>NC_138299.1:73705000-74077500 GCF_965601325.2 Salmo salar | reverse complement strand
CCTTGGACAACCTGCAATTAAAAAGCCAGCGAGGAGAGAGTGAGGAAACAGATGAAACAGGGACATCTCAAATCCATCTTCCCCCTGCTGCTGCTGTTGCCATGGTCTACGGCTTCTGCTGCCCTCTTTAGGGAAGAGTCTGTGAATGAGATAGAGAGTGAGCAAGAGAGAGCGAGAGAAAGAGGGTTTAGTTAGTGAGAGAAGGTTTCGTTTGCTAGTATCAGTGACATTCACCAGCTTAATGTAAAACAGCCAATATCGCATTTGTCTGGGTTTAGTACATACCTATGGGTTAACACCATGAATTCTTATTAAAACTCCCCGTATTATTCATTATGCATCATATGATGCTGCTTTTTGCATTATACTATATGATAAAAAATGCATCATGTGGGGATGATTTCTGTATTATAAAAGTTGTTTTGTTTAACAAGGGAAGTCAGTTAAGAACAAATTCGTATTTACAATGACAGCTTAGGAACAGTGGATTAACTGCCTTGTTCAGGGGCAGAACAACAGATTTTTACCTTGTCAGTTCGGGGATTCGATCTGGCAACCTTTCAGTTACTGGCCCAATGCTCTAACCACTCGGCTACCCTGCCAACCCATTATAAAATGGACATATCTTGAAAACTTGAGTGCTGATGAGCAAAATATTTTGGGACTATGTCAACAACGGACGAATGAAACAAATATCAAAAGATAGTTTTTGGGTGGAGTTTTTCTTTAAAGATGCTACGCTCGTAAAGTGTGTTGGGATGGATTCCTTGTTAACCTCTTGGGGCTAGGTGGGACGCTAGCGTGCCACCCGTGGTGCACTCCATCAGCAGCAGGTGCATTTCAAGAGCGGCAAATTTGAATCCAAATAAATGTCAAAATTCAAATTTTTCAAAAATACAACTATGTTACACCATTTGAAAGATAAACATCTCCTTAATCTAACCACGTTTTACGATTTCAAAAAGGTTTTACGGCGAAAGCATAAATTTAGAGTATGTTAGGACAGTACATTTACAAGAGTTGTGTGTAATGTTTTGTCAAGTCAAAGACAGGGTCACCAAAACCATAAAACCAGCTAAAATGATGCACTAACCTTTTACAATCTCCATCAGATGACACTCCTAGGACATTATGTTAGACAATGCATGCATTTTTAGTTCTATCAAGTTCATATTTATATACAAAAACAGCGTTTTACTATGGCATTGATGTTGAGGAAATCGTTTCCCTCCAATAACCGGCAGTCAAGTCAGCGTCAGAAATTAAATAATTAAAATTAGAAAACATTGGTAAAATATTATATTGTCATTTAAAGAATTATAGATTTACATCTCTTGAACGCAATCAACTTGCCAGATTTAAAAATAACCTTACTGGGAAATCACACTTTGCAATAATCTGAGCACTGCGCCCAGAAAAATACGCGTTGCGATACAGACTAGACGTCATGTTGGGGAGATCTAAAATCGAAAATACTATGTAAATAATCCATTACCTTTGATTCTCTTCATCAGATGTCACTTCCAGGTATCACAGGTCCATAACGAATGTAGTTTTGTTCAAAAAAGCTCATCATTTATGTCCAAAAATCTCCGTCTCGTTAGCACATGATGTAAGCCAGCCGGACTTCTCGTCATGAACGAGGGGAAAAAATATATTTCCGTTCGTTCAAACATGTCAAACGTTGTATAGCATAAATCATTAGGGCCTTTTTTAACCAGAACATGAATAATATTCAAGGTGGACGAATGCATACTCTTTTATAACGTATTGGAACGAGGGTACCCAACATGAAGTAGCGCGCCAGGTGTCTAATGGGACATCACCGTTCCATGGCTCTTGTTCGGTCAGATCTCCCTCCAGAAGACTCAAAACACTTTGTAAAGGCTGGTGACATCTAGTGGAAGCAATAGGAAGTGCCAAAATATTCCTAAACCCCTGTGTTTTTCAATGGGATAGGTTTAAAGTCAATACAACACATCAGGTATCCACTTCCTGTCAGAAAATGTCTCAGGGTTTTGCCTGCCAAATGAGTTCTGTTATACTCACAGACACCATTCAAACAGTTTTGGAAACTTTAGAGTGTTTTCTATCCATATATAATAAGTATATGCATATTCTAGTTACTGGGTAGGATTAGTAACCAGATTAAATCGGGTACATTTTTTTTATCCAGACGTGCAAATGCTGCCCCCTAGACCCAACAGGTTAAATGTTACAGCATGTACTGTAGCATAACGAGGCAAGGAATGTAGCTTGACAAACAATGTGTAATGAATGACATGTAGCGTATTATAATGTTGTAGCATACAGCATTGTAGAATACCCTAGTGTTAGACTTTTGCTTGGTTGTGGTTTCCACCACGCACTCCCTATGCTAACTGACTGACAGGAGAGATGATACTACCAGTGTGAAAGTTAGACCAGGGAGAGAGGAGAGTTGGTAATTATTTAGGTATACAAATGTGCTTGTCTGTTCAGGAGAGATTTGGAAATCTGACGGATAATTAAATGGATTTGCCATAATGTGAAAGAGAGAGAGAGGGAGAGAGAGAGAGAGAAAGGTTGTGAATAACCTGTGAATAACCATTTGGCTTATTCACTGTTAGACTGCTGCACGTTCTCTGCCAGTCAATCTGGATGGGATGTTTTATTCATATCCTCTCTCTCTCTCTCTCTCTCTCTCTCCCTCACTGCAATATTTCACACTCTCTCCCATTCTCTCTTTTGCATACACAAAATCTCTTTCTCTTTCTCTGTCACTCTTTCTTTCTCTCTCGCTGCCTCTTTCTCTCTCTCTCTCTGCCTTTCAATTCAATTCAATTTAATTCAAAGGCCTTTATTGGCATGGAAAACATATGTTTACATTGCCAAAGCAAGTGAAATATATAATAAACAAAAGTGAAATGAACAATACAAAATGAACAGTAAACATTACATTCGCAAAAGATCCAAAGGAAACTTGGAACACTCTACTTTTATAAATGAATATCAGCTTAAAGGGGAAGTTTATGCAAAACACTTCTGGGCCCTTTATAACATGCCTGGTCATTTGTCAGTACCCCAGACAGTTTTTAGGTCCAATGCTTGAGTGTTAAGATGTACTGTAGGTAATAAGCTGATTCTACCCCCGCCTTCCCCATAGAAACCCCATGCAATGTCAAAATCCAACTTAAATACCTCCCAAACACACCACTCTGGCCTCCCATGACCGCAATACCACAATACCGTAGTGACCTTGCAAAACTATTCATCACCCTTGGCATTTTTCCTATTTTGGTGCATTACAACCACAAAATAGTCCAAATTTGTGAAGTGAAAAAAATTACTTGTTTCTATTTTTTTTAAAGAAATACCAAACGGAAAAGTGGTGCGTGCATATGTATTCACCCCTTTGCCATGAAGCCCCTAAATAAGATCGGGTGCAACCAATTACCTTCAGAAGTCACATAATTAGTTAAATAAAGTCCACCTGTGTGCCATATAAGTGTCACATGATCTGTCACATGATCTCATGAGTATATATACACCTGTTCTGAAAGGCCCCAGAGTCTGCAACACTACTAAGCAAGGGGCACCACCAAGCAAGCGGCACCATGAAGACCAAGGAGCTCTCCAAACAGGTCAAGGACAACGTTTTGGAGAAGTACAGATAAGGGTTGAGTTATAAAAAAATATCTGAAACGTTGAACATCCCATGGAGCAACATTAAATCCATTATTAAAAAAATGGAAAGAATATGGCACCACAACAAACCTTCCAAGATAGGGCCGTCCACCAAAACTCATGAACAACAGGCAAGGAGGGCATTAATCAGAGAAGCAGCAAAGAGACCAAAGATAACCCTGAAGGAGCTGCAAAGCTCCGCAGCGGAGATTGGAGTATCTGTCCATAGGACCACCACTTCTATCTACCCTCACCCAGGTGGTGAGGGTAGGTAGCAAGACATCTGCCATGCTGATCCTCAACACTGGAGCTCCCCAGGGGTGCGTGCTCAGTCCCCTCCTGTACCCCCTGTTCACCCACGACTTCATGGCCAGGCACGACTCCAACACCATCATTAAGTTTGCAGACGACACAACAGTGGTAGGCCTGATCATCGACAATAACGAGACAGCCTATAGGGAGGAGGTCAGAGACCTGGCCGGGTGGTGCCAGAATAACAACCTATCCCTCAACGTAACCAAGACTAAGGAGATGATTGTGGACTACAGGAAAAAGAACACCAAGCACGCCCCCATTCTCATCGACGGGGCTGTAGTGGAGCAGGTTGAGAGCTTCAAGTTCCTTGGTGTCCACATCAACAACAAACTAGAATGGTCCAAACACACCAAGACAGTCGTGAAGAGGGCATGACAAAGCCTATTCCCCCTCAGGAAACTAAAAAGATTTGGCATGGGTCCAGAGATCCTCAAAAGGTTCTACAGCTGCAAACATCGAGAGCATCCTGACCGGTTGCATCACTGCCTGGTACGGCAATTGCTCGGCCTCTGACCGCAAGGCACTTAAGAGGGTAGTGCGTACGGCCCAGTGCATCACTGGGGCAAAGCTGCCTGCCATCCAGGACCTCTACACCAGGCGGTGTCAGAGGAAGGCCCTAAAAATTGTCAAAGACCCCAGCCACCCCAGTCATAGACTGTTCTCTCTACTACCGCATGGCAAGCGGTACCAGACTGCCAAGTCTAGGACAAAAATGCTTCTCAACAGTTTTTACCCGCAAGCCATAAGACTCCTGAACAGGTAACCAAATGGTTACCCGGACTATTTGCATTGTGTGCCCCCCCAACCCCTCTTTTACGCTGCTGCTACTCTCTGTTTATCGTATATGCATAGTCACTTTAACTATACATTCATGTACATACTACCTCAACTGGGCCGACCAACCAGTGCTCCCGCACATTGGCTAACCGGGCTATCTGCATTGTGTCCCACCACCAGCCAACCCCTCTTTTTATGCTACTGCTACTCTCTGTTCATCATATATGCATAGTCACTTTAACCATACCTACATGTACATACTACCTCAATAAGCCTGACTAACCTACTTACCTACACACACACACACACACACACACACACACACACACACACACACACACACACACACACACACACACACACACACACACACACATACACACACACACACACACACACACACATACCTTTTTTTCCGCACTATTGGCTAGAGCCTGTAAGTAAGCATTTCACTGTAAGGTGAACCTGTTGTATTCGTGACAAATAAACTTTGATTTGTTTTGATTTGATTTAAGCTGTACACTCCACAGAGCTGGGCTTTACGGAAGAGTGGCCAGAAAAAAAGCATTGCTTAAAGAAAAAAATAAGCAAACACGATTGGTGTTCACCGAAAGTCATGTGGCAGACTCCCCAAACATATGGAAGAAGGTACTCTGGTCAGATGAGACTAAAATTGAGATTTTTGGACATCAAGAAAACACTATGTCTGGCGCAAACCCAACACCTCTCATCACCCCGAGAATACCATCCCCACAGTGAATCGTGGTGGTGGCAGCACCATGCTGTGGGGATGTTTTTCATCGACAGGGACTGGGAAACTGGTCAAAATTGAAGGAATGATAGATGGCGCTAAATACAGGGAAATTCTGGAGGGAAACCTGTTTCAGTCTTCCAGAGGTTTGAGACTGGGACGGGGGTTCACCTTCCAGCAGGACAATGACCCTAAGCCTACTGCTAAAGCAACACTTGAGTGGTTTAAGGGGAAACATTTAAATGTCTTGGAATGGCCTAGTCAAAGACCAGACCTCAATCCAATTGAGAATCTATGATATGACTTAAAGATTGCTGTACACCAGCAGAACCCATCCAACTTGAAGGAGCCGGAGCAGTTTTGCCTTGAAGAATGGGCAAAAATCCCAGTGGCTAGATGTGCCAAGCTTATAGAGACATACCCCAAGAGACTTGCAGCTGTAATTGCTGCAAAAGGTGACTCTACAAAATATTGAGTTGGGGGGGATAGTTATGCACGCTCAAGTTTTCAGTTGTTATGTCTTATTTCTTGTTTGTTTCACAATAAAAAATATTTTGCCTCTTCAAAGTGGTAGGCATGTTGTGTAAATCAAATGAAACAAACCACCCAAAAATAAATGTTTATTCCAGGTTGTAAGGCAACAAAATAGGAAAAATGCTAAGGGGGGTGAATACTTTCACGAGCCACTGTATACAGTGTTGTAACGCGGTGCAAATAGTTAAAGTATGAAAGGGAAAATAAATAAACATAAACATGGTTCGTTTTTACAATGGTGTTTGTTCTTTACTGGTTGCCCTTGTGGCAACAGTTCACAAATCTTGCTGCTGTGATGGCACACTGTGGTATTTCACCCAATAGAGATGGGAGTTTATCAAAATTGGATTTATTTTCGAATTCTTTATGGTTCTGTGTAATCTGAGGGAAATATGTGTCTCTAATATGGTCATACATTTGGCAGAAGGTTAGGAAGTGCAGCTCCGTTTCCACCTCATTCTGTGGGCAGGGTGCACATACCCTGTCTTCTCTTGAGAGTCAGGCCTGCCTACTGTGGCCTCTCTCAATAGCAAGGCTCACTGAGACTGTACAGTACTCAAAGCATTCCTTAATTTTGGGTCAGTCACAGTGGTCAGGTATTCTGTCACTGTGTACTCACTGTTTAGGGCCAAATAAAATTCTAGTTTGTTTTCTTTTTTTTTTTATTCCCCAATGTGTCAAGTAATTATATTTGAGTTTTCTTTTGATTTGGTTGGGTCTAATTCTGTTGCTATCCTGGGGCTCTGTTTGTGTTTGTGAACAGAGCCCCAGGACCAGCATGCTTAGGGGATGGCATTGATGTGGAAGGTTTGGGAATCGCTTCCTTTTTAGGTCGTTGGAAAATTGATTGTCTCTTTTCTGGATTTGGATAATTAGCGGGTATTGGCCTAATTTTGCTCTGCATGCATTATTTGGTGTTTTACTTTGTACACTGAGGATATTTTTGCGGAATTCTGCATGCAGTCTCAATTTGATATTTGTCTCATTTTGTGAATTCTTGATTGGTGAACGGACCACAGACCTCACAACAATAAAGGGCAATGGGTTCTATAAATGATTCAAGTATTTTTTGCCAGATCCTAATTGGTATGTCAAATGTTATGTTCCTTTTGATTGCGTAGAAAGCCCTTCTTGCATTGTCTCTCAGATCGTTCACAGCTTTGTTGAAGTTACCTGTGGCGCTGATGTTTAGGCCGAGGTAAGTATACTTTTCTGTATAATATAGGTTTACTTTTTCCACATTTTGTTACGTTACAGCCTTATACTGAAATGGAATACTTAGTTTTTTTCCCTCATCAATCTACACACAATACCCCATAATGACATAGCAAAAACTGTTTTGTAGAAATTTTAGCAACTGTATTAAAAAGAAAAAACTGAAATATCACATTTACATAAGTATTCAGTACTTTCAGTACTTTGTTGATGCACCTTTGTCAGCGATTACAGCCTTGAGTCTTCTTGGGTATGACGCTACAAGCTTGGCACACCTGTATTTGGAGTTTTTCCCATTCTTCTCTGCAGATCCTCTCAAGCTGTGTCTGGTTGGATTAGGAGCGTCGCTGCACAGCTATTTTCAGGTCTCTCCAGCAGGGGCGCAAATCCCGGGGGGGACGGGGGGGACACGAAAAATATGATTTGTCCCCCCCAATATATCACTGAAACATAACTATGTAATTTAAATAATATTAATAATACGCAATGAAAGCAATTGTGCTGATTATAGACACTTAATAGCGCGTTTTTAAGTTTCAAAAGATTGTGACCCCCCCACCCTTTGCCTCACAATGGTTTGATCCACTGCCAGTTCCTTAGTTGGCAAGGTAACAGAGGGGTCGTGTCTACTGTCTGAAAGGCACTCAATGAACGTAACTGACGTGAGGTTAATCCAGTCAATCACGCACACACACTAGCTGAATATGCAGAGCTAGCGCGCAAATATGAACTATTAAGCTAGCTAGTACCTATTCCATTTATGTGGCCTCGTCAAAGATGGAATCTTTGCTATCGTCAATTTATTCCAAGATCAGCATGCAGATGATGTAAATTAGTGCTTCAAAGTCCCTGTGATAAGGTTAGCGATAAACTGAAGTCCAAACTGAAAAAACGTACCCGATTTAATCTGGTTATTACTCCTGCCCAGAAACTAGAATATGCATATAATTGTTTGATTTGGATAGAAACACCCTAAAGTTTCTAAAACTGTTTGAATGGTGTCTGTGAGTATAACAGAACTCATATGGCAGGCCAAAACCTGAGAAGATTCTAAACAGGAAGTGCCCTCTCTGACCATTTCTTGGCCTTCTATAGCCTCTTTATCGAAAACAGAGGATCTCTGCTGTAACGTGACATTTTCTAAGACTCCCATAGGCTCTCAGAAGGCGCCAGAACGTTGAATGATGACTCTACAGTCCCTGGCTGAAAAACAGTAGCGCATTTGGATAGTGGTCGATCTGAGAACAATGAAACGGGTGCGCGCATGCACGTGAAGAGTCCAGTTTACATTTTCAGTCTTTGAACGAAAACGACGTCTCCCGGTCGGAATATTATCGCTATTTTATGAGAAAAATCGCATAAAAATTGATTTTAAACAGCGTTTGACATGCTTCGAAGTACGGTAATGGAATATTTTGACATTTTTTGTCACGATACACGCCGGCGCGTCACCCTTCGGATAGTGTCTTGAACGCAAGAACAAAATGCCGCTATTTGGATATAACTATGGATTATTTGGAACAAAAACAACATTGGTGTGGAAGTAGAAGTCCTGGGAGTGCATTCTGACGAAGAACAGCAAAGGTAATCCAATTTTTCTTATAGTAAATCTGAGTTTGGTGAGTGCCAAACTTGGTGGGTGTCAAAATAGCTAGCCTGTGATGGCCGGGCTATCTACTCAGAATATTGCAAAATGTGCTTTCACCGAAAAGCTATTTTAAAATCGGACACCGCGATTGCATAAAGGAGTTCTGTATCTATAATTCTTAAAATAATTGTTATGTTTTTTGTGAACGTTTATCGTGAGTAATTTAGTAAATTCACCGGAAGTGTTCGGTGGGTATGCTAGTTCTGAACGTCACATGCTAATGTAAAAAGCTGGTTTTTGATATAAATATGAACTTGATTGAACAAAACATGCATGTATTGTATAACATAATGTCCTAGGAGTGTCATCTGATGAAGATCATCAAAGGTTAGTGCTGCATTTAGCTGTGGTTTTGGTTTTGCCAATGGAAGCCAATGGAAGCCTTAGAAAATGTCACGTTACAGCACAGATGCTGTATTTTCGATAGAGATGCAACAGAAGGACAACAAATTGTCAGACAGGGCACTTCCTGTATGGAATCTTCTCAGGTTTTGGCCTGCCATATGAGTTCTGTTATACTCACAGACACCATTCAAACAGTTTTAGAAACTTTAGAGTGTCTTCTATCCAAATCTACTAATTATATGCATATTCTAGTTTCTGGGCAGGAGTAGTAACCAGATTAAATCGGGTACGTTTTTTATCCGGCCGTGAAAATACTGCCACCTATCCCAAAGAAGTTAAGTGCCTTTTGGTAAACTCCAATCTGGCTGTCATGTGCCTTTTACTGAGGAGTGGCTTCTGTCTGGCCACTATCATAAAGGCCTGATTGGTTGAGTGCTGCAGAGATGATTGTCCTTCTGGAAGGTTCTCCCATCTCCAGAAAGGAACTCTGGAGCTCAGTCAGAGTGACCATCGGGTTCTTGGTCAGTGACCACCTCATGGCTTGGGTTTTGCTCTGACATGCACTGGCAACTGTGGGACCTTATATTGACAGGTGTGTGCCTTTCTAAATCATGTCCAATCAATTGAATTTACCACAGGTGGACTCCAATCAAGTTGTAGAAACATCTCAAGGATGATCAATGGAAACAGGATGCACTTGAGCTCAATTTCGAGTCTCATAGCAAAGGGTCTGAATACTTATGTAAATAAGGTATTAAAGAAATTATATGTATTTACATTAGCAAAATTTTCTAAAAACCTGTTGTTGCTTTGTCATTGTGGGTTATTGAATGGATTGATGAGGGAAAAATTAATTAAATCCATTTTAGAATAAGGCTGTAATGTAACTCATTGTGGAAAAGGTCAAAGGGTCTGAATACTTTCCAAATGCAGTGTATATGTTGAAGAGGGTGGGGCTCAAGCTGCATCCCTGTCTCACTCCACAGCCTCGTGGAAAGGAACATGCATGTTTTTTTGCCAATTTTAACCGCACACTTGCTGTTTGTGTTGTTTGTGTGATTTTATAATGTTGTATGTTTTTCCCCCAACACCGCTTTCCATCAATTTGTATAGCAGACCCTCATGCCAAATTGAGTCAAAAGCTTTTTTGAAATCAACAAAGCATGAGAAGACTTTGCTTTAGTTTTGGTTTGTTTGTTTGTTAATTAGGGTGTGCAGGGTGAATACGTGCCCCCCCCTCTCTCTCTGCCTCTCTCTAACACTGGGTGGTGGTGATACTTTACAGTCAGTAGAGTAAGTGAAAGAGTGGTCCCCACAGAAAGGCTATGATAAATACTCCTTGTCTGAGATGAGCTAAACATGTTCATTTTGGTTCTCTTCTCCGTGTTTCAGGCTTAAGCAGCCAAGCAGCCAAAAGAATCATATCCTCCTTGATTTCCTCCTATTTTCAAACCTTGCTCTCTCCCTTCTTTCTCCTATTCTGTCTCTCTCCTTCTTTCTCATGTTCTGTCGCTCTCTCCATTCTTTCTCATATGTTTTCTCTCTCTCCCTTCTTTCTCATATTTCTCTCTCACTGTACGTTATTTATGTGAGAGGATTGAAATAGCGTTTTCTAATCTTTCCAAAGGAATTACACCTCCCCTTTCTATTCCCCCCTACATCCCTCTTTCTCTTTCTGTCTCTCTCGCTCTCTCCTCAGTGGAATTGAATATTGCTTTTGTAATCTCGCAAACGGAAGGCCTCTGGTCATGCATTGTGTTCTGACGGCTGTTCCTGGTGCTGATGCAGGTGTGTTAGTGTGTGTCCGTGTGTGTGTGTGTGTGTGTGTGTATGTGTTTGCTGCTCTCAGCTTCCTGTGCTTATTAAACCCAGGGTAAAACTGGGGTCAGGTGAAATTAATGACAAGACACTCTGACACCTGTAGTTCATTCACATAGGATTACTAGTTCGATATCTGGGGAACTGTTTTCTGTAGGTTAGTGCTATCTTGAATCCCGGATAGCATAGACCATTTTCTTTATTATATTCTATCTACAGTTGAAGTCAGAAGTTTACATACACCTTAGCCAAATACATTTAAACTCAGTTTTTCACAATTCCTGACATTTAATCCTAGTAAAAATTCCTTTCTTAGGTTAGTTAGGATCACAACTTTATTTTAAGAATGTCAAATGTCAGAATAATAGTAGAGAGAATGATTTGTTTCAGCTTCTATTTCTTTCATCACATTCCCAGTGGGTCAGAAGTTTACATACACTCAATTAGTATTTGGTAGAATTGCCTTTAAATTGTTTAACTTGGGTCAAACGTTTCGGGTAGTCTTCCACAAGCTTCCCACAATAAGTTGGGTGACTTTTGGCCTATTCCTCCTGACAGAGCGGGTGTAAGTGAGTTAGGTTTGTAGGCCTCCTTGCTTGTACACACTTTTTCAGTTCTGCCCACAAATATTCTGTCGGATTGAGGTCAGGGCTTTGTGATGGCCACTCCAATACCTTGACATTGTTGTCCTTAAGCCATTTTGCCACGCCTTTGGAAGTATGCTTGGGGTCATTGTCCATTTGGAAGACCCATTTGTGACCAAGCTTTACCTTCCTGACTGATGTCTTGAGATGTTGCTTCAATATATCCACGTAATTTTCCTGCCTCATGATGCCATCTATTTGTGAAGTGCACCAGTCCCTCCTGCAGCAAAGCACCCTCACAACATGAAGCTGGCACCCCTGTGCATCACGGTTGGGATGGTGTTCTTCGGGTTGCAAGCCTCCCCCTTTTTCCTCGAAACATAACCATGGTCATTATGGCCAAACAGTTCTATTTTTGTTTCATCAGACCAGAGGACATTTCTCCAAAAAGTACGATCTTTGTCCCCATGTGCAGTTGCAAACTGTAGTCTGGCTTTTTTATGGCGGTTTTGGAGCAGTGACTTCCTCCTTGCCGAGCGGCCTTTCAGGTTATGTCGATATAGGACTCGTTTTACTGTGGATATAGATACTTTTCTACCTGTTTCCTCCAGCATCTTCACAAGGTCCCTTGCTGTTGTTCTGGGATTGATTTGCACTTTTCACACCAAAGTACGTTTATTTTTAGGAGACAGAACGCATCTCCTTCCTGAGCGAAATGACGGCTGCGTGGTCCCATGGTGTTTATACTTGCGTACTATTGTTTGTACAGATGAACTTGGTACCTTCAGGCATTTGGAAATTGCTCCCAAGGATGAACCAGACCTGTGGAGGTCTACAATTTCTTTTGATTTTCCTATGATATCAAGCCAAGAGGCACTGAGTTTGAAGGTAGGCCTTGAAATACATCCACAGGTACACCTCTAATTGACTCAAATGATGTCAATTAGCCTTTCAGAAGCTTCTAAAGTCATGACATAATTTTCTGGAATTTTCCAAGCTGTTTAAAGGCACAGTCAACTTAGTGTATGTAAACTTCTGACCCACTGGAATTGTGATACAGTGAATTATAAGTGAAATAATCTGTCTGTAAACAATTGTTGGAAAAATTACTTGTGTCATGCACAAAGTAGATGCCCTAACCGACTTGCCAAAAATATAGTTTGTTAACAAGAAATTTGTGGAGTGGTTGAAAAACGAGTTTTAATGACTCCAACCTAAGTGTATGTAAACTTCCGACTTCAACTGTATCGACCCTCTCAGGGGGTGTGTGAATTCTGTGCAGGCCATCTAGACTATACTGTCATGCCCTGGCCATAGAGAGGGTTTTATTCTCTATTTTGGTTAGGCCAGGGTGTGACTAGGGTGGGCATTCTATGTTCCTTTTTCTATGTTTTGGTACAGTGAGGGAAAAAAGTATTTGATCCCCTGCTGATTTTGTATGTTTGCCCACTGACAAAGAAATGATCAGTCTATCATTTTAATGGTAGGTTTATTTGAACAGTGAGAGACAGAATAACAACAAAAAAATCCAGAAAAACGCATGTCAAAAATGTTATAAAATGACCCCTCAGTCCCTCTGTCTCATCAAGCATAACCCACATCCCCTGGTTCTTCTCTGGGCCTCCACTGGTCGGCTTCCTGGTGTAGATTTGCATCTTCCAAGCGTAGCTGGATTTGGCGTTGCAGGCCACCCATGACTTGATCCCATATTTTGCTGGCTTGCTGGGCATATATTGCCGGAAAGAGATTAGCATCATCAGTAATTATCAGTATCGGTGTCACACAGAAACAGCCACAGAAGTCAGTAGTGGAAAATCACTTTTGTTATATACTGCTCAAAAAAATAAAGGGAAAACTTAAACAACACAATGTAACTCCAAGTCAATCACACTTCTGTGAAATCAAACTGTCCACTTAGGAAGCAACACTGATTGACAATACATTTCACATGCTGTTGTGCAATTGGAATAGACAACAGGTGGATATTATAGGCAATTAGCAAGACACCCCCAATAAAGGAGTGGTTCTGCAGGTGGTAACCACAGACCACTTCTCAGTTCCTATGCTTCCTGGCTGATGTTTTGGTCACTTTTGAATGCTGGCGGTGCTTTCACTCTAGTGGTAGCATGAGACGGAGTCTACAACCCACACAAGTGGCTCAGGTAGTGCAGCTCATCCAGGATGGCACATCAATGTGAGCTGTGGCAAGAAGGTTTGCTGTGTCTGTCAGCGTAGTGTCCAGAGCATGGAGGCGCTACCAGGAGACAGGCCAGTACATCAGGAGACGTGGAGGAGGCCGTAGGAGGGCAACAACCCAGCAGCAGGACCGCTACCTCCGCTTTTGTGCAAGGAGGAGCAGGAGGAGCACTGCCAGAGCCCTGCAAAATGACCTCCAGCAGGCCACAAATGTGCATGTGTCTGCTCAAATGGTCAGAAACAGACTCCATGAGGGTGGTATGAGGGCCGGACGTCCACAGGTGGGGGTTGTGCTTACAGCCGAACACCGTGCAGGACGTTTGGCATTTGCCAGAGAACACCAAGATTGGCAAATTCGCCACTGGTGCAAATTCGCCACAAATTCGCCACATTCAACTATGTAAAGAAAAAAGTATTTAATAAGATTATTTCATTCATTCAGATCTAGGATGTGTTATTTTAGTGTTCCCTTTATTTTTTTGAGTAGTATATATATATATATATATATATATATATATATATATATATATATATATATATATATATATATATATATATATATATATATATATACTACCTCTGAATGGAACCAGTTGCTCATCCACTGTCACGTCAGGCCCTGGGTTATAGAGGACTGGCAGGCGCTCCACCTTCTTGTCCCAGACCTTTCTTATGGCTGCCAGTTTGTCTGTCACAGGTCTTGCAGGTCTTGACTCATGGTCATCAAATCGTAGCAGTCTTGAGTAAGTGTGAAAGAGTTTGAGTGGCATGGTGGCACGGAAAATTGCCCTTCCACTTTCTGCATCCCATAGACTAGCTGCAGCCTCACCTCGGGACCTGTATACACCTGCTAAGATTAGCAGCCCTATGTAGGCATGCAGGTCAGTCTCATCCATCCCTTTCCAGCATATTTTCGAAAACCCTCCAGATTTGTCATGCCCAGGATGCTTTTTCTATTGCCGGTGTGATGAACAGGTAGAATGTCGAGGCCATGTCATGGGCATGGGAAATGGCATATGTTGTGGGTCCTGGGGTCATCACCCGGCCCTTATGCTCTGCCATCCTGCCCTGGTTGTGATATGCTACTGAGGACCATTTGATTTTGCAGTTTTTTGACAGGAAAGTCTCTCTTTCAGCTTGAGGGATTTCTTCTTCTTCCTCTTCTTCTGAAGATGATGCATCGTGCTATGGGTTGTATTCCTCTCCATCTTCATCTTCTTAGACATCCTCCACTTCCTCTTCAGAATCAGAGTAGTCTTGCTGGACATTTGAAAAAATCTGTTCTAGAACCTATTCAGCAGTGAAAAGCACAGTCATGGCTTCAGCACCTTGGACAAGACCACTTGTCCGGACATGTACGGACTTGTCTGGACATGTACGGACATGTACCCATGACAATATTAGTATCTGTTGTTTCCTACAGCTTACATGGATACATGAATAAAGGCAACATTTCACTTTTGTACTACTGGGGTCAGTCTAGGACAGGTCATCAAATTTCAAGTTGAATAATATACTAGAGGGGATTGTTTTCTCTGCTCCACATGTCTGGACATGTACGAACATGTACCCATTCACTTTTGTACAACTGGGGTCAGTCTAGTATAAGTCATCAAATTTCAAGTTGCATAATATCATGGAGGTGATTGTTTTCGCTGCTGTAGTGTCGGGTCAAAATGATCCGAGGACAGCGGGAGGGTCAACACTGTGTCGGGTCAAAATGACCCCAAGGACAGCGGGAGGGTTTTCAACAACATGTATTTGGAATTTCAATGCAGAGACACCAATTATTGTTTATGCAACAATAAATACACCGGTAATGCAGAAATCTGCAGGTCCTGGGGGAGACACTCTAGACCCAAACTGTTATAGACCTACAGTATATCCATCCTGCCCTGCCTTTCTAAAATCTTCGAAAGCCAAGTTATCAAACAGATCACCGACCATTTCAAATCCCACCGTACCTTCTTCACTCTGCAATCTGGTTTCCGAGTTGGTCATGGGTGCACCACAGCCACGCTCAAGGTCCTAAACGATATCATAACCGCCATTGATAAAAGACAGTACTGTGCAGCCGTCTTCATCGACCTGGCCAAGGCTTTCGACTCTGTCAATCACCACATTCTTATCGGCAGACTCAATAGCTTTGGCTTCTCAAATGACTGCCTCGCCTGGTTCACCAACTACTTCTCAGATAGAGTTCAGTGTGTCAAATCGGAGGGCCTGTTGTCCGGACCTCTGGCAGTCTCTATGGGGGTGCCACAGGGTTCAATTCTCGGGCCGACTCGTTTCTCTGTATACATCAATGATGTCGCTCTTGCTGCTGGTGATTCTCTGATCCACCTCTACGCAGACGACACCATTCTGTATACATCCGACCCTTCTTTGGACACTGTGCTAACTAACCTCCAAACGAGCTTCAACGCCATACAACACTCCTTCCGTGGCCTCCAACTGCTTTTAAATGCAAGTAAAACTAAATGCATGCTCTTCAACCGATTGCTGCCCGCACCCTCCCGCCCGACTAGCATCACTACTCTGGACCGTTCTGACTTAGAATATGTGGACAACTACAAATACCTAGGTGTCTGGTTAGACTGTAAACTCTCCTTCCAGACTCTCATCTCCAATCCGAAATTAAATCTAGAATCGGCTTCCTATTTCGCAACAAAGCCTCCTTCACTCATGCTGCCAAACATACCCTCGTAAAACTGACTATCCTACGGATCCTTGACTTCGGCAATGTCATTTACAAAATAGCCTCCAACACTCTACTCAGCAAACTGGATGTAGTCTATCACAGTGCCATCCGTTTTGTCACCAACGCCCCATATGCTACCCACCACTGCGACCTGTATGCTTTTGTTGGCTGGCTCTCACTACATATTCGTCGCCAAACCCACTGGCTCCAGGCCTTATCTTAGCTCACTGGTCACCATAGCAACACCCACCTGTAGCACGCGCTCCAGCAGGTATATTTCACTGGTCATCCCCAAAGCCAACACTTCCTTTGGCCGCCTTTCCTTCCAGTTTTCTGCTGACAATGACTGGAACGAATTGCAAAATTCCCTGAAGCTGTAGTCTTATATCTCCCTCTCTAGCTTTAAGCATCAGCTGTCAGAGCAGCTTACCAATCACTGTACCTGTACACAGCCAATCTGTAAATAGCACACCCAACTACCTCATCCCCATATTGTTACTTATCCTCTTATTCTTTTGCACCCCAGTATCTCTACTTGCACATCATCATCTGCATATCTGTCACTCCAGTGTTAATGTTAAATTGAAATTATTTAGCCTCTATGGCCTATTTATTGTTTTACCTCCCTACTCTTCTACGTTTGCACACACTGTACATAGATTCTTCTATTGTGTTATTGACTGTACGTTTGTTTATGTGTAACTCTGTGTTGTTGTTTTTGTCGCACTGCTTTGCTTGTTCTTGGCCAGGTCGCAGTTGTAAATGAGAACTTGTTCTCAACTGGCCTACCTGGTTAAATACTTCTTGTGTAGTGTTTTCACTTTGAACTTAAACAATGGGATTGTGCCCTGAGCCGCCTTGGGCTGGCCTTCTGGGCTAGGTGTGTCTTTGCTCTAATACCACCTACCCGAATGACCCTGCTGCCCCAGCGCTGGAGAGGAAGTGAAAGCCACTTGCAACCTAATGTTACAGCCACCAGAAACAAACAGAGCAGACAAAGCCAACAAGCATCATTCTCTATTCTTGGATCTGAATTAAGCTCGTCCCAAAAGACAAAAATAAGCGAGGAAAAGATGACCAATCCATAAACCGGATAAACATTGAAATACATTTTGAATGGTGGAAGAGTGATGGTGAAATGGCCACAAATCTGATGTACTGGTAACGTTAGGTAAGTGTTGTGTTGCGTTTTTAGCCTGCTAGCTACGGTAGCTGCTAACCTTTGTTCAATGTTCAGGCTAGCTAAAAGGCTACTTAGCTACCTTGCTAACATCTTATGTATTCTGACTGTTTTCTACTCAAGGAATCTAATGACAGCAACATGTAGCTATACTGCTTAAACCCCACAAGATGCTCAATGTCTTTATTTCATCTAGCTAACATTTGCTAGCTAAAGCTAGATATGCAGATTGTTGACATGATAGTCTATTTTGTTTGTAGATTATAATAAGGAACCAAAGGGAGTGACATATTTGGGCAGGTAATCAAGGAGGTGATGGAGTCCAGGTGAGTGTCATAATGCGCTGATGAGCATAACGATGGTGACAGGTGTGTGCCATAACGAGCAGCCTGGTGACCTAGAGGCCAGAGAGGGAGCACACATGACAGTATCCCCTCCCGGACGCGCGGCTCCAGCCGCAGGACGCTGACCAAGATGACAATCCTGGGGATCAGGAGCGGACCGGTCACCTCTGCTAAGGTGCGGGAACCTGTCGATCCAGCTGAGGCGCGGGAGCATGGCGACCTAGAGCGCTGGAGAGAGAGAGCATACGTGACAGTACCCCCTCCCCGGCGCGTTCGGCTCCAGCCGCAGGACTCCAACCACAGGGACGATCCAGGGGATCAGGAATGGACTGGTCGCCTCCGCTGAGGCGCAGAAACCTGACAAACTGGCTGAGGCGTGAGAGCCTGATGAGCCGGCTGAGACCTCCCCAGTTGCCTCGGTCGAGGCACGGGAACCTGTTCACCCAGCTGAGGCATAGGAACTTGAATCACCAAACTGAAGCATGGGAGCCAGTTGAGCCAGCTGAGGCATGGGAGCCTATCGATCCCGCTGAGGTATGGAAACCCGTTGAGCCCGCCGAGGCATGGGAATCCGACAAACAGGCTGAGACCTCCCAGGTAGCTCCGGTTTTGACACCCGGACCCGATATCACCTCCAAAAGAAAAACAACCGAAAAAACACTCCCTGATGCTTCCCTTAGGTGAGGCATCATTCTGCAATGATGTGCGCTGAGAGTCGGGAAGCAAGTTCAGGGAGTGAGTGTTTTAATAAATAAACATAACATAATACAAAACAAGAAAACACGAATAACGCACAGACATGACACAGAAATAATAACATCTGGGGAAGGAACCAAAGGGAGTGACATATATAGGGCAGGTAATCAAGGGGGTGATGGAGTCCAGGTGAGCGTCATAATGCACTGATGCGTGTGTCCCGTGTGGCTCAGTTGGTAGAGCATGGTGTTTGCAACGCCAGGGTTGTGGGTTTGATTCCCACGGGGGACCAGTACGGGAAAAAAAACGAGCAGCCTAGAGGCCAGAGAGGGAGCACACATGACACTGTCTATATAGAGCATTGATTCCTACCTAGTGTTAACTAAAGGAAAAGGGAAAGGGGGATACCTAGTCAGTTCTCCAACTGAATTTATTCAACTGAAATCTGTCTTCTGCATTTAACCCAACCCCTCTGAATCAGAGAGGCTGCCTTAATCAACTACCCACCAGAACGAATGAATGAATCGCCAGCGTGGGCAGTCAAGTAAACAATGTCTCATCTTGATGACATATTGGTGGACTATGGGTCATCAAGTCATAGGATGTCAACTACCCACCAGAACGAATGAATGAATCGCCAGCGTGGGCAGTCAAGTAAACAATGTCTCATCTTGATGACATATTGGTGGACTATGGGTCATCAAGTCATAGGATGGCAACATTAGCACCTCATATTCCATCCATATTATGATATCAAAATCAATATTTATTTGGCATATGTACAGGACACAGTGGGGTGAATACGGAAATACGACATTGCATTTTTCCCATTGAGCAACAATACCAACTACATCATGGTCTCATATTTGCATTTTTCACCCACTCAATTTCTCTACAGTATTTATCCAGGCCTGTGTTTTTTCGAAGTGAATGTCCTTGTAATGTTCTCTCGTGGTTCTTCCTGTCTCAGTTGTCTCGGTCTACTCATGCTTTATTGACTGGTAGTAGAGAGCGTGGAGACAGATTTCTCCCTCATGGCATTAGCATGCACATAGCATGGAACACACTCTCTAAACTCTTATTGAAATATTCAAAACTCTCCTCTTTAATTGTGAATAATAGCATCAGGAATAGAATCAGTACAACAAATCCCTACTTCACCAATTATTGCTTCAATATGGACAGAAGGAGCGAGAAATGATTGTGTACGTGTTGAGTGTGTGTGCATGCGTGTGTGTACTTGTGTGTGTGTGTGTGCGTGCGTGCGTGCGTGTATGTGTGAGTGTACTTGTGTGTGTTCAACCTAAGCCCAGGGCAATTGTTTTCTCCTGACCTCTTGTGTTAGGTAAAGAGAGAGCGAGAGATGCACATTTATTTTGAAGAATAACAAGATGTGAATACATCCATATCAGTCTGGTCTTGGGCTCCTTATCGAGGTGAGTCTCACACAATACCGCTGCTCTGGGAGACTGTCTGTCTGGGAGACTAATGGGGAGACACAACAGAAAGGTTTAATTCATAAAATCCCAAGTTATACTGTATGTTTTGACTTGATAAATCTGTTGTCTCTCACTGAGACACATTACTTCTCTGTTTTCTTTTATTAAATGAATGGTTGATATTCATGTAATCGATTCATTTTATCTGTGGAAATCATTCTATCAACATGTACATTTGTGCAGCGAGACTAAAGGGAAAAGAGCACAGGAGCATATTTTTCTTGACTTTGTGCCAGCTCTCTCTGCTCTCCTTCCATCACCCGACTGTCTGATCCCCTCCACCCTCCACATGCCTACAAACATGCACGCGCGCAAACACGATATGTGTGTGTGTTTACAGTAAGAGTGGAACACTCAGCTGAGACCTAAAGATAACAAGGAGTAAAGAGAAAAGAGACGTAACAGGAAGCAGTGGAAAAACATGGCGTCTCACTCACAGGTGCTCCAGAGGGGGAAATGTCCAACATCTCAGGGCTCGTTTGATAGAAACATTCTGTAAACACACAGACACACTGAACCTCTGCCCTCAAACCCCTCCTCTTCCCCTCAATCCCCACACATCTAAATAGTTCTCTCCCCTTCCCTGCTCTCCCTATCCCCCTCAAGCAAGGATGAGTTCGGTAGTAATAAATACATGAACATGCTGAAGAACTTCAGATGATGTCCTAATATACTTCCGACAGGACTGGAAGGCAATTACAAAAAGGAAAAATAACAAGAGAGAGAGGGAGGGAGGGAGAAAAAAAAGAAAGAAAGAAAGAAAGAAAGAAAGAAAGAAAGAAAGAAAGAAAGAAAGAAAGAAAGAAAGAAAGAAAGAAAGAAAGAAAGAAAGAAAGAGAAAGGAGGGGGGAATCAACTGAAAATGATGGAGGGCCAAAGAACCTCTCCACATATGAGATGTTTTGGAAATTTGATTTTCAGTTTCCAATGAATTTGTAGCCAGTGCTTCCCAGCCATAGGCATAATAAATGACCTGGATGTTAATGTGTTGTGATTCCTTTCTTTTCCCCTTTAGTTCCTCAAACAGCATATTGACTTTTCCGGCTGTGTTTATTAGAATCTGTCATTATCTTGACATTTCGCAGAGGCTTTGCGGCTTATTGGAATCCCAGAGTGCTCTGATTCATTGTCTTCGAAAAAGGAGGGAATGAGGAAATCTTCCCAGAGAAATAAAAGACTTTCAGAAAGCCTAACAATGCTAGACGGCTGCGCGTCTTATTGTCATGTGAAAATACAACTGTGGATTATATTCTGCCATTACGGTGTACGGCAAGATGAGGAATACAACTGATTAGGCATGTGTTGATATGCTCTACCGTTATTGAACTATCACTTTTTGTGAGCCTTTGGTTTACTTCTTTAACCAAATAGCCTACCAAGCTTCTACCATATTATTTACTACTCATATCCCAACAGACCGGTTTGATGTTGAGGAAATATTAATAATAGGGAAAGTGTTGAAGGACACATGGAACAGTGAACAGACAGTAGAATATCCAGGGTCTGTCTCAGACAACATATCCGTCCTGTGGTTACAAGGCTAAAGGTTGAAATTCAGACCTGCCCTGCCAATATAGCTCCTCTATAAGAAGACAAAAGACCTCCTCACAAACACCAATTGATTTGGGATTCATGTATGCCTGTAAGAAGATATGTGGCATCGTAACAATACTGTACATCACATAGAATTGTAACAATATTGTAAATCACATGCAAAATCACACTAATGACACATTTTCAAGTCAAGTTCAAGGTTTATAAGTCACAATGTTGGAGTGGGTTTTATAGCACATTTTCAGAATTTAAAATCTCTCTCTCGCTCTGTTAATCCTCCCAGCCCGATGCCGCCGTTCCAACAGGAGGGGGATGTACGCAGCATAATAACTATTTCTACAGTCGTCACCCAGCCACTATTCCCATCTGAAACAAAGAAAACAAATATTAAATAAATAAAACAAGGCCTTCAATTAAAGTGGAATCAGAACAGCGTTGTCAGTCAGCTTTTCCCTGGATTAGGTCTGGTGCGACTCACAGCTCCCTCGTCGTTTCCTCTCGCCTCTGTCTCTGCCACAGAATGTGCGGTAGCATTACGTGAGAAGCATAACAGGCTAAAGCCCTCACATTGGGCCTGTTTTTATGAGCTGGCCTGTCAGGGGGATCAGGGCATTTACTGTGTTAAAGCATCCGCAGAATGTCTGATAAGACAGGCTCCAACTTGAGATGGGATGCATTATCAAACAAAAACACACACACACTGGATCTGTTACTGTAACAACCATCTTGGAACAATGGGGAAGAGATCTTTGGAACGATCAGGTCAGGGAAATTAGGAGTTGGGAAACTGTATTGGATTCGTATTAACGCCCTTGTGTATGTCGCACCGTACATCATCAATGTGCCACGCAGTGCATTCTGGGAGATTCTGTCACGGGTGTCATAAGGATTAGACAAAAACGCAGCGGGAATGTGTATACTCATCTTTATTTTTAATAGGCAGAAAGAAGGAAAAACCGAAACAAAACACACGTATACAAAAACAACGACGATAACAGCCTTGTCAGGCACACAGCTAAACAAGAAACAACTACCCACAAAAACCCCATGAAAAACACCCCTACTAAATAGGACCTTCAATTAGAGGCAACGAGGAACAGCTGCCTCCAATTGAAGGTCAAAACAATAAACTACACATAGAAAAACTAGAAAAGGGAACATAGAAATACAAAACGTAGAACACAACCCAAAAACCCCGACAACACAAAACAAACACCCCTGCCACGTCTTGACCAAACTACAATAACAAATAACCACCAACATAGAAAAAGAAACTTAGAACGCCCACCCATGTCACACCCTGGCCTAACCAAAAATAGAGAACAAAAAACCCTCTCTATGGCCAGGGCGTTACACTATCCAACACTGGAACTCTTCCAAGTCAATTTATTGCCACCGGGGCTTACCGGTGTAACTGCTAAACTGCTTGCTGACTTTACACTGAACTGCATGATTGTAGCGGGTTTACTTACGTGCTAGTTCTAGTAGCTATGTTGACTATAACATTAGCTAATGTAGTGAAAACGATGTAGGTTGTGTGTAGAGGGTAGTGTTTATGATACGAAGGTTTGGGAAAAGGTGAGAAGTGGAGAGCCCTTTGATGCGAGAAGGAATAACACAACAATAAAGGGATCATGTTGTTTGTATGTGGCTGCTATGAAAGTGAACTGTGTTTGCGGTTGATCAGGGGTGTGTTCATTACGCCGATTCTGTTGAAAAACGTTTCTTAAACGGAAGCAAACAGAACAAAACGAGGATAAACACACCTGAATTTGTCCAATAGAAACTCTTGTTTGCAACTGTTGGACTAATGATTACACCTTAGATCAGCTAGATGCAGGCAAGACTGTGCACAGTGGTATTGAATGTGTCAATGTCTGTCACCTTGATTACTCAAATTTGTCTCGACCTGTGCACCTACGTTGTAAACTTTCATTCATAGGCTAGGTTGTAGCATCCACATGATGTGTATAGGGAAAATTAGAGTATCCTGTAGTAGCCTAAACCTATCGCTGTTACACTGAGCTGGGTGAATGGAATATGATGATATCTGACATGCTCCTGATGTTATTATGTATCTCATATCAGTTAGAATATGTACATTATCTTGTGACACTTGACAACACAGTCATACACGACTACATAATCATACTGTGGGAGGTTATCCCTTGACCTTATTCATGACAGGCCCATAGAAACAGACTCTATGAACAAACAACTTCCATATCTCTAACTGCTCAGCTCCTCTCTCTCTCTCTCTCTCTCTCTTTCTCTCTCTCTTTCTCTGCTGCCCCAACACCCCACTGTGCCCCTCCCACCCAACAGATATCTATATTTCATAGGGATTTGCTGAATTGGGTGGAACACTGTTGCTATCGGCAACTCCCACCTTGGGAAATGCCAGCGTACCTCCTCCCAGGTTGCAAGGAAGAGGGTCTTAATAATTAAACAAACAGGAGCACAACATGAGCCAAACAGAACAGCAGCCTTTAGCCACAGGCCCAACAGCAGCATGGCACCATGCTACTGTGTTCTCTGCCGGAAGTGTTGGCCCACTCATCGTTTTGTTGCGTTATGAATCGCTGTGCTAATTGTTTTTATTAAGAACACTGCCTCTACTCTAGCATATTCTTCAGTTCTAGAGGGGCTTACAGTATCAGGTTTGACAAGTGTTCAGATGCTTCACAGCAAATTGTCCAGTGTTGAGTGAAATGTAAAGGTACAACCCATGACTGTATTTCTTAGTGACAGAAACATGGTTATTGAATCCGTTCATATTCAGTCCTGTGGCCTTCATCAAGTGAGATCCTAGGCGAATATTATCACAAAAATGATGACAATACATTACATACACTGAGTGTACAAAACTTTAGGAACACCTTCGTAATATTAAGTTGCACACCTTTTTGCACTCAGAACAGCCTCAATTTGTTGGGGCATGGACTCAATACAAGGTGTCGGAAGCATCCCACAGAGATGCTGGCCCATGTTGACTCCAATTCTTCCCACAGTTGTGCCAAGTTGTCTGGATGTCCTTTGGGTGTTGGCCTATTCTTGATACACAAGGGAAACTGTTGAGCGTGAAAACCCCAGCAGCATTGCAGTTCTTGACACACTCAAAGCTACCATACCCCGTTCAAATGCACTCTGAATGGCACAATTCATGTCTCAATTGTCTCAAGGCTTAAAAATACTTATTTAACCTGTCTCCTCTCCTTCATCTAAACTGATTTAAGTGGATTTACCAAGTGACACCAATAAGAGATCATAGCTTTCACCTCGATTCACCTGGTCAGTCAATGTCATGGAAAGAGCAGGTGTTCCTAATGTTTTGTCTACTCAGTGTATAAACAGTTTATATAGACATTCACAGACACATATAGAGATTAGCTTAAACATATATAATATGGCCTTACTTTGAAGGCCTAGTTTTACCCTAACACAGTGGCCTGAAACTCCTGGCTTACAAGTGACATCAGGTTGTCACACCCTAATCTGTTTTACCTGTCTTTGTGCTTGTCTCCACCCCCACCAGGCATCTCCCATCTCCCCCCATTATCCCCTGTGTATTTATACCTGCGTTTTCTGTTTGTCTATTTGTCTGTTGCCAGTTTGTCTTGTCTCATCAAGCCTTGTTTTTCCATACTCCTGTTTTCTCTAGTCCCTGTTTTCTAGTCCTCCCGGTTCCGACCAGTTCTGCCTGCCCTGACCCTGAGCCCGCCTGCCATACCATTCTGCCTGCCCTAACCCCAAGAATGCCTGCCGTCCTGTACCTATCTGACTCTGACCTTGTTACGAACCTCAATCTGCCCTGTGGTTTAATAAACTACTCTGTGTATTGAACCTTCCGTCTCCTGTGTCTGCATCTGGGTCATATCCTGAGTTGTGTTAGTACGAACTGGCCCTGACTGACCAGCAGACTCGGACCAGCTCCGCAACGCTGTCTCCTCCCAAGGAGCCACCATTGGAAGATGCGAGGAGTTACTTCAAAACCTTATGGAAGGACTCCACAACTTGGCAGAACACCACGACCGCACTTTCAATGCATTGCCGGAGCAATTCCCCAGATATTTTACTAGGCAGCAAGCCTCTATGGTAACCCCCCATGGTAACCCCCCAGACTCTCAGTAATCCCGCTACCAGCAGCACTTCTTTCCAGCCTATCCCGGCTTCCTGAGAATGCTGCTTACCTCCTCCGGAGCGCTACTCTGGAGATCCAGGAACCTGCCGAGCGTTTCTCTCCCAGTGCTCCCTCATCTTTGAGCTGCAGCCCTGTTCGTTTCCCTTGGATTGCTCAAAGATAGCGTATCTTATGACCCTGAAGTCAGGGAGGGCTCTTGCCTGGGCGACAGTGGTGTGGGAGCAAAAATCCAACATTTGCCTCAGTCTGGAGGAGTTCATGGTGGAGGTTAGGAAGGTGTTCGATTCTCCATTGTCCAGGAGAGAGGCTGCTCGGAAGCTACTCCAACTGCATCAAAACTTCCGTAGTGCGTCAAAACTCCAGTAGTCTGGCCACTGAGGGTGCCTGGAACCCGGAATCTCTTTTTGACATGTTCCTTCATGGATTATCGTTGGAGGTTAAAGACGAGCTCGCAGCCCGGGAGCTTCCCATGGACCTCGACTCTCTCATAGCCTTGATCTTACGGATCGATGGGCGGCTATGGGAAGAAGAGGTCTGTTCCCTGTCATGCTCGCTCGACCACTGCTCCCACCTTGTCTCAGAGGAATCCCGGAAGTTCCCGATGCCCACCTTACCAAGAGAATCCGATGTCACCCAAGTTCCCATGGGAATCACCAAGGGCGGTCAACTCGCCTCTTCCAGAGCTCAAGCTACTGGGAAGGGCTAGAATGTCTCCGGATAGTTTACGGGACTCCACCTGAAGGGGCAGGTCCCGAGTGGAAAGCCATACCCCGAGCCAATAGGGGGGAGCAGTGGTCCGGTGGCGAACCTCCTGTCGCCGATACCTGGATGTGGTCTTCAGAAGAGCGGCCCGGGCTCTCTTCCATTTACGGCCATAGCGGCGGACTAACATCTGGGCAGAGGGTATGCTGACTTCTTCCTCTTGCTCAGGGAAGAGCGGGGGCTGATATCCTAAGGAACACTTGAAGGCCGAGAGACCAGTGACCCAGCAGGGAAGGGTGTTACGGGTGTATTTCACCCACATGAGTTGCTGGCTCCAGGTGGTGGGGTTAGCGGACACGAGGCAACACAGAGCTGTCTCCAGGTCCTGATTGGCTCGCTCCGACTGGCCGTTAGAATAAGGGAATGCGGAGACATCAGGAACCATGGAAGGCCACCAAAAGCGTCGTCAGTTGAAAGCCAGGGTCCGATGGGAGCCTGGATGGCAGGTCAGTAACTCGAGGAACGTGCCCATTCCAGGACCGGGGAACGGGCAGTGTTCGGGAAAAACATCCGGTAAGCTGCGCCTTACGGACCAGGCTCTCTATACCCCAGATGAGTGCAGCCGCTAGACAGGTAAGGAGGACGGTCTCGGGTCAGATGGAGTAGCAGCTGGGCTATACAAAAGTCAGAGTGTTTCAGGCTTCACGTTCTTGGACTCCGGGCGGTAGGATAGAGTGAAATTGAAACGGGTGAATAACAGGGCCCAACGAGCCTGCCTAGAGTTGAGGCGCTTGGCGGTGCGGAGATATTGCAGGTTGTTATGGTCAGTTCACACTAAGAATGGGTGTTCCGCCCCCTCCAACCAGTGCCTCCACTCCTCCAATGCCATCTTGATGGCGAGGAGTTCTCGATTTCCCACATCATAGTTCCTCTCAGCAGGGGTAAGACGATGGGAGAGAAAAGCGCAAGGGTTCTGGGCAGAACGCTGGGACAGGACAGCCCCCCCCCTCCGACGTCCGAGGTGTTGACCTCCACCACAAACTGACTGGACGAGTCCGGATGGATTAAGATGGGGGCTGTAGTGAATCAATGTTTGAGGTTCGAGAACGCCCAGTCAGCTGCTGGAGACCACATGACTCTAACCCGGGCCGTAAACTTTCCCCCCGATTCATCGGCCCTTTCCCCATCTCTAAAATCCTTAGCTCCTCTGCTGTTCGTCTTCGGTTGCCCTGCACCCTCTGTATACATCCCACATTTCATGTGTCTACGATTAAACCTCTGTCTTACAGCCCTTTGTCTCCTGTTTTTCTGAGTTGTGTTACAGGTATGCAAGTCAAATTATGCTGCACAGTGTAATTCCTATTAGAATCCAGCCATAGTTAGGATATCCAACAGATGGAATTTGTATTCACCGACAACCTGCATTCACAGTGGCTGTCAAGTTTAGGAACATTGATACATGAGACAACCTAATCAATCAATATACATGAAAATGATGGCTGTGGTGTTGATGGAAATGGTTTACTCTGACAAAAGCACACTCTCACACTCAACTGTGGTTATTAAGACCAACAGTGGGGTTCCTTTACACCACTGACTTTATTTATTTAACTCTTACAGTGTTAATTTAACTCCTGAATAAACACTGTGTGTGTTATGGCCCAGGTTAACCAGTGCTGACATTATTATCGCTGCTGCAGCTCAGCTAAACAAACTGTCTGAGCTTCTGTTTTAATAACCAGCGTTGAGCACACACACACACACACACACACACACACACACACACACACACACACACACACACACACACACACACACACACACACACACACACACACACACACACACACACACACACACACACACACACACACACACACACACACACACACAGAGGAGAGCGCACGGGAAAAGCAGAGAGGTTTTGTCCGGTTTCTCTTTCTTCTCATAGTGTTTGATCCAATAGAGAGAGTGAGGACCCTCCGCTTACCATGGGGCCATGCTCTGTCCTGTCCCCCTTCACTAACACGCACAGTCGCCCTTGTCTCTAGTGTCAGAATCCATAACCCAGCTCTGATTCAGGTCACTGACAGCATGCTGTGGTGTATCATATTCATCATCATCGCTGGATTCATGGTGGATATTGACCAACAGTCAAGCTGGGAGACCACAGAGACTGTAATCAATATTGTGGGCCAGATACAGGCAGAAGGCCTCAGAGTCAACTGGCCTCGTTACAAAACCATTTTTTTTCAGAATTGAAGTTGAGTAGTTTGAAGGATAGTCTTTTTATGGGACCAGTACACTGCTTATATGTGTGTACGTCATTGAGCAAGCGAGGGGAATGGAATATTTTAAGACGTTAGAAAGATACACTCTTTCTCCCTTTCTCTCCCTATGGCTCTCTTTCTTCAGTTCCCCTCAAACAGTTGCCCTGGCAAGGATAGCTTGCCTGAGGGGGAGCGTATCAAATCTGCAAAGAGATTTTCTCCCCACACAGAGGGAACAGAAAAAAAACCCTCTGTCGTTTCTGTCCGTCTGTTGTTTGTCACCAACGGGTGTAAGGGTGTTTTTGTGTGATGGCAGTTTAGAAAGGCTGTTTCAAACGTGAGACTGAAATTGTGTCATCGTCATGGTGACTGAGTCGGTGACTAGGCAACATCAAACTCCTGAGAATTCTCAAAAAAATGGTCACCGTGACAACACTATGGTTACAGGATCTTGGAACCGTTGGGCACCGTTGGAGTGTTAAACAATTGGATTATGATGAAATGCTTTTCATAGCATTTGATTTTATGAGAATCTTTTAGTTCTTTGAATGTCTATTCATTCCAAAAAAGCTGCAACTTGTAGATAAGGGAAAGTTATTTTGGACAAAAGAGGAAACAAATCACTGACTGTTGTTTTGATTTGAGTACAAGTAGTATACCAGGACAAAAGTAACACTGAAATGTAAATTGTGACGCTGCAAATGAGTAGTGTAGAGAGGTTTTATAACCTTGTATCACCTGTGGCAGGCAGCTGTAAACCAAGAAAACCCATCTCCAGGTGTTCTTGGTTGACTCACTGGAAGGCGACTGGAACCACCAGCCTTTTCAGAGCCAATATGGCACCTTGACCTAGAATTCCAAGGTCTTTATCTCAAACCAAGGCTTCTGACCCAGTTTGTCTGGCAGCTTATCAGGAAGAGATACAGTTGCTGTACTGGTATGAATGGTAGGCTCAACTTTTCACCTTGAAGAAGGCACAGTGATGCCGAAACATTGGTGGTTTACCCAATAAATTACTGGGACCTTGTATAGAGTATGCAACTCTCTTTATGTATTTTTATTGACCTACTTGTCAAAGGAAGTTGTTTGAAAAAGAATGACACTCCCTCACAACTTTTAAACAATGCTTGAATAAAGATTGGGGGAAAAAAGTTGTTTGCTTTTCCATTGTTTGGTTGGTGGCGATTGCTGAGTGTGGTAAGGAGGTTGATCTTACTGGAAGCCTTGTGTGTATTCACAAGGCTAGTTGTGGTAGCTTGTAGTCAATGACAAGTCCAGACCGCAGGCGTTGACGATGACCGCGTGTCATGTGACGTGTGACATCAGAGCGCTTTGGCATCGGTTGCATCAGTTCCACTAGTTTCTGGTCCCCCTTTTGTTTTGGGATAACTGTGTTGTGAACTCTCAGGTGATTATCCAGATACATCATTGACATCCTGAGGTAAAGGGTGCCCAACGCAGACACCTCTGAAACACTACCAGACAACACTACCAGACAACACTACCAAACGGGTTCTGCAGTGAGGCACAGTGACAAGCCAGATAGTAAGAGGTTTGGGAGAGTAGGAACGCTGGAGAGAGATAGACAAAAGAGGGCCAGGGAGAAAAAAGTTTTAGAGGCATTAAGTGGGAGAGTAAAAGAGAGAGAGAGAGAGAGAGCGACTGAATGAGTGGGGCTTTAGAGCGAGATTAGAGTGTGTGTGTGTGTCTGTGCGTGTGAGTGTGTCTGTGTGTCTAAGAGAGAGAGGGAGAGAGTGGGAGAGGCCATTCCCAAGAGGTTTGGTCTAATTCCCAGTGGTAGAAGTTCTTTGCACAGCAGGACCAGTAACAGACTGCTTTGTCTGACTAACCCACTCTTCTGTATTCTCAACAGCAGGGCACTGCAGACGGACGGAAAAAACCTTAAGGTTGTTTTGGGACCCATAGTGCCAGAAAGGTGAGGGGTGTGTGTGACACATTGGGTGTTGGAGAGAGTGTGTGTTTGTGTGTGTGTGTGTGTGTGTGTGTGTGTGTGTGTGTGTGTGTGTGTGTGTGTGTGTGTGTGTGTGTGTGTGTGTGAGAGAGAGAGAGAGAGAGAGAGAGTACAAGGATGACCAGGAGGTCAGTCAATGATGAGGGGACTGGGGTGAACAACACCACCCAAAATGGGGGACACCCGGGGGATATCCCTGCCCCAAAAGAGGAGCCTGATGCTCCCAACGGAAAGGTAGAGTTGAGGAAGAAGGTGACCCTGCTTCGGGGAATCTCCATCATCATCGGGACCATCATCGGAGCGGGAATCTTCATCTCGCCCAAGGGAATCCTGAAGAACTCTGGGAGTGTTGGGATGTCTCTGGTGGTGTGGATTGCCTGCGGAGTGCTATCCCTGTTCGGTGAGTCACACGTAGTTGTTGCCAGGAGGGAGGAGACATACCTGAGTAAAAGTGTGCTGAGTGGTTTTATGATGCGTGCGAACTGAAGCTATGGAGGATGGAGAATTTGTGTTTTTATTGCTGTTCAGCCCATTGGGTTACAACACCCCTGCTTCCCCTTCCCTGAAGACACTAGAGTTGAAGCATCCCAAATCAAAGTGCTAAACTTGTAAAACAGCTTTTCTTGAGATGATGAGTGTGAATGAAAGCTTCGGGGGGTGGATGAACTTTGCTAACTGTCTGCTGCTATGGAAAAGCTTCCGCTTCTACTCTTGTATTATTTCATTATATTACTGTTATTACAGAAGCCTTACGGTAGCTACTGCCTTCTAACTAACCATCTAACTGCTGAAACAGCAATTACCCTTTACGCTAACCTCTCTCTCTCTCTCTCACACACACACACACACACACACACACACACACACACACACACACACACACACACACACACACACACACACACACACACACACGATTATGAATACAATGAATCACATTTTCCTCTTATAGCCAGTTATCTGCTGTTGCTGATGCTGCCAATGTTTTATAGCTGGCCAGCCACTCCCCTGTCCTAAACCTTTCCCTTTTTTCTTTCCCAGGGGCCCTGTCCTATGCAGAGCTGGGAACCAGCATCCAGAAGTCCGGAGGACATTATACCTATATCCTGGAGGCCTTTGGACCACAGATGGCCTTCATACGCCTCTGGGCTGACCTCATCGCCATCAGGTAGGTGTGTGTGTGTGTGTGTGTGTGTGAGACAGAGACAGCAGCAGGAAGGGGGGATAGATACTTGCAACAAGGTGTGTGTATATCACTCTATATTGTCTGTGTGTGAGAGAGAAGGGGATGGGCCTAGTGTATATATCTCAGCATTGTAAAGATAGCAAAGCCTTTTGGATCCCATCCTGGTCCGTTGATACCCGTGGTAGCAGAGCAGTGTAAACAAACCTGCTATACTATACTATACTGTACTGCAGGTTAACCCAGGCCAGGGGGGATGTATGGTTTTGAGTCTATGGAAAATGAACAGCAATCTGGGGATGAGCCCACAGACTATGCAACAGTTATTAGATTATTGGCCATATACCAGGTTGGTGGTATATGGCCAATATACCACGGCTAAGGGCTGTATCAAGGCATTTCACGTTGCGTCGTGCCTAAGAACAGCGCTTAGCCGTGGTATGTGGGCGGCAGCGTAGCCTAGTGGTTAGAGCGTTGGACTAGTAACCGCAAGGTTGCAATATCGAATCGCTGAGCTGACAAGGTACAAATCTGTTGTTCTGCTCCTGAACAAGGCAGTTAAACCACTGTTCCTAGGCTGTCATTGAAAAGAAGAATTTGTTCTTAACGGACTTGCCTAGTTAAATAAAGGTAAAATATACCACACCCCTTCTGGCTTATTTCTTAAGTATTGCCTGGATATTTCACTGTAATTGCCTCAACTGAACCTAGAAAACATATTTGAGTCAGTAACCACTGAATATCAGTAACTATAGTTATTTGACTGTTATAGACTGTTAGTGTCAGGGGAAGCTAATAAACAGTTGTGAGGTTGGGTAAGACAGGTTCGTGTCAGTAGAAGGTCACATGCTCCCCAACATTCTGAACCGTGAGTAATGCCCCAGATCTCACATCTTTGTGGGTTAGCGTTTCCGGTCACAGTGTTTGTTTGGTAAACGTGTATGTTTGGGTCAGTGTTTTTGGGTCTGTGTGTGACAGTGTTGTCTGTTCTAGACCTGCAGGGTTGGCAGTGATATCCCTGGCCTTCGGACAATATATCCTGGAACCCATATTCATGCCGTGTGGAGTGCCAGAGATCGCTATCAAACTGGCCACGTCTATAGGAATAAGTATGTCTGAGATTGATGCTACAGCATTATTATATATATATAATAATATATTGAATTGAACAAACTTTGGACTATGGGATTTTTGTGCTTATCAGTGAGATGGTTCAAGTGAAGGTAAGGTACCAGTCAGTCTCACAAAGTGTGTGTGTGTGTGTGTGTGTGTGTGTGTGTGTGTGTGTGTGTGTGTGTGTGTGTGTGTGTGTGTGTGCGTGTGCGTGTGCGTGTGCGTGTGCGTGTGTATTCCTGCTCCACAGCATCAGTGATGTATCTCAACAGTATGAGTACGAGCTGGACAAACAGGATTCAGATCTTCCTCACCTTTAGCAAGCTGCTGGCCATCGCCATCATCATCGTACCTGGCCTCTATATGCTCTTCAAAGGTAAGCCTTCGTCATCATCGTCATCATCATCACCATGATCATTAGCATCAACACCATCGTCATATGTGACCGACCGCCTCAATTCTATCTTATGTAGCAAAGTTTGAAATTGTGTTTTTTTACATTTGATACGAGTAGAGACTCAGAGCTTGAAAATGATATATCATACACTGCAGTTGAGGAACAATGTAATTCTGTTTTGAAAGTCAACTTGTAACCCCACTTTTGAGAAAATGGACCTTGACTGTTTTGGTACAACTACTGGAGAGCTCTTCTTTGTCAACACCCATTCAGCATCACTCACACCCGTTTAAAATGCCTCTCCTGTGAAGTAGTGACGTGCGACATACGCCAAGTATCGTGAAACGAGTCACATATGTTACACTGAATTAAAACCACAGAAATAGCATGTTAATACTTACATCACATTGAACTCCACACTCTTTCATGACTCCTCAAAAACATTGAAATCCCTGAAAGCTTGAAAATCTTTGTGGTACATAGTGTTATGTTTGTTACAGGGACATTCCACAGATCCCCACCACTTGACCAACATAGCTATACTTAAAAACTTTATAGGGATAGACGTGCCGCTACCTCGACAACATCCGGTGAAATTGCAGAGCGCGAAATTCAAAAATACTAAATTCGTAATATTAATCATTCATGAAGATACAAGTGTCTTACATCATTTAAAAACGTAACTTCTTGTTAATCCAGATTTCAAAAAGGCTTTATGGCGAAAGAATACCATGTGATTATCTGAGGACAGCGCCCCGCATACAAAAGCATTAAAAACATTTTCCAACCAAGCAGATGCATTGCGAAAGTCAGAAATAGCCATAAAATAAATCCCTTACCTTTGAAGGTCTTCATCTGGTTGCAATCACAAGGGTCCCTGTTACATAACAAATGGTCCTTTGTTCGACAAAGTCCTTCTTTATATTCCAAACAAGTAAGTTTATTTGGCGCGCTTTATTCAATTATCCACCTGCTTCCCCCTCGTTCAAAATGCATACAAAATGAATCCCAAACATTACCAATAAACTTGGTCCAAACATGTCAAACAACATTCCTAATCAATCCTAAGGTACCCTAATATGTAAATAAACGATCAAATTTAAGACGGAAAATAGTATATTCAATACCAGAGATAAATAAATAACCTCAATAATCTTTTCGCAAAACCAAAGTTCCCAATTACACAATGAATGGTCGTTTTGTTTGATAAAGTCCTTCTTTATATCCCAAAAATGTCCATTTATTTGGCGCGTTTGATTCAGAAATATACCTGTTCCAACTCGCCCAACATGCCTACAAAGGAATGTAAAAAGTAACCTGTAAACTTGGTCCAAACATTTCAAACAACATTTCTAATCCAACTTCAGGTACCCTAATATGTAAATAATCGATAAAATTTAAGACAGAATAAATCGTGACGAAGAGGTGCGACATACACTAACTCAAAATAATCTCCCACAAACCCAGGTGGGAAAAACAACCACTTAAATATGATCCTCAATTAGAGACAACGATTACCAGCTGCCTCTAATTGGAGATCATCCCAAAAAAACAACATAGAAAAACAGAAACTAGAACCACACAACATAGAAAATACAAACTAGACAAACCCCCTGTCATGTCCTGACCTACTCTACCATAGAAAATAAAAGCTTTCCATGGTCAGGACGTGACAACCGGAGAAAAACAATGAGGAGCGCGCTCTCATTCACGCGCACCAAAAGACTAGAGTCCACCTGAGTGACACTTAGAAAGAATACGAATACTTCTTCATTTAAAAAAAAACATAGAACCATTTCTAAAGACTGTTGACATCTAGTGGAAGCCACAGGAACTGCAATCTGGGTCCTAATAATTAGGCTTTCTCATAGAAATGCATTGGAAAGTACAAAATCCAGAAAAACGCATGTAAAAAATGTTATAAATTGATTTGCATTTTAATGAGGGAAACAAGTATTTGACCCCCTCTCAATCAGAAAGATTTCTGGCTCCCAGGTGTTTTTTATACAGGTAATGAGCTGAGATTAGGAGCACACTCTTAAAACCTGTCTAGGATAGGGGGCAGTATTTTCACGGCCGGATAAAAAACATACCCGATTTAAACTGGTTACTACTCTTGCCCAGAAATGAGAATATGCATATTATTAGTAGATTTGGATAGAAAACACTCTAAAGTTTCTAAAACTGTTTAAATGGTGTCTGTGAGTATAACAGAACTCATATGGCAGGCAAAAACCTGAGAAGATTCCAAGCAGAAAGTGGCCTGTCTGCGAATTTGTAGTCCTTCTGTTGCTTCTCTATCGAAACTACAGTATCTGAGCTGTTACGTGACACTTTCTAAGGCTTCCATTGGCTCTCTAAAGCCTTCAGAAACCGGATTGAGGCGTCTCCTCTCTCTGGGCAGATAATAGCAGCTCAGTTTGTCAGTGGACTGCCTGGTGACAGAGAGATTGGAGATGCGCGGTCACAAGACCTCGCCATTTTTTCTCTTCCTTTTTGAATGACTACAACATTGTCCGGTTGGAATATTATCGCTATTTTACGAGAAAAATAGCATAAAAATTGATTTTAAACAGCGTTTGACATGCTTCTAAGTACGGTAATGGAACATTTCAATTTTTTTGGTCTGGAAATGCGCTCGCGCGTTACCCTTTGGATAGTGACCTGAACGCACGAACAAAACGGGGTTATTTGGACATAACTATGGATTATTTGGAACAAAAACAACATTTGTTGTGGAAGTAGCAGTCCTGGGAGTGCATTCTGACGAAGAACAGCAAAGGTAATAAAATGTTTCTAATAGTAATTCTGAGTTTAGTGAGCCCCGAAGTTGGCGGGTGTCTGAATAGCTAGCCTGTGATGGCTGGCCTATGTACTCAGAATATTGCAAAATGTGCTTTCGCCGAAAAGCTATTTTAATATCTGACATAGCGATTGCATAAAGGAGTTCTGTATCGATAATTCTTAAAATAATTTATGTATTTTGTCAACGTTTATGATGAGTAATTTAGTAAATTCACCAGAAGTTTTGTGTGGGAATGCTAGTTCTGAACATCACATGCTAATGTAAAAAGCTGTTTTTTGATATAAATATGAACTTGATTGAACAAAACATGCATGTATTGTATAACATAATGTCCTAGGAGTGTCATCTGATGAAGATCATCAAAGATTAGTGCTGCATTTAGCTGTGTTTTGGGTTTTTGTGACATATATGCTTGCTTTGAAAATGGCTGTGTGATTATTTTTGGCTGTGCACTCTCCTAACATAATCTAATGTTTTGCTTTCGCTGTAAAGCCTTTTTGAAATCGGACAATGTGGTTGGATTAACGAGAGTCTTGTCTTTCAAATGGTGTAAAATAGTCTGGTTGAAAAATTGAAATTATTGCATTTTTGAGGTATTTGTATTTCGCGCCACGTTCTTCCATTGGATATTTGGCGAGGCGTTCCGCTAGCGGAATGTCTAGATGCAAAGGGAGTGCTCCTAATCTCAGTTTGTTACCTGCATTAAAGACACCTGTCCACAGAAGCAATCAATCAATCAGATTTCAAACTCTCCACCATGGCCAAGACCAAAGAGCTCTCCAAGGAGGTCAGGGACAAGATTGTAGACCTACACAAGGCTGGAATGGGCTGCAAGACCATCGCCAAGCAGCTTGGTGAGAAGGTGACAACAGTTGGTGCGATTTTTTGCAAATGGAAGAAACACAAAAGAACTGTCAGTCTCCCTTGGCCTGGGGCTCCATGCAAGATCTCACCTCGTGGAGTTGCAATGATCATGAGACCAGTGAGGAATCAGCCCAGATGTGACGATCGTCGTCGAAAGGAGTAGACCAAAGCGCAGCATGGTAAGTGCTCATGATATTTCTTTATTTAACTCAGAACACTAAAACAAAACAATAAACAACGGAAAACGAACGTCACGTTCTGCAGGCTATCTGAGCTGTACAAAAACAAGATCCCACACTGAAGGAGGGAAAAAGGGCTGCCTAAGTATGATTCCCAATCAGAGACAATGATAGACAGCTGCCTCTGATTGGAAACCATACTCAGCCAAAACAAAGAAATACAACACATGGAATGCCCACCCCACACCCTGACCTAACAAAATAGAGAAATAAAACGTCTCTCTCAGGTCAGGGCGTGACAGTACCCCCCCAAAGGTGCGGACTCCAGGCCGCAAACCTGAACCTATAGGGGAGGGTCCGGGTGGGCATCTACCCATGGTGGCGGCTCCGGTTCGGGGCGTATCCCCCGCTCCGCCCACTGATCCCTCCGCTTTTTTGCCACCAGACTGTGGATCGTCGTCGGAGGAACCGGACCGTAGATCATCACCGGAAGCTCTGTACTGCAGGCCGCCGCTGGAGGCTCTGGGCTGCAGGCCACCACTGGAGGCCCTGGACTGTAGACTGCCGCTGGAGGCTCTGGACTGCAGACCGCCACTGCAGGCTCTGGACTGTAGACTGCCGCTGAAGACTCTGGACTGCATACCGCCGCTGAAGACTCTGGACTGCAGACCGTCATTGAAGACTCTGGACTGCAGACCGTCGTTGGAGGTTCCGGACTGTGGACTGTCTCAGGAGGTACCGGACTGGGGACCGTCACTGCAGGCTCCATGCCATGGATCATCACTGCAGGCTCCGTGCCATGGATCACCACTGGAGGCTTTGTGCCATGGATCATCACTGGAGGCTCCGGGCCATGGATTATCACAGGAGGCTTTGTGCCATGGATCATCCCTACAGGCTCCGGGCCATGGATCATCCCTACAGGCTTCTTGCCATGGATTATTACATTTACATTACATTTAAGTCATTTAGCAGACGCTCTTATCCAGAGCGACTTACAAAATGGTGCATTCACCTTATGATATCCAGTGGAACAACCACTTTACAATAGTGCATCTAAATCTTTTAAGGGGGGGGGGGGGGGTTAGAAGGATTACTTTATCCTATCCTAGGTATTCCTTAAAGAGGTGGGGTTTCAGGTGTCTCCGGAAGGTGGTGATTGACTCCGCTGTCCTGGCGTCGTGAGGGAGCTTGTTCCACCATTGGGGTGCCAGAGCAGCGAACAGTTTTGACTGGGCTGAGCGGGAACTGTGCTTCCTCAGAGGTAGGGGGGCCAGCAGGCCAGTGGTGGATGAACGCAGTGCCCTTGTTTGGGTGTAGGGCCTGATCAGAGCCTGAAGGTATGGAGGAGCCGTTCCCTTCACAGCTCCGTAGGCAATCACCATGGTCTTGTAGCGGATGCGAGCTTCAACTGGAAGCCAGTGGAGAGAGCGGAGGAGCGGGGTGACGTGAGAGAACTTGGGAAGGTTGAACACCAGACGATTATCACTGGAGGCTCCAGCCCATGGATTATCACTGGAGGCTTCGTGCCATGGATCATCACTACAGGCTTCTTACGTGGAGCCGGAACAGGTCTCACCGGACAGGGGAACGTCGCTGGAGGCTCCGGACTGGGGGACGTTGCCAGAAGCTCTGGATTGGGAACTGTCGCCGGAAGCTCTGGACTGGGAAAGCGCACTGGAGGCCTGATGCGTGGGGCTGGCACAGGTGGAGCCAGACTGGTAACACGCACCTCAGGGCAAGTGCGAGGAGCAGGAACAGGACACACCGGACTGGGCAGGCGCACTAGAGACCTGATGCGTGGGGTGGCACAGGTGGCGCCAGACTGGTGACACGCACCTCAGGGCAAGTGCGAGGAGCTGGCACAGGGCGTACCAGACTGGAGAGACTCACTGGAGGCCGGATGCGTGGAGCAGGCACAGGATATACTGGGCTGTGGAGGTGCACTGGAGGTCTCGAGCATAGAGCTGGCACAACCCGTCCTGGCTGGATTCTTACTTTCGCCCGGCAAATGCGGGGCGCTAGCACAGGACGCACTGGGCTGTGAATGCGCACTGGCGACACCGTGCGCATCACCGCATAACACGGTGCTTGCTCAGTCACTCGCTCCCCACGGTAAGCACGGGGAGTTGGCACAGGTCTCCACCCTGACTCTGCCAATCTCCCCGTGTGCCCCCCCAAAAAAATATTTTGGGGCTGCCTCTCGTGCTTCCGTCGTTGCCGTGCTAGTTCCTCGTCTTGTCGCCGCTCTGCTCTCGCTGCCTCCACCTGTTCCCATGGGAGGCGATGCCATCCAACCTGGATCTCCTCCCACATCCAGGATCCCTTTCAGTCCAGGATGTCTTCCCAGGTCCATTGCGCCGGACCACGCTGCTTGGTCTTTTTGTGGTGGGGTCCTCTGTGACGATCGTCGTCGAAAGGACTAGACCAAAGGGCAGCGTGGTAAGTGCTCATGATATTTCTTTATTTAACTCAGAACACTAAAACAAAACAATAAACAACGGAAAACGAACGTCACGTTCTGCAGGCTATCTGAGCTGTACGAAAACAAGATCCCACACTGAAGGAGGGAAAAAGGGCTGCCTAAGTATGATTCCCAATCAGAGACAACGATAGACAGCTGCCTCTGATTGGAAACAATACTCAGCCAAAACAAAGAAATACAACACATAGAATGCCCACCCCACACCCTGACCTAACAAAATAGAGAAATAAAACGTCTCTCTCAGGTCAGGGCGTGACACCAGAACTACACGGGAGGATCTTGTCAATGATCTCAAGGCAGCTGGGACCATAGTCACCAAGAAAACAATTGGTAACACACTACGCCGTGAAGGACTGAAATCCTGCAGCGCCCGCAAGGTCCCCCTGCTCAAGAAAGCACATATACATGCCCGTCTGAAGTTTGCTAATGAACATCTGAATGATTCAGAGGACAACTGGGTGAAAGTGTTGTGGTCAGATGAGACCAAAATGGAGCTCTTTGGCATCAACTCAACTCGCCGTGTTTGGAGGTGTTTGCTGCCTATGACCCCAAGAACACCATCCCCACCGTCAAACATGGAGGTGGAAACATTATGCTTTGGGGGTGTTTTTCTGCTAAGGGGACAGGACAACTTCACCGCATCAAAGGGACGATGGACGGGGCCATGTACCATCATATCTTGGGTGAGAACCTCCTTGCCTCAGCCAGGGCATTGAAAATGGGTCGTGGATGGGTATTCCAGCATGACAATGACCCAAAACACACGGCCAAGGCAACAAAGGTGTGGCTCAAAAAGAAGCACATTAAGGTCCTGGAGTGGCCTAGCCAGTCTCCAGACCTTAATCCCATAGAAAATCTGTGGAGGGAGCTGAAGGTTCGAGTTGCCAAACGTCAGCCTCGAAACCTTAACGACTTGGAGAAGATCTGCATAGAGGAGTGGGACAAAATCCCTCCTGAGATGTGTGCAAACCTGGTGGCCAACTACAAGAAACGTCTGACCTCTGTGATTGCCAACAAGGGTTTTGCCACTAAGTACTAAGTCATGTTTTGCAGAGGGGTTAAATACTTATTTCCCTCAATAAAATGCAAATCAATTTATAACATTTTTGACATGTGTTTTTCTGGATTTTTTTGTTGTTATTCTGTCTCTCACTGTTCAAATAAACCTACCATTGAAATTATAGACTGATCATTTCTTTGTCAGTGGGCAAACGTACAAAATCAGCAGGGGATCAAATACTTTTTTCCCTCACTGTAATAGCTACAAAGTGTCTGTAGACTTGGTGTTCTGCCATACCAATGTTCATTGAACATCAGTCATTTAAGCTTTAAGAGGGTTATTATTTGCCTCTTTGCAAGTGTGTTCCAAACCTCTTGACGGTCGCCTAGGATAGGGGGCGCCACAGCGCATTTTGAAAAAAATTAGTGCCCATTTTAAACGGCCTACTACTCAAACTCAGAAGCTAGGATATGCATATAATTAATACTTGTGGATAGACAACACCCTAAAGTTTCTAAAACTGTTTGAATGGTGTCTGTGAGTATAACAGAACTCATATGGCAGTGAAAACCCCGAGACAGATCGAAACAGGAAGTGGAATTCTGAATTGCGGACTCAACTTCATCACGTTGCCTATTAATCACACCGTGAGCTATGGTTCATTGAGCACTTCCGATTGCTTCCACTAGATGTCCCCAGTCTTTACAAAGTGATTTGAGTCTCCTACTGTGAAAACTGACAGAATGACACGCTGTGGAACGTGGTCACACGGAGAGGGCCATCACCATTATGACGCCGGCGCCCCTGGCTACCCTCCCCTTTCGAAACGTTTATAAAGACAATGCAATCGTCCCCCTTGAATCTTATTGGAGCTCTGGTTGAAAAAGTCCCTAAAGATTTATGTTATACAACGTTTGACATGTTTGAACGAACCTAAATAAGAAAAAAATGCATTTTGTTGAAAGAGTAGCCCCGCGCACGTCGGAACTTTTGGTGCAGCCTTCAGAACGCTCTAACAACAACAAGCTAATGGAACATAAAGGATGAACTTTTTAGAACGAAAATACATTTGTTGTGGACCTGGGATTCCTGGAAGTGCCTAAGGATGAAGATAATCAAAGGTAAGGGATTATTGACAATAGTATACAAGACTAGATTTGATATGCGATTGTTCCAAGATGGCGCTGACCTGTATTGCTAGCCTATTGTTCTGAGTATCGCATCCCCTTTTATCGAAAGTGTGATTACCCAGTAAAGTTATTTTTAAATCTGGCATTACAGGTGCTTTCAAGAGATATTCATCTATAAATCTTAGAATGACAATATTACATTTTAAAAATGTTTTTGAATAGTAATTTAGTAAATTGTAGCGTTGTTTCATCGGATGCATTTGAGGGAAAATAGTTAGTCAACGTTACGCACCGATGTAAAATGCTGTTTTTATATATAAATATGAACTTTATCGAACAAAAGAATGCATGTATTGTGTAACATGATGTCCTAGGTGTGTCATCTGATGAAGATTGTCAAAGGTTAGTGCTACATTTAGCTGTTTTTTGGTTATTTGTGATGCATGTGGTTGGTCGGAAAATGGCTATGTGGCTACTTTTACGATATACTCCTCTAACATAATCTAATGTTTTGCTTTCGCTGTAAAGCCGTTTTGACATCGGACAACGTGGTTCGATTCAGGAGAGGTGTATCTATAAAACGCTATAATTTGAAAAAAAAATTGAATTTTTTTTAAATTACATTTTGTTATGCTAATGGCGATAGGATTTTTCGCTGGATGTAAGGCCGCACAGGGGTTGAGGAATACACTACATACAGTATGTGTGTGTTGTACTGGAATGTTCTTACGGCTGCAACTACCGAGAAAGATGTGTATACCTTGTCAAACACTCAACAAGTTTTGATATTTTATGGTGAACGTGTTATTCCTTCTTTGTGTTTATGTGCAGGGGAGACTAAGAACTTTGAGAATGCATTTGAGGTCAGTAATATCAAGCTCACAGGCCTTCCTCTGGCCTTTTACTCTGGGATGTACGCCTATGCTGGATGGTAGGTATGGACTTCTTATAACTTAACTAGCTGTAATATCTAATTCTACCCTTTTCATGAAGCCAACTAGTGTAATGCATTATTACTTGTCATGAGCATGTATGAGCTCTTGTAAGGTACAGTATTTCCAAATGTAATATTATTGTAAAGCTCCAACTTTCTGCCGGCAGGTTTTATCTGAACTTCGTGACTGAGGAAGTAGAGAATCCAGAAAAGTGAGTTCATCCTCCTCATTCCATATCTTGTTCACGTACAATAGGTTTTCCTGATCGTAATATCGTTGGTCTCAAATGTTTACGTATCCTCAGGACTGTCCCATTGGCCATCTGTATCTCCATGGCGATAGTGACTTTCTGCTACGTGTTGACTAACGTGGCGTACTACACTGTGATGTCAGCAGAGGAGCTGTTGGCATCACAAGCCGTTGCCGTGGTAAGGCATCCAACAAGCTCACTGCCTATTGGCCGATTTGATCGACACTGATCCTACAACCACCCACCGCTATTGGCTGGCGTTAACATAAGAGTCCTATGTATTTCTGTGTGTGATGTATTGATACACTTGAGGCGCATTGACTGCAGTCACACACCTTGTTCATCAGCGCTTCATCAGGCCATGATGGTGTCTGTGGTGTTGCTCTCCTGCACTCTAAACTGTAATCAGTAGACCTCCAAGCCCAACACCTCTGCTTCCCAGTATGGCCTTATGTGATTCCACAGTCCATCCCTCTCAATGATAATTAAGTAATCTTGCAGTCTTAATGACATAGCCATAGACAGAGACTGTATACTGATCTCAGACCTGTTTGGAGAAGGGGGAGGGTTATTCACTAAAAGGGCTTTGATCTGATCAGATCTTTCTAATGGTGTTAGTTTCCTTACGGTTTTATAGGTCTGTGATGTTGCTCTTAAGGAAAGTGTGAGAGCATTGGAGCTACGCATATGTTCGTTAGTTAGATAATAATTGAATTGAGGATCTTTTTCTGCATCTCTTTGTCCCTGTTTAGTTCATACTCTCTCTCTCTCTCTCTCTCTCTCTCTCTCTCTCTCTCTCTCTCTCTCTCTCTCTCTCTCTCCGTCTGTTTTTCCTGCAGACGTTTGCAGGGAAGATGATGGGGAACTTTTCGGTGGCGGTGCCGGTATTTGTAGCCTTGTCGTGCTTTGGTTCGATGAATGGCTGCTTGTTCGCTTTCTCAAGGTGGGCTGCGTCAACTCAGGTGTCAAACCGCAGCCTTCGCTAGCTTCTCCTGCCAAGGAGAATGAAAAATTGCCTTCCCTTCCCAACACAATGTTTGAGGACTGTGTGAGAGGAATCTAATCTTATCTTTTTTTTTCAACTGCCAAACCCTGTTAAGCAGAAGTTTAGATGTGTGGTATAGTGGTATAGTGAAAACACAATAACTGACATTGCATTTCTGTGTGAAGGTCAGTTATGACTGTCAGTAGTTGACTTTCATGTGTAGTTTTCATATATTGGATTTTTTTAGACACCGCTTACAAAGAAGATGATGAAGTGTTGTTGTTGAAGGTATTTTTCATTTCATCCTGAAGATTGTGTGATTGTGTTGGTCATTCTAGAATGTTCTACGTGGCATCACGCGAGGGCCATCTCCCTGAGGTTCTGTCCATGATCCACGTCCGCAGACACACTCCTTTGGCAGCCGTCCTCGTTCTGGTCAGATAAATGTTTTAGTTTTTTTCATACACACATATCGCTCTTTACTGTCTTTATGAGGACCTGCTCTACAGGGTCCACAATTAAAACTTTGCATTTCTGTATTTATGCTTTAACTGTTAATTAACATGCTTTGTGGGTACATGTCAGCATCTCTGCCACTTCCTCATTGGATCCGTATGTTTGTTTGTTTGTTTCTCTCTCTATCTCTCTCTCTCTCTCTGTGTGTATGTGTGTGTTTGTGTGTCGGACTGTCCATTCTTTCTATGTGTGTGTTTACAGTACCCTATGACGGTGTTCCAGCTGTTTGTGGGAGATATCTACAGTCTGTTGAACTTCATGAGCTTCCTCCGCTGGCTCTTCATTGGCGTGGCTGTGCTGGGCCTCATCTACATGAGATACACACGCCCTGACATGCCACGCCCTTTCAAAGTCAGTCCAACACACGTGAATCATCAACCATCAAATCATCAAATGTATCTATAAAGCCCTTTTTACATCAGCAGTTGTCACAAAGTGCTTATGCACACACACACACACACACACACACACACACACACACACACACACACACACACACACACACACACAGACGCAGATGCACGTAGACATAAACACATCAAAGGGCGATTAGGACATCGCTCCTTCTGTGCCACTGCATGTGGCCGTGGAGGCCGATGCACGAGCCGCCGATATGCAAGCATCTTGCACACATTTTTTATTTTTATTTTATTTATTTCACCTTCATTTAACCAGGTAGGCTGGTTGAGAACAAGTTCTCCATTTACAACTGCGACCTGGCCGAGATAGAGCAAAGCAGTGCGACACAAACAACACAGAGTTACACATGGGATAAACAAACGTACAGTCAATAACACGATAGAGAAGTCTATGTACAGTGTGTGCAAATGTAGTAAGATTAGGGAGGTAAGGCAATGAATAGGCCAATAGTGGCGAAATAATTGCAAATTAGCAATTAAACCCTGGAGTGATCGATGTGCAGACAATCACATGGACAGAGTATGAGTCTGTCTAATGGCTGTCTTGTTCAAAACAACTACTGAACACTTTACTATTTACACTCTTGACTCCTTTGCACTTTTTTGTCTGTCTCTCCAGGTTCCTCTTTTCATTCCAGCCATTTTCTCATTCACCTGTTTCTTCATGGTGTTCCTCTCTCTCTACTCCGACCCCGTCAACACAGGGATAGGATTCGCCATCTCCCTGACAGGAATCCCAGCCTACTATGTTTTCATTGTGTTTGACCGCAGACCCAAGTGGCTACAGGACGGTTTAGGTAACACGCTACCTACATTTAGAAGGCATTTACTAGACATCACTGTGAAAATCACACATACTACTGGCATATGGACAGGATTGATTCATCTTTATAAAGCAATTGTTCAACTCAAGGGATTAATCGGTGCGTCAGTGGACCATTAAACTATCCACTCATAGTTTACCACACATAATCAATTTCCAATCAATTTTCAGCATGGCATCCTATCGAAATTGAAGCATGAATCCCAACAATGTGTCCATGTTGACACTTTGGAAATAATATTGTCCTAACGCTCCATAATTATTGGGACAGTGAAGCATTTTGTTTCTTTTGGCTCCAAACTCCAAAAGTTTGGTTTTGAAATCAAACAGTAACAATGAAGTTAAAGTGCAGACTGCCAGCTTTCATTTGAGGGTATTTTCATTCATATCGGGTGAACTGTTTAGAAAGTACAGTACTTTTTGTACATAGTCCCCCATTTTAGGGGAGCCAAAGTAAAGGGGACAGATTCACTTGATATTTGTGCATCTATAACTTTCTCACTCATAATTATTCAGGATTCATTCATACGTAATCATGGTAACATCCACATTCATGTAGAAGTGTTTCGAAACATATTCTACTCATATTTACAATAAAAGTGACAATACATTATTCTTGTTTTTCTTCTATTGGGCACAAATCTGAACACATCCAAAACAAACAGCAAATGTATCCAGCAAATTTGTAGAGTCACACGCTTGATGTAGTCATTGTGTGCTATGAATATGGGACCAAATATAACGTTTTACTACTTTAATACACATATAAGAGAATTTGTCCCAATACTGTTGCTCCCCTAAAATGGGGGGTGGATAATTTACAAAAAGTGCTTTACTTTCTAAACGGTTCACTCAATGTGGATGAAAAAAACTTCAAGTTAAAGCTGACAGTCTGCCCTTTAACCTCGTAGTCATTGTTTGATTTCAAATCCAACGTTTTGAACTATAGAGCCAAAAGAAGAAAGAATGCTTCACTGTCCCAATAATTATGGAGGGTACTGTAACATGGTATCATAATAGTTTTTCTATGTGTTTTATTCTGTCTCCAGATTCCTTCAACAGATCTGTCCAGATCATCCTGGAGGTGATCCCAGCGGAACACTGACACTCCTTCACACCATATCCCCACACCGATGGCCTCTATTGCACCGTTTCATAGAATAAATTATTATGACTCTCCCATCCTGCTGTCCTTATCTAGGCAGGCTTAGCCCTGCTCTGCTCTCACATTTCACATTACCAATTCAAACCGCCTGAATACTTGCTCCTCTCTCCTCACTCAAGCATTTGAAATGGAATGGCCAGGCAGGCAGGGAGGTGAGGCTGTGGCTGTGTGTGTGACTGTGTGTGTGTGTCTCCCTGTGTGAGATTTGCAGGTAATCCATCTCTGTAACCCCTACCCTCTGGCTCCAGTCTGCAGTGGGAGCCCAGCCTCTTAGAAATGCAACAGCTTTTATTGTTGATGAGATGCGGCAGAGCCAGGGAATCCCTGTAAGCTTGGAGTATAACTATCTTTGGCAGCAATCACAGCTAGCTTTAGTCATTGTTACAGCTAGCATTAGCCACAATCACAGCTAGCGTTAGCCACAATCGCAGCTAGCGTTAGCCACAATCGCAGCTAGCGTTAGCCACAATCGCAGCTAGCGTAAGCCACAATCGCAGCTAGCGTTAGCCACAATCACAGCTAGATTTAGCCACAATCACAGCTAGCATTAGTCATTTTTACAGCTAGCATTAGCCAAAATCACACCTAGCAGTAGGTCAAAGTCTTTGCTTGCCTTAACCATTGTCACCTCTAGCATTAGCCATAGTCACTGACTGCTACACCTCAGACAACACTGGATACTCAGTTTTCTCCAGATCATTCAGGATCAGACTATACAACACACATAAATTAAGCCTAAGGCTACCTATAGTTATTTCTATATTTTAGGAAATGAAGACAGATCAGTGAGTGTTAATTGTTGTGTGTTGTATAGTCTGAGTAAGACAAGCACTCCCTTTGCACTATCAGAACAGTAAACTCATACTCAATCTACAGATGCCTGTGAAACATGATGTCCTTAAGCACATGACAACCAACGTTAATGTGATAATGTTTGATCTTTTTTGAAACATGTATGTTCAGGACATTGAAATTATGCCCTGGAGAACCTGATATCCGATTTCATAGAACAATAAAAACACTTTTGTATCGGGTATACCACTATTTGTACAATACAAGGGATACAGCATCTTATTTTCACTTAGTGAAGATGGCAACCTTAAGAGGTCCGTCCGTCCGTCCGTCCGTCCGTCCGTCCGTCCGTCTGTCTGTGCATGTGAACTGGCATAATTTAAGCCTCAAATACGCTGGGCAGAATAGCTCTATTACCACAGATGATTCACACCAGGGTTACACCAGGGTTACTCAAGCTGTGAAGCAGCTTTGAGACAAACACACACACACTGTTGCCAGGATATTGGCTATGTACCAGAGGCTAATGTTCTCACACATACATGTGAGTGAGCACTGCCAGAGTCCTGGCTAGCAGCCTAGAGTATAGACAGGAAGAGAGCATCCCAACACTACTGCACACGACCAGGAACACTGCCTAACAGAGAGAGAGAAGGAGAGAGAGAGAAATTAGGCCATTACCCGCTAATTATCAAAATCCAAATTCTACAACCACTTAAAAGGGAACAAAGGCATCACCTACATAGAGATGAACCTGGAGAAGAGTCTCCTAAGCAAGCTGGTCCTGGGGCTCTGTTCACAAACACGAACAGACCCCACAGAGCCCTAGGACAGCAACACAATTAGACCCAACCAAATCATGAGAAAACAAAAAGATAATTACTTGACACATTGGAAAGAATTAACAAAAAACTGAGCAAACTAGAATGCTATTTGGCCCTAAACAGAGAGTACACAGTACTCGAAACAGACTCAGTGAGCATAGCCTTGCTATTGAGAAAAGCCACTGTAGGCAGACCTGGCTCTCAAGACAGGCTATGTGCACACTGCCCACAAAATGAGGTGGAAACTGAGCTGCACTTACTTCCTAACCTCCTGCCAAATGTATGACCATATTAGAGACACATTTTTCCCTCAGATTACACAGACCCACAAATAATTTGAAAACAAACCCAATTTTGATATACTCTCTTATCTATTGGGTGAATCTCCCTCCCGTTGGCTAGTCTGTGTCTCCTATTCTTCCTCTCCACCCCCCCATCTTCTACTTTAGGATTCTTGGCTGAGTTTCCAGCTGTATGGTTCTTCTTCCTCCTTCTCCTCTTCCTCTTTTCTGTATGCTGCTCAGCACGGTCTCTGAGTCTGTCTGACCTTTCCTTCTGCTGAGCAAAACACGCACACACACACACACGCACACACACACGCATACACACATGCGCGCGCGCACACACGCGCACGCACACACGCGCACACACGCGCACGCACACTCTCTTTCTTTTTCATCGTCTACTGCCTGCCTCGCACCTCTTCCTCTGCAGTTTACTAAAATGGCACAAGGGGGTGATATAGTGCAATGCAACAGTCTTGTCCTCAGACTAAGCAGGAGTTAGTAATATGAGGGACTAAACATTCAAATCTGAGTCACTCTATCCATACAGCCGATCTCCACTTCTCTCTGTTGCAGGGAGGAATAAGGAATGTAAACATTGTTCCTTCTGGTTGAAACCAAGACCCTGTCCTATTGGATTACCTACTTCTTTGGAATGTTGATGTTACTATGCAAGAACTACAATTGTAGGTTTCTCTATGCAAACAAAATGGATTCCTCTCTCCTTTTTCATTCAAGGGTTAGTTTGCCCAAATGACAAAATGACATTTTGGTTTCCTTACCCTGTAAGCGGTCTATGGACTCCTGAAGTATCTAAAAACAAATGATTGTGTAACTCCATTAAGTTACTTATAGAGGATTTGGAGATAAAGTGAACCAACCGAACCATTGACTTGCATTGGATTTGTGCCCATAATGCCAAAAAGTTTGTATTTGAAACAGTAAATCAGGTAAACAAAACCAAAGCATGGATTGCTGTCATAACTTCCATAGTAGACTGCTAACAGGACACCAATCTTTAAGTGGATGATATAAACTGATATGTATGAACCAAACCATAGTGTGGACAACAGGCCACACATACTGTAGGAACCACTGAGACCACAGTGAAATCCAAAGCATTAAAGAGACGCTCTGTGGTGGGCAGGCAGATGCCTTCCGGTCACTGTCCTAACAGACAGAGAGAGCGGGGGGGCAGTAGGCTGCCGACAAGATATGGAAAGAGAGAGCGAGAGAAAGAACTAGAGAGAAAGAGAGAGAGAAAAATAATAATATACAGTACAGCAGGTGATCTCTAACAGGAAGTGACGTGTTTACTGTGGGGTCAGAGGTCAGAATGTGGGGGGGTTTAGAATGTGGGGTTCTAGGTTTTTTAGAAGCTCTATCAGAGGGAGGGAGTGTGACTCAGCCCCCTTACACAGAGAGTGAGGGGGTCTACTGGCCAAGTATGACTAATCGTGCTAACCGAATGTGGGGATTGAAGGGGGTGTGTGGGGGAAGGGGTTGGAGAAAGCAGTCCTGAAGGGTTGTGGGTCACTTTCATCCACCTACTCTCAAGATTCTGTGTGCAGGATTCCTCTCTCTGTGTGAGGGGAGGTTAAAATTATAGACATGTGCTTGCGTGTGTTGTGATAGAAGGTTACAGTTGTTTTTACAGTAATGCTGTTTATATAACGTTCCGGGCATGCTTGCATGAGTGTGTGTGGCTGTGTGGCTGTGTGACTGCGTGTGTGTGTGTGTGTGTGTGTGTGTGTGTGTGTGTGTGTGTGTGTGTGTGTGTGTGTGTGTGTGTGTGTGTGTGTGTGTGTGTGTGTGTGTGTGTGTGTGTGTGTGTGTGTGTGTGAGCAGGGGTGGGGGTTAAAGGAAAAGGCCTGTGGTGTTTTACTGTCACTGTAACAGAGTGACAGTCATTGTGACTCACCTGACTAGTAGTGAATTCACAGTGTACAAGGAGAGAACAGCCCACGTCCACTCTGACAGATCCTCTAATTATAACAGAGGACTGCGCGGCTGGCCTCAGGTCACTTTATGGGTTAATCATTGATGTATGAAGACACACAGACATTAACACACCCACACACACACACCCACACTACCAGGCACTATAAACTAAATGCATTGTCATAAAGCTTTAATCAGAACACCGTGACTTTAGTTCATATTCTGATATAACGCCAATTCACTTTCACTTTCAGAGTACAATAAAATAATGACATTTTCTACAGCTTACTGTGCGTCTGCTCTAGTGTACGGAGCTAAAGGAATCATTATGTTGCGTGCATTGTGCCAGTCAGACAGCCTGCTGTTAAAAGGTCTGTGGAGTGCCTTAAAGGGCATTGGCAGCAACAACACACACATTCACATCATCACAAATGCCCTCGTTCTGTGGCATTACCATAAGGCTACCCTGTCATGGCATTACCATAAGGCTACCCTGTCATGGCATTACCATGTACCTACCCTGTCATGGCATTACCATAAGGCTACCCTGTCATGGCATTACCATGTGGCTACCCTGTCACGGCATTGCCATGTGGCTACCCTGTCATGGCATTGCCATGTGGCTACCAAGTCATGGCATTACCATGTGGCTACCCTGTCATGGCATTACCATGTGTGGAGCGACAGGTACTTCCTGATGTGAATTAAGTTTTGGAACACCACTTGTTGTTGCCTTGCAAAAGAGGTGATTCATTTTTTTTTAGACTCAAACAGCGTTTCATTCGCTGACTGTTCTAGAGGATGATTCACTGTTGCCATAGTGTCGCTCCTTTGACGGGAGGAGAGGAGCGGACAAGAGGGAAGAGAGGAGAGGGGAGAAGGGGACAGGAGAGAGAGGAAAGGAGAGAGGAAAGGAGATGAGGAGAGGAGAGAATGTTATAGTTAGAGGATCTGTCAAGCAGGGTGGATGTGGGCTGTTCTATCCTTGTACACTGTGTCATCGACAGGGCTCACATTGACGGGGCTGTAGTGGAGCGGGTCAAGAGCTTCAAGTTCCTAGGTGTCCACATCACTAAGGAGCTATAACACACCAACACAGTCATGAAATGGACACGACAATGCCTCTTCCCCCCCAGGAGGCAGAAAAGATTTGGCATGGGTCCTCAGATCCTCTAAAAGTTCTACAGCTGCACCATTGAGAGCATCTTGACTGGCTGCATCACCGCTTGGTATGGCATCTGACCGCAAGGCGCTACAGAGCGAAGTGCGTATAGCCTAGCCATCCAGGACCTCTTTACCAGGCGGTGCCAGAGGAAGGCCCTAAAAATGGTCATAGACTCCAGCCACCCTAGTCATAGACTGTTCTCTCTGCTACTGCACAGCAAGTCTGGAACCAACAGGAACCTGAACAGTCTCTACCCCAAGCCGTAAGACTGCTAAATAGTTAGTTAATTAGTTAACCAAATAGGTACCCGGATTATTTGCATTGACCCTTTTTGCACAAACTTTTTTGACTCATCACATACGGTGCTGCTACTGTTTATTATCTGTAACTTTATTCCTAGTTATATGTACATATGTACCTCAATTACCTCGTACCCCTGCACATTGACTCGGTACGGGTACCCTGTGTATATAGCCAAGTTATTATCTTTACTAATTGTGTATTTATTATTACTTTTATTATTACGTGTTTAACTATTCTACTATTTCTCTATTTTCTTTCTCTCTACATTGTTGGGAAGGGCCTGTGAGTAAACATTTCACTATTAGTATACACCTGTTGTTTACGAAGCATGTGACAAATACAATTTGACTTGATTTGAGAGAGGAGATAGGAAAAGAGGAGAGGACAAGAGAGGAGAAGAGGAAAGAAGGGGAGAGGAGAAGAGAGTGGAGGAGAGGACAAGAGAGGAGAGAAGAGGAGAGGAGAAGAGAGTGGAGTAGAGGACAAGAGAGGAGAGAAGAGGAGAGGAGAAGAGAGTGGAGGAGAGGACAAGAGAGGAGAGAAGAGGCGAGGAGAGAAGAGGAGAGGAGAAGAGGACTAGAGAGCAGAGCAGAGAAGATGAGAAGAGGAGTGGAGGAGAGGAAGAGAGGAGAAGAGGAGAGCAGAGGAGAGGAGAGTATCTGATTCAGATGCACGACACACAAGGCAGCCATGTTCCACAGTCCAGCTCATCTGGCAAAATCATTATTTTTTTTAAAACTTCTTCAGGCTAGGGTCTATTTTTCTCCACTTCCTGTCTGACTGATGTGCCCAAAGTTACTCAGGCCAAGAAGCCAGGATATGCATATAATTGGTACCATTGGATATAATGATACCATTGGATAGAACTAGATGTCAACAGTCTTTGTTCAAGGTTTCAGGCTTGTTTCTTTCCAAGCAAGAAATAATTTTGAGTTTTAGTACTGGGAGTCAGAGCTGGAAATCAGTCTGAGCGCGCGCGACGAAGAGTACGCACACCTGCTAATTTTGCTTTCCTATTAAACATACTTTTTTCTGTATGAAATATTATAGCTTAATTACATTTCAGGGTATCTGAGGTGTAAATAGAAACATATTTTGACTTGTTTTAACAAAGTTTAGCGGTAGCTTTTTGGATTCATTCTCTGCCTGTTGAACGAGTGGATTACTCAAATCGATGGTGCCAACTAAACAGACTTTTTGGGATATAGAGAAGGATTTTATCTAACAAAATGACCATACATGTTGTAGCTGGGACCCTTTGGATTGCAAATCAGAGGAAGATTTTCAAAAAGTAAGTGAATATTTAATCGCTATTTGTGATTTTATGAAGCCTGTGCCGGTGGAACAATATGTTGACGTGGGGCGCCATCCTCAAACAATCGCATGGCATGCTTTTGCTGTGAAGCCTATTGTAAATTTGACAATGCAGTTAGATGAACCAGAATTTAAGCTTTTAAGCGATATAAGACACTTGTATGTACCTAAATGTTTAACATCCATAATTGTTATGATTATTTCTTTGAATTGCGCGCCCTCCAATTTCACCAGAAGTTGTCGACAGGTGTCCCGCTGGCGGGACGCCTAGCCCTTAATGACTAAACACTAAAAGGAAAAAAAGGCACATGCAATTACTTAACTAGGATCTGAAACACCTCCAAGAAAACATGACAGAACGTGCATACATGAACACAAGCAGGAACACACACACATACACACACACTGACCTACAGACTTGGCCTGTTTTGACATGTCAGTGTGGTTTAGGCTCAGGCTACCTGTTATTACAGGCCAGAGTGTGTTCCCAATTGTGTGTGTGTGCGAATGTCTGCTTGAACGTGAGTGTGCTTGAATGTGTGCGTATGTGTGTTTGTGCGCCTGTTTGCTTCCAGGCTTCCTACTCTCTTTAAAGGGTGCTTGCTATTTTTATGAAGGCCATTTTAGTCCTGGGTTATTCCAGTCCATAGACAGCCATAGAACACTGTGCACTTCTGTACACTGTTCCAATAAGATCATGTAGGATCGGGATCATTCAGAATTACAGTTTGTCTTCATTGTGTCTCACCATGACATCACAGACTGCAACTGTTGCCATAGAACCCATCAAGTCCTTGCAACCATCAAGACAACTTGATGAAAGCATGAGCCAATAATAAGTGGGAGTTTTAAACATGAAAGTCAATAGAATCCCAGTGGATACTGTACGCATTAGCAGTCAATGTGTGAATTAAAAACTGCTGTATGAGAAGTTGTGCTAAAAGTATATTTTCTGCAAGAAGATCTGCACGCATGCACGCACATCGAAACCCACACAGAGTTTTTCTGAAGACTAAAACAGAGACAATGCAAAGTGAAATTGATCTTGTGGGTGAATGTATTTCAAGTTCTTAGAGGAGTCCCTGCCTTGCTATATAGAAAGTTGATTCTCACCATTGATTTGTGACGCCAGCATCTGTCCTGTTTAACACAATAATAAAGGGAAAAAGCTGCAATGACACCGGGGAACGAGAATGGCCTCCAAATTATGACATGTGGGATGTGGTGGATATTCACTCTGCTGCTATTTGTGACCTGTTTCAGGAAACTAGGTGTATGTCACAAGTCATGACTTCACAGGAGAGCCGTTTGAATTTTTTTTAATTTTTTTTATCAAAATGTGTTTTTTGGCAGAAATGCCTTCTGGAACATGTGAACTTTCATGTGTCTTAATAACAAACTTGTATGCCATCTGTAAATACGAATAACATTGTTAAATTACGAGCCTTGTTGGTTAAGGCACAGAAAAAGAAGGCAACCTTCCCACTAGCCATGATTGGCTGAGATAATGAATGGGCTGGATGTACTAAGAGAGGAGTTCGGATTGGTCTGCCATATAGAAGGCTTCTGTATATTTCAGCTGGTCAGTCTGTATTGGTAATCCTGTCGAATGCAGCTTTTTTTTAAATGTATGGAGCTGCATAAGTGTTGCTCTCCACTTTCTGGAGGATCGAGTTTTGAAATGAGTGGAATTAGAGTATGATAACTAAAGAGATGGGAAAAAAATGCCTGTCTCCAGATTACATCTTCAAACTAAAGGAAACCGTGGCATGGCATCTGTGACAGGGAGATGTGTCCATCATGCATGATGATGTATGCCGGTAACATAGCTAACGCTAGACTATTACACATTTCTAATTTTGAAAGAAAGTGATCTAATTTCAAGCTAGTGTACTGTTAGCTAGCTAGCAGCTAGGTACATGTCTTAAGCTGAAGTGTACTGTTAGCTAGCTAGTTAACGTTAGCAGGCTGGCTCCCTAGCTGATATTATTATTCATATCCCAGAGCCGTTTGCTTTGCTAATTAGAGCCTAATGTTAGCTAGCTAACGTTGGACCTTATTGGTTAGCTGCCAGCAGATTCATGCACGGTAGTAATGACATGATTTGGCACTATGTTCATTGTTGTTTAACTAGCTAATGTTAGCTGGCTGGCTCGTTAGCTAATGCGACCAAACGTGTGTAATCTTACATGTTGTTTACCTAGTTAGGTTCATTGTTAAGCTCGCTAACTACATGTCTTAAGCTAAAGTGTACAACACCCGTTGAATATGGCCAGTGTCAGTAAACGTTGGCAAAAAAGCGCAATGAAATTGTTGCCAACAGATCTGGTTAGGTTGTTTTCATGTTATCCAGAGGTAAACAAATCATTGGTCAGAGGACCAAGTGTGCGCTCTGAACGCGCCGAGAGCGAAACAAGATGGGTGGGGTTAATGCTTAAGAGGGTGTGAACGATGCTGAATGGGAGTACACAAAGAAGAGCTCTTCACTAGATACCAAAACAGTCAAAGACCGTTTTCTCAAAAGTGAGTTTACAAGTTTATCAACTTTCAAAGCAGAATTACTTTCTCATTGTTCCTCAACTGTAGTGTATGATATATCATTTTGTAGTTCTGAGTCTCTACTTTTATCCAATGTAAACATCCTACATCCTACACCCATAGGTTCAGACCACCCCTACACCCATAGGTTCAGACCGCCCCTACACCCATAGGTTCAGACTGCCCCTACACCCATAGGTTCACACTGCCCCTACACCCATAGGTTCAGACCACCCCTACACCCATAGGTTTAGACCCCCCCTACATCCATAGGTTCAGACCACCCCTACACCCATAGGTTTAGATCACCCCTACACCCATAGGTTCAGACCACCCCTACACCCATAGGTTCAGACCGCCCCTACACCCATAGGTTCAGACCACCCCTACACCCATAGGTTCAGACCACCCCTACACCCATAGGTTCAGACTGCCCCTACACCCATAGGTTCAGACTGCCCCTACACCCATAGGTTCAGACTGCCCCTACACCCATAGGTTCAGACTGCCCCTACACCCATAGGTTCAGACCACCCTACACCCATAGGTTCAGACTGCCCCTACACCCATAGGTTCAGACTGCCCCTACACCCATAGGTTCAGACTGCCCCTACACCCATAGGTTCAGACTGCCCCTACACCCATAGGTTCAGACTGCCCCTACACCATAGGTTCAGACCACCCCTACACCCATAGGTTCAGACCACCCTACACCCATAGGTTCAGACCACCCTACACCCATAGGTTCAGACTGCCCCTACACCCATAGGTTCAGACCACCCCTACACCCATAGGTTCAGACCACCCCTACACCCATAGGTTCAGACTGCCCCTACACCCATAGGTTTAGACCACCCCTACACCCATAGGTTCAGACCACCCCTACACCCATAGGTTTAGAACATCCTACACCCATAGGTTTAGCCCGCCCTACAACCATAGATGATTTGTTTGCATTGATTACATTCTGGATATACAGGTGTATGTTAATATAGCTGAATCGTCTGGAGTACACACACACAGTCTTGCGCAGCTAACCTTGTGGGGACATACAATTCAGTCATATTCAACATCCTATTTTCCCTAACCCCTAACCCTGCTCACACACACACACACACACACACACACACACACACACACACACACACACACACACACACACACACACACACACACACACACACACACACACACACACACACACACACACACACACACACACACACACACACATACATATAGATGTAAACACAGAAAATGTCTCTACCCCACAACCCCCCCTCCATCTCACTCTCTGGTGGTCAAGCTGTGTGTTTTGTCCCCTGTTCTGTCCTGTAGCGTTACTGCAGCTTCACTGCCCACCTAGACGTCTTTGTGGTCCCTTGTGAGAGTGGCCTGTTGTGTGTCTCTGACATCTTAATGGCCATTGTTGGACTGAGTTTGAGTCTTATTAAAGCGAACAGGAGTCACCAGTCCAGTCCATCTCTGGTTAGAGGTTCAGACCATGGATGCATGATCTGATGACTAAAAAAATCATAAACAATAGAGGTTGGAGTGAAGAGAAAACTGTAAACATGTTCATGGACCTTCAAAAATCCCTCTTTATCTCTGTCTGTCATTCTTTCTCTCTCTCCCGTCTCTTTCTCTTCCGCCAATCTCCCTCACAAACACAAACATGTACTCACACAAACACTGAGTCAGTGTAAAAGCCCTATCTTATTGCAGTCCTTGTAGCAGGAGTCTGGTGCTCTGCATACATGTATCACCCAGAATAACAGCTTTCTCTTGTGGAGCACACAGAGATAAAAGCTTTGATAGAGAAATATGTTTTACCCCCACTACAGTCACTAAGGTCTACACCTTTACAGCCTTCAAAGTGACATTCTGCGACCTTCTGTGAACTGGCTGATGTAGCAATGCGTGTGATTAGGTTTGTGGTGTGCTGTGTAGGCCAGGGCCATGCAAAGGCCATTGATGGGGCAGGTGCTCATGGCTGTCTGCTCCTCCTGTAATTTTTTGGGGGCCTTAATTTATTTTCTGCAAAATCACACTCACTGATCACACATTTTAGGATAAGCAAGCTAATGTTACCACTACAGGGGTAGCTATATGCTGATCAGCGTGAACGTACCTAGCTAGCTAGATGAAACAGCTAGCTCACTAGTCTTTAGTTGATTTGAATTTGTTCTGCTGCGGAAAAACAGCCGGACTACACGTGCCCCTATCCAGTCCCTGAGCATGACACAACACATGCTAGCAACTCCCAAAGTCATTTATCGTATTCATTTCAAACGCAATTCGTTACATTTAAAGCTACAAAAGTGAAACGAGCTTCAAAATATAAAGTAATTAAAGAAAATACCACCAATCAGAAGGGTTCTTTTTTAACAAGAGGTGTTCCAGCACCAGTAGAGACCTATCTGTGCACGATCCTGGTGTAGGGTACTGTAGGGGTGTGTGTGTGTGTGTGTGTGTGTGTGTGTGTGTGTGTGTGTGTGTGTGTGTGTGTGTGTGTGTGTGTGTGTGTGTGTGTGTGTGTGTGTGTGTGTGTGTGTGTGTGTGTGTGTGTGTGTGTGTCAGCATTTGTGTGTGTGAGTATTTCTGAGCTGAGGCCGGGAGTTTGTAAGGGCTCATCTCGGATAGTCACCTTCCACATCCAGGATGATCCTCTGAATCCTGCTCCTCCGGTCGGGATCATTTCAAAGCTGCCTCTGAGTGGCCCAAATACCTCCCACACCACTGGTTACGCTGCTGCAAAGCACCTTACAGAGAGGGAGGGAAGATGGCCAGGCCAGTGTACAATATACTGTATCAACGCAAGAGAGAAAACTTTTTAAAGTTTTAAAGCCATCTAATTTTTTTTTCTGTTTTTCTGTATGAATTCTGCCTAAATATACATTTCATAGATAAACTTAGCATGTATAAAGTTGTTTTGTTGCCCTGGGGTGCCAGAGACACAGTGAAGCATCACCTTCCCTTTCCTCTCACAGCCTCATCAACCTCCCCTAAAGACTCGTGGGAAGGATTTAACAAACACCACTAATCATGTCATGTCTGTACTCTGATGTATGTGTGTGATCGTAGCAACTCTTCCTATAATGGGACAAGTGGACAACTTACTATACTGTACATGCCATGAGTGGAGAGATAGATTATGGTATTTTTCATTATTTCTGAGAGGTAGATCAGACTACAGTACTGCAAGTGGACTTACATTCCACTGATAATTACTGAAAAACAGAGAGAGGGGAAGGAGAGGGTGAAAGAGAGACAGTGATGTGGAGAAATTGAAGGAGAGAGAGAGAGGGGGAGATAGAGGGGTGAAGAGAGGGAGAGAGATGTGTGTATATCCTCACCTCAAATGAAGCAAAACAACAGCCCCAGGAGTCAGAATAATATGCAGAATCAAATTAAAAGTGTGTGTGTGTGAGAGAAAGAGAGAGAGAGAATGATTGAGAAAGAGAGAGAGATATAAAGAGGGAGAGGGAGAGAGAGAGAGAAACGGAGGAATGAGAGAGGAGAGTGTTTGAGAGATAGAGGGAGAGGAGAAGAGAGAGAGATGGAGAGGGCCCCTCAGATTCTCAGCTAAAAGTCGAATACAACTACAAGTGTATGATCACAGTCTGAGTTGTTACAAGGTTCTCAACTACTGTGTGAATCTCTTTTTTTCGTTTTCACACATATCTTGTTTGATTTCTGAACCAATTACATTTTGGGGAGAATGTGGAACTGTGCTGTAGAGCCAGAGAAGAAAGGAGAACAGCTATTGGGCAAATATTGAAATGCTCACAACATCAGATGAAAAAGTTGATCAAACATTCTTAATGAGAGAGGGAGGCAGGTTTCGTCTGTGCTGTCTTTGGAGGAATTGAATTCAAGTTCAATCAGCCACACAAATGAATTCCTATTTTCATGCTGATGCTTTAAAGTTTGATTGCCACAGAGAGAAAGCACCCGACTTGTTTAAAATCTGGAACCAACACTAAATGAAAAGTGAAACAAGAAACATCTGTAGAGAGCTCAAGTTAAAGAATAAAAAAAAAATCCATCGCAATGTCTTTGAAACCATGAAACACATCAAACCTAGGAATGTCTTACTACCAGGTATATGGGTTTAACTTTTATTTGTGAACATGTACAGGGAGGGGTTTTCAAAACCTGTTTCTCTGTAAATCATGTTTATGTTTGACCATGTTATCAGGGTTTCTTGGTTTTCAGTGATGACAACAGAAATCTCAGGTAAACTCTTATTGACCAACTTCTTAGGGCTAGGCGTCCCACTAGCGGGACTTCTTCCGGTGAAACTGGAGGGCGCGCAATTCAAATAAATAATCATAAAAACTATGGATATTAAACATTTAGGTACCTACAAGTGTCTTATATTGGTTGAAAGCTTAAATTCAGGTTAATCTAACTGCACAGTCCGATTTACAGTAGGCTTTACAGCGAAAGCATGCCATGCGATTGTTTGAGGACAGAGCCGCACATAAATACATGTTTCCTCCGGCACAGGTTTCATAAATTCACAAATAGCGATTAAATATTCACTTACTTTCTGAAAATCCTCCTCTGATTTGTCATCCAAAGGGTCCCAGCTATAACATGTAATGTCGTTTTGTTATATAAAATCCTTCTTTATATGCCAAAAAGTCCATTTAGTTGGAGCCATTGGTTTGAGTAATCCACTTGTTCAACATGCAGAGAAAGGAATCCGAAAATCTACACCTAAACTTTGTTTCAACAAGTCAAAATACATTTCTATTTAATCCTCAGGTACCCTAAAATGTAATTAAGCTATAATATTTCATATGGAAAGAAGTATGTTCAATAGGAAAGCAATATTAGCAGGTGTGCATCCTCTTCATAACGCGCACAAACACGGATTTCCTAGCCGGTGTTGTTGAACTAAAACTCATATTTCTTACTCGTTATTCAAGTTAAGTTGGGAGCTGGATTTGGATATGCCCCTATTCCTTCCATTGTAAGAGCATGGGCTCTCAAAAAAATACAATCTGGTTGGTTTTTCTTTGGATTTTCTCCTACAATATCTATTGTGTTATAGTCTCATACAGGCTTCTGAGCCTGACTAACAGGCAGTTTACTTTTGGCCTTTCAGTCAGGCGGAAATTCAGAAAAAAGGACCCTAGCCCTAACAAAAAACAGAAGATCACAACATCAGTAGAATATCAATGTAAAATACTGTAATCATCTCATACACAACAAACCCCTCTAAAAACAATGCAAAACCCCAAAAAATGAGATTTGGATGCGTGATCTGATGACAGGGTATGACTAAAGGGATGTGGATGCGTGATCTTCTGACAGGGTATGACTAAAGGGATGTGGATGCATGATCTGATGACAGGGTATGACTAAAGGGATGGGGATGCGTGATCTGATGACAGGGTATGACTAAAGGGATGGGGATGCGTGATCTGATGACAGGCTATGACTAAAAGGATGGGGATGCGTGATCTGATGACAGGGTATGATTAAAGGGATGTGGATGTGTGATCTGATGACAGGGTATGACTAAAGGGATGGGGATGCGTGATCTGATGACAGGGTATGACTAAAGGGATGGGGATGCGTGATCTGATGACAGGGTATGACTAAGGAGATGTTGAGCTGTGAGCACCACAGACAGTGAGGAGGGAACCCATATTTCAAACTGCTTTTGACTCCTGCATCACCCATGGTTGAATTCCAGTTGGCCACCTCTTTACACTGAGGAGGTCAAATGCCTGGGAACGTCTTCTCTAATGTCAACAGAGGTGGGAGGAGGACAAGAAAGCTAAAGCCTAGATACTGGTTATAAACACAGAAATACACACACACACACACACTCATACGTTTCCATCCAATTCGTGATAGATTTTCATGCAAATATTCAATATTCAAAAGGCACTCGCACATCTGAGCTATCTTTTTTGCAGGTGCATGGTAACAGTTGAAAGAAATGAGAAAAGAAGAAACCCAAACACTGCTCTTTAATAAGCTTTCTTAGAAACCTATGTTCATCTCCGCTGCTTTTTCTAGATAGTCCTCTGTGGAGTGGCATTTACCGCACAGTCTGAAAAACAGGCTTTTTTATTTCACTACGCAAGTCATTTAAGAACAAATCCTTATTTTCAATGACAGCCTAGGAACAGTGGGTTAACTGGCATCTTCAGGGGCAGAATGACAGATTTTTACCTTGTCAGCTCGGGGATTCGATCTTGCAACCTTTCAGTTACTAGTCCAACGCTCTAACCAGTAGGCTACCTGCCGCCCTGCTGCATTTTGGAAGTCCTCGTTTTAATGGCTCACGTGCTGACCACACCGCTCGCGTTGCATGCGCAAGCGTTGCAAAATAAATGTACACAAACATGTTATTCAATCATTGCACCCACACTGCTTGTACGGTCTGCGTGGCCAGGCGTTAAAATAGAAGTTGGTTCTATTTGTGACACTTAACGCGCTGCAAGTCCTGCCTCTCAAATCTCCTAATTGGTTTTTAGAAGCATATACCCACGTGCCATCTCCTCATTGGTGTTTAGGAGCATATACCCACGTGGGTGATTGAAAGATAAACTGACATCTACACTTCAGTCGGTTGTAGTAATGCACCATGAAGTTGGTTGCCAACCGCCATATGAAGTCCAAAGAAGAAAAATAAGCTTGTAGGTAGGAGGAGAGATGACGAGAAATGAATTCGGTTGACCGTTTTATCTGTGGACTAATTGTCAGAGTAGAAGACCTTGTGCATTTCAGGTAAAATAACAACCCAATGTTTATATCCCAGGACAAATTAGCTAGAAGCAGCAAGCTAGCTGGATAAATTGCAATAAATGTTTATGTTTTTCGACCTGTCCCCAAAATAATATAATTGGTTCAGAGTTTGTTTTGATATCTCAACGTGCGTGTCCTGATCACTTCTGGTGTGGGTGAAAGAAATCAACGTGCACGAGTGCGTCAGGTTTGGTCAGCATGTCAGGGTGGAAGCTGTCCCCCTGCAATATAGTATTTTTGTCTGTTTCTTTTCTATACAGAGTTGTAAACAGGGTTCCATTTGATTTCTCAATCCACATATCGAGGTAATGAACACATTTAGTGTCACATTCAATAGTGAATTTGAGATTGGGGTCAATGTCATTGAGTAATGCCATAAAGTCTTACAGCTCTTCTCCTGTTCCTCCCCATATGCAAAAATGTAGTCAATATATCAATACCACTTCAGGACTTTATTCAAACATGGATTTTAGTTTTCATTATTAACAAAATGTTCTTCAAGAAGACCCACATAAAGGTTAGCATAGCTCGGAGTGAATGTGGAGCCCATTGATGTTCCATTCGTTTGGAGGTAGTATTCATCATCAAACCTGAAATAGTAATAATAGTCAAAACATATTCAGCCAGCTCTAGAATAAAGTTTGTTGGTGGGAATTCGTTAGTATCTCTGTCTCTCAAATAGTGAGCTAGGGCTACCAGCCGCCTGTATGGGGAATGCTGGTAAATAGACTCTCGACATCTAATGTGACCAAAATACAGTCTTCCGTTAATCCCGTGATTGGTGAGATCTTTTTTATGAAGTCCATAGAGTCTTTTACATGTGATGGCCATTGTCTACGGAGGTCGACAATGGCTCTAGCATTGAGCCTATTCCTGCCACCACTGGTCTGCCTGGATAATTGCCTTGTTGTGTTTTAGGTTTGTGTAATTTCTCCAAAATGTACAGGCATGAATGTTTGGCACATGTGCAGCAAAGGTCTTCATATTCAAGTTTTGAGATAAGGTTGTTTAATTGGGCTCCAGATTAGAGCATATATCCCTTTGGAACACCTGTGTGGGATCAACACTCAGTTTTCTATAGAAACATTCATTACTGAGTTGTCTCTGAATCTCTTGATTGTATTTTTCATAGTCTAAAACAACCACAGCACCCCCCTTGTCTGCAGGTTTGATAACCAAAGATGAATCTTTCATCAGTTCATTCATGCATGTTAACATTAGAAGCCTCTTCCCTAAGTTTGTTTTATTCACTGCTTTAGCACAATCTGCCAACTCGGATGTCCTAGCCGTGTCTGAATCCTGGCTTAGGAAGGCCACCAAAAACCTTGAAATGTCCATCCCTAACTATAACATTTTCCGACAAGATAGAACTGCCAAAGGGGGCGGAGTTAGCCTGCAGAGTTCTGTCATTCTATCCAGGTCTGTGCCCAAACAATTTGAGCTTCTACTTTTAAAAATCCACCTTTCCAGAAACAAGTCTCTCACCATTGCCGCTTGCTATAGACCACCTTCTGCCCCCAGCTGTGCCCTGGACACCATATGTGAATTGATTGCCCCCCATCTATCTTCAGAGCTCGTGCTGTTAGGTGACCTAAACTGGGACATGCTTAATAACACCCCGGCCATCCTACAATATAAGCTTGATGCCCTCAATCTCACACAAATTTCCTCACCATCTTAAATAAGCATGCCCCATTCAAACAATTAGAACCAGAAACAGACATAGCCCTTGGTTAACTCCAGACCTGACTTCCCTTGACCAGCACAAAAACATCCTTTTCAGGGACGTTAGGAACCAATACACACAGGCAGTTAGGAAAGCTAAGGCTAGCTTTTTCAAACTGAATTTTAATCCTGTAGCACAAACTCCAAAAAGTTCTGCGACACTGTAAAGAGAATAAGAGCACCTCCTCTCAGCTGCCCACTGCACTGAGGCAAGGAAACACTGTCACCACCGATAAATCCACAATAATTGAGAATTTCAATAAGCATTTTTCTACGGCGGGCCATGCTTTCCACCTGGCTACCCCTACCCCGATCAACAGCCCTGCACCCCCCATGGCAACTTGCCCAAGCCTCCCCATTTCTCCTTCACCCAAATCCAGATAGCTGATGTTCTGAAAGAGCTGCAAAATCTGGACCCCTACAAATCAGCCGGGCTAGACAATATGGACCCTCTCTTTCTAAAATGATTCACCGAAATTGTTGCAACCCCTATTACTAGCCTGTTCAAACTCTCTTTCGTATCGTCTGAGATCTCCAAAGATTGGAAAGCTGCCGCGGTCATCCCCCTCTTCAAAGGGGGAGACACTTTAGACCCAAACTGCTACAGACCTATATCTATCCTACCCTGCCTTTCTAAGGTCTTTGAAAGCCAAGTTAACGAACAGATCACCGACCATTTCGAATCCCACTGTACCTTCTCCACTCTGCAATCTGGTTTCCGAACTGGTCATGGGTGCACCTCAGCCACACTCAAGATCCTAAACAATATCACAACCGCCATCGATAAGAGACAATACTGTGCAGCCATCTTCATCGACCTGGCCAAGGCTTTCGACTCTGTCAATCACCACATTCTTATCGGCAGACTCAACAGCCTTGGTTTCTCAAATGACTGCCTCGTCTGGTTCACCAACTACTTCTCAGACAGAGTTCAGTGTGTCAAATTGGAGGGCCTGTTGTCCGGACCTCTGGCAGCCTCTATGGGGGTGCCACAGGGTTCAATTCTCGGGCTGACTCTTTTCTCTGTATACATCAATGATGTCGCTCTTGCTGCTGGTAATTCTCTGATCCACCTCTATGTAGACGACACCATTCTGTATACTTCCTGCCCTTCTTTGGACACTGTGTTAACTAACCTGCAAACGAGCTTCAATACCATACAATACTCCTTCCGTGGCCTCCAACTGCTTTTAAATGCAAGTAAAACTAAATGCGTGCTCTTCAACCGATTGCTGCCTGCACCTGCCCGCCCGACAAGCATCACTACTCTGGACGGTTCTGACTTAGAATATGTGGACATCTACAAATACCTAGGTGTCTGGTTACACTGTAAATTCTCCTTCCAGACTCACATTTAGCATCTCCAATCCAAAATTAAATCTAGAATCGGCTTCCTATTTCGCATACAAAGCCTCCTCCTAAGCACCAGCTGTCGGAGCAGCTCACAGATCACTGCACCTGTACACAGCCAATCTGTAAATAACCCACCCAACTACCTCATCCCCATATTGTTATTTATCTTCTTGCTCTTTTACACCCCAGTATCTCTACTTGCAAATCATCATCTGCACATCTATTACTCCAGTGTTAATTGCTAAATTGGAATTATTTCACCTCTATGGCCTATTTATTGCCTTACCTCCCTACTCTTCTACATTTGCACACACTGTACATAGATTTTTCTATTGTGTTATTGACTGTACGTTTGTTTATGTGTAACTCTGTGTTGTTTTCGTTGGACTGCGTTGCTTTATCTTGGCCAGGTCGTAGTGCTAAATGAGAACTTGTTCTCAACTGGCCTACCTGGTTAAGTAAAGGTGAAAAAAAAATAATACATCATATCTCCTCAGTCTGTACAATAATTTGAAATAGATTACATGAAGAGAAGCCTACTTTGCATGTTTCATTGATGTCCAGAAAGCTTTTGATTTTGTAAATAGGGATATTTTAGCCTGTAGTTTGTTAAAGACAGGAGTTAATGGGAAATGTTATCAAGCAATCCAGGATCTTTACAAAGTACCAATTGTTTCTGTGCATGTTAATGAATATCGTATAGATTGGTTTCCTGCACCCTCGGGTGTCAAACAAGGAGATGCCTTATCACCGACTTTGTTAGCTTTGTTTATAAAATGAAGAAATTAAACACTTACATTTTGGAGTAAGATATGATGATGAAATGCTAAGTATCCTTTTACATGCTGATGATATTATTTTGATGACAGAAACTGAACAAGACCTGCAGAACATGTTATTATGTGCAGTCAATTGGTGTAAAATATGGAGACTCGTGATTAACCAGACAAAAACACAGATAATGCATTTTAGAAAACCAGCTTCTAAGAGAAGTGTTTTTCAGTTTTGTTTTGGTGAAAACATAATGCTAGCATTTATAAATATTTAGGTCTTTTTTTACTTTTATTGATGAACATATTACCTTTCTGTATGCAACATCTGCCCTGGACGACTCAGCAAGAAGAGCTCTTGGGGGAGTTATAGGAAAAACAAAAACACAGATATTTGTTATGCTACGTATTCCAAATTGTGTCAGACATGCATGTGCCCTGTTCTGGACTAAAAATGAACATGTTCATAACAGAGCAGTACGTTACTTTTTAGCTGTCCACAAGTTTGCACCTATACTTGCAATAACTGGGGGTATGGGCTGGGAACCCTGTGAGGTGAGATGGATGAGATCTATCCATAGGGGGAGCCTGGGCAACTGAAATGTCAGAGAAACTAACCCAACAACAAACTTTATTCTAGAGCTGGCTGAATATGTTTTGACTATTATTACTATTTCAGGTTTCATGATGAATACTACCTCCAAACGAATGAAACATCAATGGGTTCCACATTCGCTCCGAGCTATGCTAACCTTTATGTGGGTCTTCTTGAAGATTGTTTTGTTAATAATGAAAACTAAAATCCATGTTTGAATAAAGTCCTGAAGTGGTATCGATATATTGACTACATTTTTGCATATGGGGAGGAACGGGAGAAGAGCTGTCAGACTTTATGGCATTACTCAATGACATTGACCCCAATCTCAAATTCACTATTGAATGTGACACTAAATGTGTTCATTACCTCGATATGTGGATTGAGAAATCAAATGGAACCCTGTTTACAACTCTGTATAGAAAAGAAACGATCAGAAAAACTCTATTGCAGAGGGACAGCTTCCACCCTGAGCCATTAAAAAGAGGACTTCCAAGAAGCCAGTTTTTCAGACTGCGCCGTATATACTCCACAGAGGACTATCTACATAAAGCAGCGGAGATGCGCAATAGGTTTCTAAGAAAGCTTATTAAAGAGCAGTGATACTTTCAAGAGCAGTGTGTGGGTTTCTTCTTTTTTCTCATTCCATCCAAATATTCTAAAATCTGCATAAAGAAAATATGCTCATTTTCCCACAAGTGGTGTGTTTCCACCAAACGGACGCGTTTCAGATAAAATCAGTGTGTGATGACATAGCGCACACAAAATTAATTTTTTCGCTTAAGATTTCATGTACCGAGTAAAAAATGAAGGTTCAATGTGTTTCCAGCGCATTTTCATCTGTACCGATAGTTAACAGCCAGCAGATACAGCGCGGGTAGGCTCTTTCCCCATTCCTCCCCAAAGGCTAGTCTACATGATGAGATTATGGATAAGAGCGAGAATATTTGTATTTGTCAAACGGCAGTCAAGCATCGAACATCATGTCACTAGAATAAGACCCTCGAGAAATTGGAAAGCAGCATCAAGATCACCGTACACTTTCACCACCCTGTGAAGTTCAACGTAACTGATTTAGTCTGCAGCCTAATAAACTGCATGGTTTCCTGAGTCGTAGTGGGAGGACCACACGCCATATCATCACGTGACTCCATGTTCACTTCGATTTGATGGTCATTGCATCAATATTTGCGCATGAAGGAGTTCCCACCGCCATTTCTTGCATAAATGATCAGTCTGCATTTAGAAAAATGGACCGAAACGTCTTGTTTCCATCACAGCTGCCGTGATTTTTTCATGTACGGAATGACTTTACTCGCTTAAAAACTCTGGGTGGAAATGTGGTTATACACACACAAATATGCAGGATGTGGATTTGTGTTTACCCGGAAGTAAACATTGCATCAGTATGAACATTCTCAAATATCAAGTTGAGTCTGATGACTATTCCAACCACACTCCATGTCCATACATTTCCATATGATTTCAGGTGTAGTAATGGACTGCAAATCCACTCTAACTTTCTGAAGATGTCATAATTAGCCTCAGCGACGATAATGAACACATGTCTAAAGTGAACCGTTCTGCAATTCACAATAGACTAGATAGAAAGAGCTGGTTCTAGCAATCAGAGTTCTAGAGTTAAACTAATTGAGTCACTTCAAATTAGAGGTCTCAAGTTAGGAACCCAAACATACGATGTGACGATGTGTAGTGTAAATAACTTTACCATAAAAAACGTACATCAGGGGCCTCCCGAGTGATGCAGCGGTCTAAGGCACTGTATCGCAGTGCTAGAGGCGTCACTACAGAGCCGGGTTCGTTCCGGGGCTGTGTCACAACCGGCCGTGATCGGGAGTCCCATAGGGTGGTGCACAATTGGCCCAGCGTCATGAGGGTTTGGTCGGGGGGGCTTTACTTGGCTCATTGCGCTCTAGCGACTCCTTGTGGCAGGCCGGACGCCTGCAGGCTGACCTCGATGTCAGATGAACGGTGTTTCCTCCAACACATTGGTGCAGCTGGCTTCCAGGTTAAGTGGGCGAGTGTTAAGAAGCGCAGTTTGGTGGGTCATGTTTCAGAGGCTCATCTCCTGTCTTTCGTCTTCAGGCACTACTCCTCCACACATTCACTACTCTGACACACTGATCTAAAGGGGGTCACGCCTGGAGTCCCTGTCCGCCCTTTAATTCTGTCCCCCTGGGCCCCACTTCTAAGGTTATTTGGAGCCACACTGCTACATTATTATATAAAAAATAAAATAAAAGGTTTATTTGAGAGGCCTGGAAGGTAGAGCTGACCTTTCATCTGTCTGGGCTGCATCACAGTCACAGTGGCAGAAACAGTCAAGCCCACACACTGTGCTCATTAGAGACAGACTGACACACTCTGCTCCCAGAGAACCAAATGCTGCTCTGGGAGAGTGTCCCTTCTATTTCAGTTTATCTCACTTCCAGTCATTTTCAGATGCCTGCTTTGTACTCAAGATAATTTTATTGTCTGTTATTTTCAGGCTACCATCAAATGCTTTCAACTGAGAAGAATAGCAGGAATTAGCAGGATTCAATTTGAATCTGTGTTTTCATGTGACCTCTGACCTCAGGGAAGAGAGTCTGGTTGTTCCCAGACTATTTGTGCGTGTCTGTGTATATGAAGATTTTTGTGCATATGCATGTTTGTTTGTGTGTATGAGGATTTTGTGTGTGCGTGTCCGCCCAGACTGGATGCTACCTCAGAAGTAGCAGTCCAAGCCAGTCAAGTTGGTTCAGAGGGGCTTTGAGGGAGTCCGTGAGATGCGTCACCCGATCCGCAGGGTGATGCAAAGACAGAAATAACCCAGAAATACCAGGAGGAACGAGACGGGGAGAGCAGAGCGTCATGAAACAGACACACAGAAACACAACATACAAAAGCGCATCTGAGCATCCACCACAGAGTCACGACCAAACACTGGCCAGAAATCTGAGCTAACAAGAGAACAGGGAATGTGAGGAAGAGAGGGAAGAGAGAGTGCCCAGTGGGGAGGAGAGAGAGGAAGAGAGGGAAGAGAGAGTGCCCAGTGGGGAGGAAAGCGAGGAAGAGAGGGAAGAGAGAGTGTCCAGTGGGGAGGAAAGCGAGGAAGTGAGGGAAGAGAGAGTGTCCAGTGGGGAGGAGAAGAGGGAGGAGAGAGAGGGAAGAGAGAGTGTCCAGTGGGGAGGAAGAGAGAGGAAGAGAGAGTGTCCAGTGGGGAGGAGAGCGAGGAAGAGAGGGAAGAGAGAGTGTCCAGTGGGGAGGAGAGAGAGGAAGAGAGGGAAGAGAGAGTGCCCAGTGGGGAGGAGAGAGAGGAAGAGAGGGAAGAGAGAGTGCCCAGTGGGGAGGAAAGCGAGGAAGAGAGGGAAGAGAGAGTGTCCAGTGGGGAGGAGAAAGAGGGAGGAGAGAGAGGGAAGAGTGTCCAGTGGGGAGGAAGAGAGAGGAAGAGAGAGTGTCCAGTGGGGAGGAGAGCGAGGAAGAGAGGGAAGAGAGAGTGTCCAGTGGGGAGGAAGAGAGAGGAAGAGAGAGTGCCCAGTGGGGAGGAGAGAGAGGAAGAGAGGGAAGAGAGAGTGAGCAGTGGGGAGGAGAGACAGGAAGAGAGGGAAGAGAGAGTGAGCAGTGGGGAGGAGAGAGAGGAAGAGAGAGGAAGAGTGAGCAGTGGGGAGGAGAGAGAGGAAGAGAGGGAAGAGTGAGTACCCAGTGGGGAGGAGAGAGAGTAAGAGAGGGAAGAGAGAATGAGCAGTGGGAAGGAGAGAGGAAGAGAGGGAAGAGAGAGTGCCCAGTGGGGAGGAGAGTGATGAAGAGAGGGAAGAGAGAGTGCCAAGTGGGGAGGAGAGAGGAAGAGAGTGCCAGTGATGAAGGGAGAGGGGGATTTTTTGTTCTAACAAGGCTTTATTCAAGCGTCAATTCATCAACAACAATTAAGCACCAATCAAACACCATCAATAAAAAAATAAATCAATGCAGCAAATGTAACATTCTATTAGTTGAACACTCCCACACATCCCCTCAGTCACTAACAGTACACTGACCCTAAAGCACCAAATAGCCTCAGACCCTGAGACAGAGAGATGATGTGTCATCTCAATCATTCATATGAAATTATTCTGATGTCAGATGTGCCTAAGAGTGATGAGCCTGCAACAGTGCACTGTTATCAGACACAGCTTAATTTCCTTACAGATGCCCTGTTAAACATACTGGATACAGTGACTAGCCAGTAATGTGAGAGAGATGCACTACTACTATACAGACAATGAGCCTGAGCATAATGATAGCATATTCCTTAACATTCCTTTTCTTTGAAAATAATAAAAAATCTCCCATGCTCGTAGATTAAAGGTAGGCATAGCCCCTGGATAAAACCACAACCCTGCCTCACTTCAAAGGGTTCCTCGTTCACTTTCAGAGGAAAAACATACAGTACGACAGGCTGCTTGGGGAACAATTTAAACAGAGATTAAAGAAGACAGACAGACGGATGGAGAGAGTACTCTATAGGTAGACTGGCTCTTAGTTGTACTCTGATCCCACGGCAGACATAAATACTAAGGCCTTTGATGACGGGGAATCTCACATCCTTCCAACGCGACACAGAACATCAGGAGGAGAACAGAGAGATTCTCTACCATTCTTTCAACCTACTTTTAACCTGTTTCAACCCTGTGCAAATAGAATGTAATATTGGTGATGCTGCTGACTACGTTCACAAGCACAGTCAGATCAGGCTAGGGTTCTACAATCACATGTATGAATGATTTATATTTGCTGTACAGGGCATAGAACCTCCTTCCTATGAAATATTAAATGGGGTAATTTGGGTGTGCTTTTGGCATTACTCACAATCAGACTTTTGGCAGTTACCTCTGTCACTGCTCTCCTGTGTCTATTTTCTAGTTATGAGTGTGTGGGTGTGTGTGTGTGTGTTTGTCATTGTGGACCCCAGAGACAGCTGAAACCTTTCAGTGGCCCAAAGAGCCTCATCTCAAAGGTCTCCATTATTCCTCTGTGATGGATGTTTTTCTCTCTCTCAATGTTTTTCTTCTCTCAACCTTTCCTTTCTCTCCTGGGGTTCTTCTTGCTCTCTACCCACACTCCCTCCATCTCTATCTCTCCCTCCAACCAAAACAGAGACCCAGTCAAACACAAAGACACACGTTCCCTTCTGTGTGTGCTTGTGCTGTCTCTCTGGCTTCTGACACTTTGTGTACTTCAAACAATCTCCAGTAAACGGTTTACGTTCCACCACCACAGTGGATATAGAGCCACCATGTCCCTGGTGAAGAGAAAGCCATTGGTTTGATGCTCTTCCTTACCTTAACAGTTTGACCTTGCTCTGAGTCAGCCTGGGTGTTTACCCACATTAAAGAGACTTTGATTGACACGTTCCTCTAGCCGAGGGAAGGCCCACGTTTTTGATTTCATATTGTTACTTTTACCGACTTCGTGATGGTGTTTTTCTTATTTCTGCCACGGAGGAGCGCGGAGACAAAGGTGAAATGTTTCATCTCTGAGTAATTCTACACCCTGTAGATGAATAGAACAGCAGAGGTGGCAAATGTTTGGGAAGGTAAATGTTTGCTTTGCTTCAGTAAGAAATATAGATTTCAGACCATGTCCAAGACTCAAACTCTGAGTTAATCTATCAGCATAATTGTTTTAATAAGTTACTTAACGTTCCCTACAAAGAGAGCAACAGTTCAAGTTAATGTGATATCAGTGTTGCAGAGATCCAATTTAGCAGAGACTCTTATCCAGAACAATTGGGGTTAAATGCCTTGCTCATAAGCACATCAGCAGATTGTTCACCTCGCGGTCTCAGGGATTCAAACCAGCAACCTTTCAGTTACTGGCCCAACGCTATTAACCACTAGGCTACTTAGATGACAGCAGACGGTTCTCCTCTCTCTCCTCAACAAGCTTCAGAGCGGCACCAGAACAGCCTTGTCTTCTTCTGCTCGACACCAGAACGGTGCTGTCTGTTTCATCCCTCCGTTTTCACAACCTCCGTCCTACGCTACACTCTCTCCCTCTCTCTCTCCATCTCTCCCTCCCCCTCCCCATCTCCATTCTTTCTCTCTCTCCATTCACTCCTTCCCCTCTATCCCTACCTCCCTCCCCTTCCCTCTCTTCCTCTCTCTCCCTCTCCCCTCCCCTCCTGCCCCACCCCCACTCCCTCTCTCCCTCCCTCCCTTCATTCCCTCCTGCAGACAAAAATGTGTTTATCTCCCTGAGACTTCAAAAAGTCAAAGCTCAAAACCAGCAGCGCGGACTTGGATCCGTCATCCCCGGGTATAGTAAGCCATTTTACTCGACATGAAAGAGGCGCAGTTTAGGGAGAGAGGAAAAAAAGAAGGAGGGGAGGAAAGGAATAAGAGAGTGAGTGAGAGGAGAGAAATAATGTTTTTCTGAGAGATTTGAGAAGTAGGACAGTGGAGGCATGGCGGAGCTCTGGTCCCCTGGCGATGCCAGGCACAACCAGGGGACACAACAAACCAAAGAGCTCCAACGACCCCGGAGACAGAGAGAGGCGGATCGCTGCTTTATTCTCTGCTTCTTCAAAAGCTCAAAGTATCCTGTTGAAAGGAAAACCTCCACACTTCAAATTCTGGAATTAACACACAAGCTCAAAATAAATGCCTGGTATATACATTGGGAAGTCTAGTCTAAACCGTTAACTAGAAACAAAACACACACACAACCTTTTTTCAGGATGGGGGGATTTTTGGGAAAAAGCAGAAGCTGGAATTGGGTACACACACACACACACACACACACACACACACACACACACACACACACACACACACACACACACACACACACACACACACACACACACACACACACACACGCATAAGCATGCACGCACGCACACATACTCACACACACACACACAGACATACACACATTTCATGAGGAGCATCGTGTTAGATATTAGAGAGCAAGGAAAGAAGTTGAAACGCAGACAGACACCTTCTGTTGAACATCAGTGATTCAGCTGTAGCCATGTTTCTCGTAATGCCAGGGTATGTAAGAGACATCCAACATGGTGTTTCAATAAGGCCACACACCAGTCTCTAACTCTCTCTCTCTCTCTCTCTCTCTTTCTAGTCACCGCTCCAGTCTGTTTCCTCACCCCTCTCACCATCCCCTCCCCTATCCACCCCATCTCTCTCCAGCCAGATCGCTCAAGATTGGCTTCGAAATTGGACGTCTGTCCATGTTCCGAGGATGTCGGGAAATGGCTTCAAAACCGGTCGCTAGAGGCAACAGGAGCATCTATTACCATCAAGTAAGGTTTTCCTAGGGCGTTGTGGATGGGGGTGGTGGATGGACTTAATCCCATGTCTCCGGATCCGAATGTCGTGTGTTCATGACTCCATGTTCAATCCCAGTGGTAGACACAAATTTCGTGTGTATTTTTTTCCCCCCTAACCCAAACCTTAACCCTTAACTTAACCATTCATAACCCTATCCCAAACCTTAACCCTTAACTTAACCATTCATAACCGTATCCCAAACCTTAACCCTTAACCTAACCATTCATAACCCTATCCCAAACCGTAACCCTTAACTTAACCATTCAGAATGAATACCAAAACTTAAAGCTGAAATATGTAACTTTTTGGGCGACCTGAGCAAATTCACATAGAAATGTGAATTATAGATGTGTCATTCCCATTGAAAGCAAGTCTAAGAAGCGACAGAGCTGTTCTATGTCCATGATTTCTCTTCTTCCTGTTCTTAAGTTTAGTTTTTGCATCTTTTACTTTCAGTTTTGTACACCAGCTTCAAACAGCTGAAAATACAATATTTTTGGTTATGGAATATGTACAGTATTTAACAGCGATTTAAATGGTACAATTATTGTCTACACCACTGGTTCTCAATCCTGGTCCTGGGGACCCAAAGGGGTGCACATGTTTGTTTTTGCCCTAGCACTCCACAGCTGATTCAAATGATCAACTCATAAAAAGGCTTTGATGATTTGAATCAGGTGTGTAGTGCTAAGGCAAACACTAAAATGTGCACCCCTTTGGGTCCCCAGGACCAGGATTGAGAACCACTGCTCTACCCTATACTTGCTTGTTTTGTCACATAAACTGAAATTAGGCAAACTATTAGAATTTGAGAAACCCATAGTGCACCTTTAATGTTTTAACGTTATTCCTGACCTTAAACCCTAACCTGTTGGGATTGAATGCCTAAACTTAATGTTTTAACCCTATCCTAAACCTTAACTCTTAACTGAAGAATTCGGAACGATTCTGAGCAGGAAGAGCAATCCATAGTGTCAAAAACACAACGACATTTGACGTTTGGAGCAACTTCAAAATTTGATGTTTGAGTAAATGTGGATAAACGTCAACATCTGAAGTCAAATGAGTTAAACCATGACATCTTGTTGCTCTCACTCCACCTTAAAGGAGCCGAGTCTGTCATGAGGATCCAACCCCCCTGTGGTGAGATCCATCTCCTGACTCAACACAGGGAGACGAGGACGTGTGGACTCAATCTCTTTTACTCTCTTTCATTAAAAAGCAAACACTTTTTTTGACAGTGAGGACGAAAATCACATTTCCAAATCCTTGTAAATGTATTAATTCCCCCCTGCCCCACCCCGTTAGGAGAGGGCCTATCAGCAAACACATTGTATGTGTTGACAGTGTGTGAGTGTTATTGCTGGTTTGAAATGCCTTATTAGAGGAACCATTCGGAATATCCAGCAATGTTTCTGTCGTCACATCCCCAGACCTTGGCAGTGAGGTCACAGCTCCAGTCAACTTATGATAGGTTGATTTAGATAAATCAGAACCTATGCCTACTCTCATCTAAAGTGAGTTGTTTCTTCCCAAATGGCATAGCTACTAAGTGGAAGGTAAAAGACTCAACCCTTCCCTGGTACTGACTGCCTTGTCACATAGAGACACAGGGTACAATAACATGATTGGCTTCCTCAACCAATTCTGACACATTTATAATTTGACAGTTATCCATAATACGACTTTAATATGCAATAGCTGGCACCAATAATCCTTTGCAATCTGTGGCAGCTAAAATACAGCACCAGGGGCATCCTTCATCTGCAGATAATCGGAAGTGATGCCCTTGATGGCTAGCGTGGCCCCCTATTAAACAAGCTGTATATGGTGAGCTGTGTGTTCCAATTGTGTGTATGGGAAAGTCTGGGGGTGGAGCATACTGTACGCAGCAATGATATGACCATCTGTTTGGCCTCGGACAGGTGTGTTTGTGTGCGTGTGTGTGCGTGTGTGTGTGCGTGTGTGTGTGTGTGTGTGTGTGTGTGTGTGTGTGTGTGTGTGTGTGTGTGTGTGTGTGTGTGTGTGTGTGTGTGTGTGTGTGTGTGTGTGTGTGTTGGTTATGTGTGTTCAGGTGCGTCCAGCCCTCTCCCAGGAGTAACAGATTGTGTGGAGGGTGTGTGAAATGAGAACGGGCTAACGAGGTGACCCTGGAGGGCGGACGTTCACTGACCGACAAACTAGAGTCAATGCGCCTCGGCTAAAGTGATCATAAACCCCCCCCCCCCCCCCACACACACACACACACACACACACACACACACACACACACACACACACACACACACACACACACACATTATACCACAGAGATGATCACATTATCATATGATGAGAAAGATAATGTGATCATGATTATGTTCTGTGTAATATGCACATTATAACATTAGAGATGGAATGATTAGCGGTGTGCCAACACCGTACATAGGCCTGACTCTAGCAGGTTGGAAGGAAATTGTATAACTAACAACTCCTTTTGAAGTGGTCGTGTACTGTAATTCTTTTGAAGATACACTTTTTCATCATGTGTCAGGGAAAGAAATCAGACTGGTTTATTTGATAAAGAAGTAATGAATTAGAGACACGTGTGTGTGTGTGTGTGTGTGTGTGTGTGTGTGTGTGTGTGTGTGTGTGTGTGTGTGTGTGTGTGTGTGTGTGTGTGTGTGTGTGTGTGTGTGTGTGTGTGTGTGTGTGTGTGTGTGTGTGTGTGTGTGTCCGTGTCCGCGCGTGCATGTGTGGCCTAAACTCCTGGGTCCAGGGACATTAATTGAGGGAGTCTCCAGTTTGCTGAAGTGGAAAATGACTTCTCTTAACCAGCCCAAGTGTTTTCTTACAGGAGCCTAGTTTCTCAACGTCCAGCAGTCAAATGTTATTTTCCTCAGGACCAGTGTGTGTGGTGTGTGTGTGTGTCTTTCTGTGTTGAGGGGTCAGTTAAAAAGTCAAAGATGAAAATGGATGAAAAAACTGCATCCTATAATAAAGTAATCTCAAACAAAGTACTACGGTGTCACATGTGAGACATAAAGGTCCTCTACCATTACATTAGCGGTGTAACTTCACCACTGAACTGAACACATCCATCTCTGTGCCTCTAAAGAGATGACTGGAGGCAGATGTAACCAACAGCTACGGTAAATAGTCAGCCTGTGGTCCTGTCTTCATTAATGTTGCATCTTCACCTTCTGTCTGTTATTACTATTTAATCCCAATCATGTTCCAGTATGTCCAATCGCTTACGCACCACGAACGCACCCCAACCCAACCGCATTACTTAGTAGAGCAGAGTCGTACCCCAATGAATAAAACATCCTAATAATTCTGCTTAAGCATTTAGTCATACATTATGGATAAGGCATGAAATCAGTGCAGGGGAGAGGAGAGGAGGGGAGATGAAGGAGAGTTGAGAAGTGAAGAGGAGAGGAGAGAGGAGGAAGGGAGAGGATGGGAGAGGAGAGAAGAGGAGAGAGAAGGGAGAGATGAGAGGGGAGGGGAGAGTTGAGTGAGTGTGTGTGCCTGTGTGTACAGTGCCAAGTGAAAGTCTACACAACCCTTGCACAGTCTTCACATCTTGTCTTCAAATTAAATAAATGATAAATGACTACATTTGTATTTTGTTTCCTACCGAGGTACACAACCTACTACATACTTAACAAAGTGAAAGAAAAATGATAGAACATTTTCCAAATGAATAAAAACTAAAAATGAAGATCTCTTGATTAGGTATGTCTTCACACCCTAGAAGCAGTACTTGGTGGAAGTACCTTTGGCAGTCATTACAGCTGTAAATAATTTTGAATAACATTCTACCAGCTTTAAACAACACATAGGGCAGCATATACAGTTGAAGTCGGAAGTTTACATACACTAAGGTTGAAGTTATTAAAACTAGTTTTTCAACCACTCCACAAATTTCTTGTTAACAAACAAATAGTTTTGGCAAGTCAGTTAGGACATCTACTTTGTGCATGACACAAGTAATTCTTCCAACAATTCTTTACAGACAGATTATTTAACTTATAATTCACTGTATCACAATTCCAGTGGGTCAGAAGTTTACATACACTAAGATGACTGTGCTGTTAAATGGCTTGGAAAATTCCTGAAAATGATGTCATGGCTTTAGAAGCTTCTGATAGGCTAATTGACATCTTTTGAGTCAATTGGAGGTGTACCTGTGGATGTATTTCAAGGCCTACCTTCAAACGCAGTGCCTCTTTGCTTGACATCATGGGAAAATCAAAATAAATCAGCCAAGACCTCAGAAAAAGAGTTGTAGACGTCCACAAGTCTGGTTCAACCTTGGGAGCAATTTCCAAATGCCTGAAGGTACCACGTTCATCTGTACAGACAATAGTACGCAAGTGTAAACACCATGGGACCACGCAGCCGTCATACCGCTCAGGAAGGAGACGCGTACTTTTTGGAGAAATATCCTCTGGTCTGATGAAACAAAAATAGAACTGTTTGGACATAATGACCATCGTTATGTTTGGAGGAAAAAGGGGGAGGCTTGCAAGCCGAAGAACACCATCCCAACCATGAAGCACGGGGGTGGCAGCATCATGTTGTGGGGGTGCTTTGCAGCAGGATTGACTGGTGCACTTCACAAAATAGATGGCATCATTAGGAAAGAAAATTATGTGTATATATTGAAACAACATCCCAAGGCATCAGTCAGGAAGTTAAAGCTTGGTCGCAAATGGGTCTTCCAAATGGACAATGACCCCAAGCATACTTCCAAAGTTGTCGCAAAATGGCTTAAGGACAACAAAGTCAAGGTATTTGAGTGGCCATCACAAAGCCCTGACCTCAAGTCTACAGAATATTTCTGGGCTGAACTGAATAAGCGTGTGCGAGCAAGGAGGCCTACACACCTGACTCCCGTTTACACCAGCTCTGTCAGGAGGAATGGGCCAAAATTCACCCAACCTATTGTGGGAAGCTTGTGGAAGGCTACCTGAAATGTTTGACCGAAGTTAAACAATTTAAAGGCAATGCTACCAAATACTAAGTGTGTGTATGTAAACTTCTGACCCACTGGGAATGTGATGAAAGAAATAAAAGCTGAAATAAATAATTCTCTCTACTATTATTCTGACATTTCACATTCTTAAAATAAAGTGGTGATCCTAACTGACCTAAGACAGGAACTTTTTACTGGGATTAAATGTCAGGAATTGTGAAAAACTGAGTTTAAATCTATTTGGCTAAGGTGTATGTAAACTTCCGACTTCAACAGTATCAATATTTTTTTGTAAAAACTGTTCAAGTTCAGTAAATTAGTTTTGGAGTCATTGATGCAGGGCCGGCGACAGAAGGAACAAATCAATTGGACAGGCCTTTGGTTTCCATAAGTGCTCACAATTCTTTTGAATAGGTGTTATGGTGAGACCATAGGCAGGCAGCTCATGAGTTTCAAGTTTGTGGAAGCTTACACTTTATCCAACCATTTATACCGATCTGCATACCAGTTGTGATTATTTTTATATGCGCATTTTCGTGGAACAGTTTCATTTCAATAAGAACGTTTTAGTTTCTCAAAATCATTGTCACGTGGTTAGTCATAAAAATCTGATGTTAAATGATAAAAATCTGAAAGTTTAAATTTAACTAAGGCGAGAGCACCAGCCTCTGCCGTATGGACACATTGATACACTGTGGTCCATTGGTGGCTAAATTAATCACTGTGTTAGAACTCAGAGATAGACTTTAGGCCAATGCAGCAGTAGGTCTTTAACTTCCATCGTCAACTAAGTAAAATACATAAGCCTAAAAGCCGACAAATAAAATCTGTAGAAAAATATCCAGATTAAAATTCTGGTTATTTCAATCACATTCATCTCTCCACTCTGCCTCCCTTTGATTTGAGCTATTGCTAGTGAAGTGCAACATTGTATCAAATCATCAACTAGGTCCAGCTGGAAGCTGTCTCTAGCGAACTTGCAACATTGTATCAACTAGCCAATTCCAGGCCCTCAGTTTCCAGTGCCAGTGAGTTCAGGGCAGACAGCTGTTTTTCTTGAAGTTTCCACTGCATATAGGATTTCATCAGACATGTTATTTTGCTTTTTCACACCGAGGTTTGGTGATTATCAAGGTCAGGAGATTTTTCAAATAGTGAGGAACTATCATTCATAATGGATGTAAAAAAAACAGACATTGTTTACAATATGTGAGGTGAAGAACACATGGCTGAGATGCTCAGCTTATTAGTGGTAAATGTGGTGAGTAAAGACTATCAGAAATCAGACATTGCCAAATGGGCCTGTCATGTCAAATAGTGTCCGCCTGCCAAAAAGTCCGTCCCCCCCCCCCCCCCCCCCCCGCGCTGCGTCAAAAAGGGATTCAATGAGTTTTAACTTCTGTTGCGAGGGCTGTTGCTAGAACTTGCTAAATGTTGACCCGATTACATAATGAAACAAAGCGCCTGTTGCTATGCTGGTTGCTTGGCTCTATTGTACCTCGCGGTCGCGAAGGAAGGAGGACGCGGGCAGTTGTAGTTCTATTTCACCTTATAAGCGCTCGCTCAGTCCGCGCAAAATGATTACCTCAGAATTGCTCTCCAAGGACGGTGTTTTTGATGGTGACAACCTGCCGACTGCCTGCTGCCTCAGCGGACCTAAAAGACTGGAAAGAGAACACTCTTTCTTTACCATATATTTGTCTTTATATAAGAAAATATTGTTAAATAGGAAGAAATCATTTAAGTTGTTAAATTAGATTGACGTTGCTAGCTTCTGTACTTATTTACCTCAGTCTGTCTAGTCAGCTAGCCAGCTAGACAGTTTTATTTAGCTAAAGTTAGCTAGCTAGCTACTGTAACTGTTATTGTAGCTTTCTGTTTGAATGTAGCTTGCACTTCAATGGTATCCCTCGAGGAGATTTTCTTTTATCTTTCCAACAAGGCGAAGGCACCACTGATCTCGACAAGAGGCGCAACATTCAGAGAAATTGACATTTAAGGGTAACGTTAAGCAGTTAACTTCTGTTAGATAACTGTACGGATTTAGCTATGTACAACCATTTGTCAACAACCATTTTCCAACTAGCTAGTTGGTCATCTACATGTTGCTAGCTATAAATATAGTTCAGTGGAGGCTGCTGAGGGGAGGATGGCTCATAATAATGTATGGAATGGAGTAAATGGCATAGTATCAAACACGTGGTACCATTCCATTGACTCCATTCCAGCCATGATTATGAGCCATCCTCCCCTCAGAAGCCTCCACTGATATAGTTATATGTCTGTCATATTGAGGTATCTAGCTATAAGTTAAACCTGATCAATCAAATGGATAGGTGTAAGCAATTATGGTAATTCCAAATGCCCTTAACTAGGTGGAAAGGATGAAAGTGAGAGAGGAAGAGAGAGGTGGGAAGAAAGTGGAAGACATACAGAGAGATGGAGAGCGAGAAACAGAGAGAGGAAGACAGCAGTGCAAATGTACTTAGACTTGAGTATTTCCACAACTCTTCTCTTCCAACTTGTCAGTCAATCATATGTACCTACAGGGGAAGCATGACCAGCCACAAAGGAGGGTGATTTTTATTAAGGAGGAGAAGGAGGCTGTGCTGACAGAGATGCATGCTGGCCATTTCAGAGTGAAGCGCATGATTGCCAAAATCAACCTACGCTTTTGACAGGGAATATTCAAGGAGGTTGACAGCTGGGCAAGTAAAATAACGTTTTGTTTATCAATTACATTCTATTATATATGAAGTTATTATGATTTCATGAATGTCAAATCAGAGAGTGTTTCAATTTGTCTAGCCTGCCAGAAGTTTGAGAAGGTAAAGACTGTGGCACTGGAGTTGAAGCCTATCGGTAAGTGTCTCAGTTCAAATTTTGCCCTGGTAAGTTTTGTAATGGTTGTTTTATTTGACCACAGCACAGTTCAATATTATAGAACGTGTGTATGTGTGTCAGTATGCTTACAAATGTGAAAATCTGCATACTGTATGGCACAGATACGGGTAAGAATAAAGTAATCTTCTCTCTAACACTTTACATTTTAGGGGTGGACCTCATCGGACCCTTCACGAAATCCAGGAATGGCAACAGCTGGTATCTGATGGCGACCGATCACTTTACCAAACGGGTGGAGGCAATACCCATTAAGGTCAGTAAAGGAAGAGTATGTGCTTAACTCTAAATTCCCTTCTGTAACCATTTAAAAAGGGTGCTTGGAACCAAAAATAGATTTCTGTTTTGTATGTTACACATCAAGGACGAGACTGGCGAGGCCAACTCCAAGGCAATGACGGACATCTTCAACACCCACGGTTCTCCTGAGGTCATCTTGAGTGACCGAGGTCATGAATGTTGGAACAAGGTGTGGATGTTAAAGGTTATATTCTGCCACCAATGGTTTATATAAATATTAAGATTAGCAATGTCAGAGTGGCATAGACTAAAATACAGTAGAATAGAATACAACATAAACATACGAGATGAGTAAAGCAAAAATATGCCGTGTCTTTGTGAGATGCGGAGTAGGTGAACGGATAATGTCCGCATGTGTGGTTCCCAGCGTGAAGCATGGAGGAGGAGGTGTGATGTTGTGGGGGTGCTTTGCTGGTGACACTGTCAGATATTTATTTAGAATTCAAGGCACACTTAACCAGCATGGCTACCACAGCATTCTGCAGCGATACGCCATCCTATCTGGTTTGCACTTAGTGGGACTATCATTTGGTTTTCAACAGGACAATGACTCAACACACACCTCCAGGCTGTGTAAGGGCTATTTGACCAAGAAGGAGAGTGATGGAGTGCTGCATCAGATGACCTGGGCTCCACAATCACCCGACCTCAATCCAATTGAGATGGTTTGGGATGAGTTGGACTGTGGAGTGAAAGAAAAGCAGCCAACAAGTGCTCAGCATATGTGGGAACTTCTTCAAGAATGTTGGAAAAGCATTCCAGGTGAAGCTGGTTGAGAGAATACCAAGTGTGCAAAGCTGTCATCGAGGTAAAGGAATCTCAAATGTAAAATATATTTAGATTTGTTTAACACTTTTTTGGTTACTACTGTACATGATTCCATATGTGTTATTTCATAGTTTTGATGTCTTCACAATTATTCTACAATGTAGAAAATAGTAAAAATAAAGAAAAACCCTTGATTGAGTATGTGTGTGCGAACTTTTGACTGGTACTGTAATGGGGAATTGATAAATAATTAACAATCAAAGGGCAAACAATTCACAAAATGAAACAAGGAATGCGCAACAATTAGCGGGAGACTGCTGAATGCATTCTGGAGAGCATGCACTTTGGAGAGAGACACGCCACACACCCCTCCCCTTCATCTTGTTCCAAGTATTTTTAATTAGCTATCTTAGATGCTTTTCACTGACAGGCGCAACTCAATCAGCTAAACATATTGCAACACGAGCTGCCCAAATAGGCATAGGCCTACACACTTGTGATTTGAAACATTCCACAGCTATTAGTTTTCTTTAAAGAAGAGAATGATCCTCTGTGGCTAAGTCATGCTCTCTGGTGAAGTCTTTAGAATGTTTTTATTTGGACAGGAGTAATTATAGAATTTGGGCAAACATCAATTTACTTTAGGGGAAGCCAGCATCCTAACACCTGCCAACTTTCCTTTCCAATTCGCAAGGGGCTGAAACGAGATCTGTGTATAATGACAAGATGCTCATGTCTCCGCCCTAACAATGGGAGTTTGTCTTACTTTATGTAGCCCACGTATCTGAAGCTCTCTGGCCAGAGATAGCATGACATGCCATACTCTCTTAGTCCAGACCGTATCAGATACATGGTATACACACACTGAGACAGAGGGATGCTATTTTGCTTTCTCGGATGCTTATACTGAGATTGATTCATCTTTCTGCCGGTGCGTGTTTCGGTCAAATAAATTATCAATATTTAGATATTTTATTTGGATGGGCAAGGAGGCACGGAGGGTGGGCCAGGCCCCCTAAGGCCAGCCCATAACTGCGGCCCATTCCTCCTGACAGAGCTGGTGTAACTGAGTCAGGTTTGTAGACCTCCTTGCCCGTACGCACTTTTTCAGTTCTGCCAACAAATGTTCTATGGGATTGAGGTCAGGGCTTTCTGATGGCCACTCCAATACCTTGACTTTGTTGTCCTTAAGCCATTTTGCCACAACTTTGGAAGTATGCTTGGGGTCATTGTCCATTTGGAAGACCCATTTGTGACCAAGCTTTAACTTCCTAACTGATGTCTTGAGATGTTTCTTCAATATATCCACATAATTTCCTCCCTCATGATTTCCTTCCTCCCTATTTTGTGAAGTGCACCAGTCCCTCCTGCAGCAAAGCACCTCCACGACATGATGCTGCCACCCCAATGATCCACGGTTGGGATGGTGTTCTTTGGCTTGCAAGCATCCCCCTTTTTCCTCCAAATATAACGATGGTCATTATGGCCAAACAGTTCTATTTTTGACCAGACCAGATGACATTTCTCCAAAAAGTATGATCTTTGTCCCCATGTGCAGTTGCAAACCATAGTCTGGCTTTTTTATGGCGGTTTTGGAGCAGTTGCTTCTTCCTTGTTGAGTGGCCTTTCAGGTTATGTCGATATAGGACTCATTTGACTGTGGATATAATACTTGTATACCTGTTTCCTCCTGCATCTTCACAAGGTCCTTTGCTGTTATTCTGGGATTGATTTGCACTTTTCGCACCAAAGTAAGTTAATCTCTAGGAGACAGAACGTGTCTCCCTCCTGAGCGGTATGACAGCTGCGTGGTCCCATGGTGTTTATACTTGCACACTATTGTTTGTACAGATGAACGTGGTTCCTTCAGGTGTTTTGGAAATTGCTCCCAAGAATGAACCAGACTTGTGGAGGTTTACAATTCTTTTTCTGAGGTCTTGGCTGATTTCTTTTGATTTTCTCATGATGTCAAGCAAAGAGGCACTGAGTTTGAAGGTAGGCCTTGAAATACATCCACAGGTACACCTCCAATTGACTCAAATGATGTCAATTATACCTATCAGAAGCTTCTAAAGCCATGACATAATTTTCAGGAATTTTCCAAGCTGTTTAAAGGCACAGTCAACTTACTGTATGTAAACTTCTGACCCACTGGAATTGTGATACAGTGAATTCTAAGTGAAATAACCTGTCTGTAAACAATTGTTGGAAAAATGACTTGTGTCATGCACAAAGTAGATGTCCTAACCGACTTGCCAAAACTATAGTTTGTTAACAAGAAATTTGTGGAGTGTTTGAAAAACGAGTTTTAATGACTCCAACCTAAGTGCATGTAAACTTCCGACTTCAACTGTATGTATGTTGATCCTGACAAACTCCACACTATCTGCCGGTGATAAGCATACCCATAACATGATATTGGATATCAGTAAGATACAAACCCACGTGGACGCTTGAAAGACAACCGAGGAGAGATTAATTAAAGATAACTTACTAGGTTTACTTTTTTATCTGTGGATTTATCATTGGAGTAGAGAAACACAACATTTTGTATGGCTCGGGGTCAAATTTCTACAAAGAACCAGCTAAAAAAAGGACTATATGCATGTCAGTTAAAATAACAACCTAATAACAATCCATGAATGTTTCATGTGTGTTTCGACTTGCCCCCAAATGAATATAGTTGGTTCACAGTTGGTTATGATATGATATTTTAACCTGCGTGTCATGATTGCGTCTGGTGTAGGTGGCCAAAATCAACGCACACGCGGACCCTGCGGTGTGATGACATACACAATCAAGACATCTAAATGTTTTTCTTTTTATTTGTAATTTTTTATATTTTCCATAATTACTCTTTCACTTCACAATGTAAAGCAGGTTGTGTAGATTGGTGGGAAAAAATTGAATGTATTCCCTTTTAGATTCAACTGTAAGGCAGCAAAATGTGTGTGTATGCGTCTACCTATGAGCAGGAGGAATCATGGTGAGTGAGGGAGTGTGCTCCTCTCCAAGCTTATTTATTTATCAGTAATAATTAATGAGAGATGGAACGGCCAACAAAATGGCTGAGCAACATTTAGTGACCTAGGGAGGAGGAGGAAGAAGAAGGGAGGGAGGGGAACACATGTTGCATGAACAACAAATTCCATTTAGAATATCGAGATCTTAGCTGGTCCTCTTCCATTCTCCCAAAGCATCCTCTCCCTATGACGTTATAGGACCTCCCCATCTTCACATTGATTCAGAGAGCTGAGGAGAGAATGGCGCTTAATTTAGCTCCCCTGGAATTCTGTTAATCAGAGTGTGATGAAGACACTTGAAATCAGACATGACATGAGGTGGAGGAATCACATTTGACTGTGCGTGTGCGTGTGCGTGTGTGTGTGTGTGTGTGCTTGTGCATGTGTGTGTATTCCGAGTGTGTGTGCAGTAGAAACCTCCCTCCCAAACTAGCCCTGCTGTCACACTCACACTAACCTGCATGTGCCATCTGCACCAGGACAAGAGCACCTCTGGGGACCCTGCACTGACCACCTCCTCTCCTGCCTCCTCGCCTCTCTCCTCCCCTACCTCTCCACTAATCTCCTCCACCCACCCACCCATCCGTCCATCCATACACCCACCCATCCATCCATCCATCCACCCATACATCCAACCACCCACCCCCCCATCCATCCATCCATCCATCCATCCATCCATCCATCCATCCATCCATCCATCCAATTAACTCCTGTATGTGTGTGTGTGTGTGTGTGTGTGTGTGTGTGTGTGTGTGTGTGTGTGTGTGTGTGTGTGTGTGTGTGTGTGTGTGTGTGTGTGTGTGTGTGTGTTTACAGAGCCTATACATGTAGCCCCATTTATCCCAATCCCTTGGAAGTTGGGGATGATCAGAGCAGCCAAACTCAGCCAAACTCAACTGATTGTCTCAAACTCCTCCTTTTTCATCAGAGTTACTGTCACTCCATACGGAGGGCTAGGGGGTGAGGATGGAGAGATGAGGATGGAGGGATGAGTAAGGTAATTGTTGGGAATACAACCAGGCATAGCCATCATTGGGGCAGGAGAAGCTAGCTAGGCTAAAGGGCTGTATTGTAGAAGTTCCACATACTGTATACAGGGGCTCAGAGAGCTTTCTCTCTGAGATGTCTTGTCAACTCACTGCAGTCAATTAGAGTCACACCGCCTGAGGGCAAATCACAGACTACAGCACACAGCCCTCCCCCATCCCTCTACACCTCCACCCTCTACTCATCCCACCTCAAAATCCTCTTGAAGTGTGTGTGTGTGTGAGAGAGCTTTCTTTTACCCTTCCCCAGTGTGACAGCCCGGAATGTAGCGTTGTACTGGAGGACTTTCATCCAAAGCGTCACCTGTCACCCCTCAGACAATGTTGTTGACTGGCTTTGTGTTGTCTTAGTGAACAGAGCGAGGAGGGAGGAGAGGAGAGGAAGGAGAGGAGGGAGAGGGGAGGGAGGGAGGGAGAAAGAGGGAGAGAGGGAGGGAGGTCAGGAGGGAGGGAGGGGGAGAGGAGAGGAGAGGATGTGACATGTTTGGGGATGATAGGGAATGGCATTATAACAACAAGGAGCATATTAATGACATACAGAAACATGTTTATTTTGGTTACTGTTTCTGGCTGCCTGCATTTGTTGCTCATTAAATCTTTGCCTTATTATAGTTTCTATTTTTGTTGTGTCTCCTTTTTTAAAGGTGCTGTTCTTAAGTCCTCTGATCATATAATAACCCCTATAACTCCTCTGATCCTTTAATAACCCCTATAAATCCTCTGATCGTATAATAACCCCTATAAATCCTCTGATCGTATAATAACCCCTATAAATCCTCTGATTGTATAATAATCCTTATAAATCCTCTGAACGTACAGTACCAGTCAAAAGTTTGGACACACCCACTCATTCAAGGGTTTTTCTTTATTTGTTAGCGAAGACATCAAAACTATGAAACAACACATATGGAATCATGTAGTAACCAAAAAAAGTGTTAAATAAATCAAAATATATTTAACATTTGAGATTCTTCAAAGTAGGCACCCTTTGCCTCGATGGCACCTTTGCACACTTGGCATTCTCTCAACCAGCTTCACCTGGAATGCTTTTCCAACATTCTTGAAGGTGTTCCCACATATGCTCAGCACTTGTTGGCTGCTTTTCCTTCACTCCGCAGTCCAACTCATCCCAAACCATCTCAATTGGGTTGAGGTCGGGTGATTGTGGAGGCCAGGTCATCTGATGCAGCACTCCATCACTCTCCTTCTTGGTCAAATAGCCCTTACACAGCTTGGAGGTGTGTTGGGTCATTGTCCTGTTGAAAAACAAATGATAGTCCCACTAAGCACAAACCAGATGGGATGGCGTATCGCTGCAGAATGCTGTGGTAGCCATGCTGGTTAAGTGTGCCTTGAATTCTAAATAAACATCTGACAGAGTCTTCAGCAAAGCACCCCCACACTGTCATCCCTCCTCCTCCATGCTTCACGGTGGGAAACACACATGCAGAGATCATCCGTTCACCTACTCTGCGTCTCACAAAGACACGGTGGTTGGAACCAAAAATCTCAAATTTGGACTCATCAGACCAAGGACAGATTTCCACTGGTCTCATGTCCATTGCTAGTGTTTCTTGGCCAAAGCAAGTCTCGTCTTCTTATTGGTTTCTTTGCAGCAATTCGACCATGAAGGTCTGATTCACGCAGTCTCCTCTGAACAGTTGATGTTGAGATGTGTCTGTTACTTGAACTCTGTTAAGTATTTATTTGGGCAGCAATTTCTGAGGCTGGTAACTCTAATGAACATATCCTCTGCTGCAGAGGTAACTCTGGGTCTTCCTTTCCTGTGGCGGTCCTCATGAGAGCCAGTTTCATCATAGCGCTTGACGGTTTTTGTGAACGCACTTGAAGAAACTTTGAAAGTTCTTGAAATTTTCCGCATTGACTGACCTTCATGTCTTAAAGTAATGATGGACTGCTGTTTCTCTTTGCTTATTTGAGCTGTTCTGCCATAATATGGATTTGATATTTTACAAAATAGGACTATCACCTTGTCACAACACAACTGATTGTCTCAAAAGTATTAAGAAGGAGGAAAAAATCCACAAATAAACTTTTAACAAGGCACACCTGTTAATTGAAATGCATTCAAGGTGACTACCTCATGAAGCTGGTTGAGAGAATGCCAAGAGTGTGCAAAGCTGTCATCAAGGCAAAGGGTGGCTACTTTGAAGAATCTCACATCTCTGGTTTGTTTCACACTCACTATTATTCTACAATGTAGAAAATGGGAAAAATAAAGAAAACCCTGGACTGAGTAGGTGTCCAAACTTTTGACTGGTACTGTGTAGTATCCCCTATAATTGCTGTAAAATGCAGTTCCTTGCTAACGGTAACATGAGAAAGCCACAGGAAATGTAACATAGTAGTGCAAAACCCCAATGGTTAATTCCTCTGCAAAAACCAGGCCTGGTTGTGGACACATACAGTACATGACCAAAAGTATGTGGACACTTGCTTGTCGAACATCTCATTCCAAATTCATGGGCATTAATATGGAGTTGGTCCTCTCTTTGCTGCAATAACAGCCTCCACTCTTCTGGGAAGGCATTCCACTAGATGCTGGACCACAAAAGCATTAGTGAAGTTGGGCACTGATGTTGGGCGATTAGGCCTGGCTCGCAGTCGGCGTACCAATTCATCCCAGAGGGGTTCAATGGGTTTGTTCTTCCACACCAATCTCAACAAACCATTTCTATGTGGACCTCGCCTTGTGCATGGGGACATTGTCATGCTTAAACAGGAAAGGGCTTTCCCCAACCTGTTGCCACAAAGTTGGAAACACAGAATCGTCTAAAATATATTTTATGTTGTAGTGTTAAGATTTCCCTTCACTGGAACTAAGGGGCCTAGCCTGAACTATGAAAAACAGCCCCAGACAACTATTCCTCCACCACCAAACTTTACAGGTAGCGTACTCCTGGCATTCGCCAAATCCTGATTCTTCCGTCGGACTGCCAGTTGGTGAATCGGGATTCATCACTCCAAAGAACACGTTTCCACTGCTCCAGAGTCCAATGGCGGTGAGCTTTATACATCTAGGAGCAACAACGACTCAGCTGCGAAGTGGTAGGCCACACAAGCTCACAGAATGGGACCGCCGAGTGCTGAAGCATGGGTTTCCATGGCCTAGCAGCCGCACACAATTCAAACATGACGCTTGGCATTGAGCATGGTGATCTTAGGCTTGTGTGCGGCTGCTAGGCCATGGAAACCCATTTCATGAAGCTCCCAACACACAGTTATTGTGCTGACGTTGCTTCCAGAGGCAGTTTGGAACTTGGTAGGGAGTGTTGCAACTGAGGACAGCCGATTTTTACGGGCTTCAGCACACGGCGGTCCCGTTCTGTGAGCTTGTGTGGCCTACCGCTTCGCGGCTGAGCCGTTGTTGCTCCTAGATGTTTCCACTTCACAATAACAACACTAACTGTTAACCGGGGCAGCTCTAGCAAGACAGAAATTTGACCAACTACCTTATTAGAATGGTGGCATCTTATGATGGCGCCATGATGAAAGTCACTGAGCTCTTCAGTAAGGCTATTCTACTGCCAATGTTTGTAATATGGACATAGCCAAATCCACTAATTTGAAGGGATGTCCACATACTTTTGTATACATAGTGTACAGTAGCTTGTAACCACTACTTTTTCATTCTATGTTGGTAATGAGGAACACTAGTAAAAGCCTAGATTCTCATGTAGTATGCGGTTAAAATGAACCCTGTTCTGACTTGGTCACAACACACTCAAAGTGGTTTACAGAGTGGTAGTTTGAGAAGTTTGGCGCTAACCTTACTGTGAACTATTTACCGGTGGAGCTAAAGAGCATCGAAAGATATCGCAGATATTTCTTATGAATTCAAACATGTCAAATTCAAACTCTCCCTGCACGGCCTGTGTGACTTTTAGCAACATATCTCATGCTAAAGAAAGAAAAAAAAAACAATAAATACTTTTTATCCTGTGTGTCATCATCGTCAGCAGCAGCGGTGGGACAGGAAGAGTATGAGTGATGCTGGTGCTGCAGGGCTGGCACCCTTTGTGTGTGTGTGTGTGTGTGTGTGTGTGTGTGTGTGTGTGTGTGTGTGTGTGTGTGTGTGTGTGTGTGTGTGTGTGTGTGTGTGTGTGTGTGTGTGTGTGTGTGTGTGTGTGTGGTGTCCACGTGTATGTGTCTGAGTGATGTTGGTGCCAGGTGCTTCCATGGCTGACGGCCAATGATGGAGAGAGCTACTTCAGAGGCAGCTGCGGACTGTGACGTCCCTCGTACGTCTCCCCACAACATCGCTACATCACCCACACCATCTTGAGACGGCAGCAGTGAGAAATGGGATGAGAGTTCAAGAGAGAGTTTGCCTCCTGCTTTCAGGAAGCGCTCTTACCACATTGAAAGCGCCATTTGACTGATGAATAGTCCACTTCATGAACACAGACTTATGAATAAATTCAACGCTCAAACACCAGTACTGACTCACAAAAGGCAAATCTACAGACTATGTTAAATCCAAGAACGAACGGATCTACAGTTCTCACTTTTCTGTTTCTCACTCCGATAGTCCAGTACCATTACATACACCAGGCAATAATGTGTAACCCAAAGATACATTTTGGTTTCTCCCTCTGCTGTTTCTCTATCCCTCTCTCTCACTCCCTTCTTTCCTGTGTGTAGGCAGTGGACAGGTGTCTCGGGTTGCCAGACCCGTCGTGGTGGATCCCCCCCCTCTGCTGCTCATCTCTCCCCCTTCTCTCTCCCCCTTCTCTCCCCCACTACCCTCCATTGCGAAACACTAAACCCTTAATCACATTCCTGATAGCCATTCTGCTGATGCAGAACAGAGCACAGAGACAGCTATGGGAGAGAAAGCACATATTGATACGGGTGAGAGAGTGGGGGAGACAGACAGACTGGACTCTCATCTCTTAGACTGGAGATCTGTTCAATCGCCACTCCTCTTGACAACTCTCTTTGAAAACTTCTGCTGTGAGTGTTAAACACACACGGTGCCTGGAACAAGGAAACCCTGTGATCTGTGACTTACACCAACTGAGTTAGAGTAGGATAATACTCTCTATCTTCAATAAGAGAAGTGATGCCTTTATCTGTCCCCTGTAGACAAATAAAATATGTATTTTATTTGTTGTTTTCCATGTAATTTCCTTCCTCAGTGGCTCCTGAACACCAGCACCGGAGGATAATTCTCTTTGCAAACTAAAAGTTTCCTGCCAGGTCGTATGAAGGAGTGTATCTATCTAACACACTTCCCCAGAGCCTCTCTGTACTGCACGGTGTGTGTGTTAGCGTGTGTGTTCTCTCAGGTTCCTGTGAAACACTCTTACGAATCCTCCTCCTCTCTCTCTCTCTCTCTCTCTCTCTCTCTCTCTCTCTCTCTCTCTCTCTCTCTCTCTCTCTCTCTCTCTCTCTCTCTCTCTCTCTACCTGGTGTTTCTCTTGTTATAAACACAGTTCTCAAACAAATTGGACCCTACTCTTCCCGGTATTCTACAGTAAACCTGCAGTGACTTTGAGAAGTTTAGTGAACTCCAGTAGCGTCTGTTCTCCCCCTGATCTCTCCATCTCCCCATTTCTTCATCCACAACCACCAGATGCCTCAGCTCACCCATGAAGAGTTGCAACTGAGGGTTAAATGAATGAAGGTAAACAAGATGGCGGTGATTCGTCCACAACAGATTCAATTTAAATCACATCTCTCCCTCTAACGCTTGACCTCTTCTCTTTCATCTTCTCGTTTCTTTCATTTCTGCTGTCCATCCCCCTTTTCATCTTTCCATCCCCTTTATCCATCTCTCCATCGGTCTGCTCCAGCCAGGAGGCGAGGATTTGGGATGGCGTTATCAAGTGTCTCTTTACGTCTCTCCACTTCACTAGTCTGGTCGTTCGGTTTCATCAGAACTGATCACCGTTGCTTTTTTTCACCACTGCTTCCTACAGTATAATCACCCCGGTTTGAATATAGATTCCGTTTGATATGAACCGACGATAAGACACAGGAGCAGCCACAGATTGTTAGGATATCTCATATTTTCTCCAGTTTTGTGTTAATTACCAGATTCTTACCTTTTAATTCTGCTTCAGATTCTCTGTGATCTCTGGGAGCGAGGAGAAATAAGCCCTTTTAATTGCCTTCTTGATGACTTTCTAATGAACCTGGGTGATGAAAAGAGAGGGCAGGCAGCAACTTCGTAACAGGTCATGCACAGGAAGCTGCTGAGGGGAGGATGGCACACAACAATAGCTGGAATGGCGTCAATGGAATGGCATCAAACACCTGGAAACCATAAACCATGTGTTTGATGTATTGGATACCATTCCCCCTATTCTGCTCCAGCCATTACTACAAGCCCATCCTCCCCAGTTAAGGTGCCAGCAACCTCCTGTGAAGTTACGGTAGATTGAACAGTGTATATCGCAGTCCATAGAATGGGGTTTACCTGGTAAATAATTACGCCGACACTCAAATCAAATGTTATTGGTCACATACACCTGATTAGCAGATGTTATTGCGGGTGTAGAAAAATGCTTGTGCTTCTAGTTCCGACAGTGCAGCAATATCTAACAAATTACACAACATATACCCAATACACACATATCTAAGCAGGGATGAATTAAAACGATATACATACGGACAAGTGATGTCAGAGCGGAACGGACTAAGATCATGAAGAATAGCATACAAAACAGTATATACATATGAGATGATTAATGCAAGATATGTAAACATTATTAAGTGAATGAGATACCGTAGAATAGTATAGAAAACAGTATATACATACGAGATGAGTAATGCAAGATATGTAAACATTATTAAAGTGACTGGTGTTCCATTCCTTAAAGTGGCCAGTGATTTCTAGTCTATGCCTATAGGCAGCAGCCTCTAACGTGTGATGGCTGTTTAACAGTCTGATGGACTTGAGATAGATGCTGTTTTTCAGTCTCTCGGCCCCATCTTTGAAGCACCTGTACTGACCTCGCTTTCTGGATGATAGCGGGGTGAACAGGCAGTGGCTCGGGTGGTTGATGTCCTTGATGATCTTTTTGGCCTTCCTGTGACATCGGGTGCTGTATGTGTCCTGGAGGGCAGGTAGTTTGCCCCCGGTAATGCGTTGGGCAGACTGCACCACCCTCTGGAGAGCCTTGCGGTTGCGGGCGGTGCAGTTGCCGCTGTGATACAGCCTGACAGAATGCATTCAATTGTGCATCTGTAAAAGTTTGTGAGGGTTTTAGGTGACAAGCCAAATTTCTTTAGCCTCCTGAGGTTGAAGAGGTTTTGTTGCGCCTTCTTCACTACACTGTCTATGTGGGTGGTCCATTTCAGTTTGTCAGTGATGTGTACGCCAAGGAACTTGAAGCTTTCCACCTTCTCCACTGCGGTCCTGTCGATGTAGATAGGGGGGTTGCAACCTCTGCTGTTTCCTGAAGTCCACGATCAGCTCCTTTGTTTTGTTGACGTTGAGTGAGAGGTTGTTTTCCAGGGACCAAACTCGTCAACAGTATGTTGTCCCTTGGAGTATTGACAAAGAATGAATAAAACCCATAGAGAACACACTATCATATGTAAGTTATGATTCTCCTTGCAAGCGTTATGTCAGCATTATATCAGAGGACGGGTAACTGTTTGGTGTACAGCATAGATCCGTATTGTCCCTGGTAGAGTTGACTTATTTACTCTGTGGAGTGGAGGAGAGGAGAAGAGGGGGAGAGGAGAGGAGGAGAGCAGGGGGAGAGAAGAGGAGGAGAGGAGAGGATGAGAGGGGGAGAGGAGAGGAGAGGAGAGGAGAGGAGAGGAGAGGAGAGGAGAGGAGAGGAGAGGAGAGGAGGAAAGCAGGGGGAGAGAAGAGGAGAGGAGAGGGGGAGAGGAGGAGAGGAGAGGAGGAAAGCAGGGGGAGAGAAGAGGAGAGGGGGAGAGAAGAGGAGAGGAGAGGAGGAAAGCAGGGGGAGAGGAGAGGAGGAGAGGAGAGGAGGAGAGGGGGAGAGGAGGAGAGGAGAGGAGGAAAGCAGGGGGAGAGAAGAGGAGAGGGGGAGAGAAGAGGAGGAGAGAAGGAGGAGAGGAAGAGAGGGAGAGAGGAAAGGAGAAGTGTGTTTGCGTGAGTGTGTAAGGACAGGAGGCATTGTGATGCCTCCATATTTATCTGTCAGCGTCTCTGTCAGCGTCTCTCAATCCTGCCAGAGTACCAGCTGCTCCCAAAATGGCATCTCCTCAGGATGTCATCTTTCAGAATGACTATCCCCTCTTCCTTTGTTTCTTTATTTCACTCCCTCTCCCCCTCTGGCCCTCTCTCCCTCTGGCCCTCTCTCCCTCTGGCCCTGACACAAAGCTTAGCCTCGCCTGGCTTCAGAAGCACTCATCCTCGGCCAAGTTCACACTCCCAGAATGATCGGAGAGACAGCAACGTTTTTCCGCCAATCTGCAGGGAGTCATTTTTATCCCCTCTGCAGTGTGGCAACGGACCGGGACTGCCATGAACACACACGCGCACACGCACGCGCACACGCACACGCACACACAGATATGGACATCAAGGACATACTGAGATGCTGATATTAGATATTGGTTACATGTATCACATATTGGATACAGTTTGTGGATAGAATCCCTGTTTGATGATTAATCAGATCTGAACTCACAGCCAGTGTCCAGTTCAGCTAATCTAGGTTTTTCCTGTTTGCGTATATCTCGCTCCAACATTTAGCACGTCAAAAGATTGCTACATTGTGTTGTGTATATCCTGTGTTTACATTCATCCACATCACACAGTATATTTGTGTCCCCTTCTGTGAGATACTGTATGATTCCAAGAAGATGAGTGTCATCTCTCCCTCCCTCCCTGCCTTCTCAGACTGTGGTGGCTGGTTGCCATGTCCCCTCTGGTGTGCTCTCTCTTCTCCTCTCTTCTCTCTGGTCCTCACTTCTCCTCTCATCTATTCTCTTCTCCACTCTTATCCTCTCCACTCCTCTTTTCTCCTCTCTTCTCCTCTCTGCTCCTCTCTTCATCGTTCTGCTCCTCTCTGCTCCCTTCATCTCTCTGCTCCTCTCTTCTACTCTCTGCTCCTCTCTTCTCCTCTCTGCTCCTCTCTTCATCGCTCTGCTCCTCTCTGCTCCTCTCTTCTACTCTCTGCTCCTCTCGTCTCCTTTCTGCTCTTCTCCTCTCTGCTCCTCTCTTCTACTCTCTGCTCCTATCTTCTACTCTCTGCTGCTCTCTGCTCCTCTCTTCACCTCTCTGCTCCTCTCTTCATCTCTCTGCTCCTCCCTGCTCCTCTCTTCATCTCTCTGCTCCTCTCTGCTCCTCTCTGCTCCTCTCTTCTACTCTCTGCTCCTCTCTTCATCTCTCTGCTCCTCTCTTCATCTCTCTTCTCCTCTCTTCTACTCTCTGCTCCTTTCTTCATCTCTCTGCTCCTCTCTTCATCTCTCTTCTCCTCTCTGCTCCTCTCTTCTCCTCTCTGCTCCTCTCTTCTCCTCTCTGCTCCTCTCTTCTCCTCCTCTCTTCTCCTCTCTGCTCCTCTCTTCTCCTCTCTGCTCCTCTCTTCTACTCTCTGCTCCTCTCTTCTACTCTCTGCTCCTCTCTGCTCCTCTCTTCTCCTTTCTGTTCCTCTCTGCTCCTCTCTGCTCCTATCGTCTACTCTCTGCTCCTCTCTTCATCTCTCTGCTCCCATCGTCTACTCTCTGCTCCTCTCTGCTCCTCTCTTCATCTCTCTGCTCCTCTCTTCATCTCTCTGCTCCTATCGTCTACTCTCTGCTCCTCTCTGCTCCTGTCTTCATCTCTCTGCTCCTATCGTGCACTCTCTGCTCCTCTCTGCATCTCTCTTCTCCTCTCTGCTCCTTTCTTCATCTCTCTGCTCCTCTCTTCATCTCTCTTCTCCTCTCTGCTCCTCTCTGCTCCTCTCTTCTACTCTCTGCTCCTCTCTTCTACTCTCTTCTCCTCTCTGCTCCTCTCTTCTCCTCTCTGCTCCTCTCTGCTCCTCTCTTCTACTCTCTGCTCCTCTCTTCATCTCTCTGCTCCTCTCTTCATCTCTCTGCTCCTCTCTTCTACTCTCTGCTCCTCTCTTCATCTCTCTTCTCCTCTCTTCTCCTCTCTGCTCCTCTCTGCTCCTCTCTTCTCCTCTCTGCTCCTCTCTTCTCCTCTCTTCTCCTCTCTTCTACTCTCTGCTCCTCTCTTCTACTCTCTTCTCCTCTCTGCTCCTCTCTTCTCCTCTCTGCTCCTCTCTGCTCCTCTCTTCTACTCTCTGCTCCTCTCTTCTACTCTCTGCTCCTCTCTTCTACTCTCTGCTCCTATCGTCTACTCTCTGCTCCTCTCTGCTCCTCTCTTCATCTCTCTGCTCCTCTCTTCATCTCTCTGCTCCTATCGTCTACTCTCTGCTCCTCTCTGCTCCTGTCTTCATCTCTCTGCTCCTCTCTTCATCTCTCTGCTCCTATCGTCTACTCTCTGCTCCTTTCTTCATCTCTCTGCTCCTCTCTTCATCTCTCTGCTCCTCTCTGCTCCTCTCTGCTCCTCTCTGCTCCTCTCTTCTCCTCTCTGCTCCTCTCTGCTCCTCTCTTCTACTCTCTGCTCCTCTCTTCTACTCTCTGCTCCTCTCTTCTACTCTCTGCTCCTCTCTGCTCCTCTCTTCATCTCTCTGCTCCTCTCTTCATCTCTCTGCATCTCTCTGCTCCTCTCTTCATCTCTCTGCTCCTCTCTTCTCCTCTCGTCTATTCTCTGCTCCTCTCTGCTCCTCTCTGCTCCTCTCTTCATCTCTCTGCTCCCATCGTCTACTCTCTGCTCCTCTCTGCTCCTCTCTTCATCTCTCTGCTCCTCTCTTCATCTCTCTGCTCCTATTGTCTACTCTCTGCTCCTCTCTGCTCCTCTCTTCATCTCTCTGCTCCTATCGTGTACTCTCTGCTCCTCTCTGCTCCTCTCTTCATCTCTCTGCTCCTCTCTTCTACTCTCTGCTCCTCTCTTCATCTCTCTGCTCCTCTCTTCATCTCTCTTCTCCTCTCTGCTCCTCTCTGCTTCTCTCTGCATCTCCCTGCTCCTCTCTTCATCTCTCTGTTCCTCTCTTCATCTCTCTGCTCCTCTCTGCTCCTCTCTTCATCTCTCTGTTCCTCTCTTCATCTCTCTTCTCCTCTCTGCTCCTCTCTGCTCCTCTCTTCATCTCTCTGCATCTCTCTGCTCCTCTCTTCTCCTCTCTTCTACTCTCTGCTCCTCTCTTCATCTCTCTGCTTCTCTCTTCTCCTCTCTTCTACTCTCTGCTCCTCTCTTCTACTCTCTTCTCATCTTTGCTCCACTCTTCTCCTCTCTTATGTTCTCTGCACCTCTCTGCTCCTCTCTTCTACCCTCTTCTCATCTTTGCTCCACTCTTCTCCTCTCTTCTGTTCTCTGCTCCTCTCTTCTCCACTCTTCTCCTCTCCGCTCCGTTCCTCTCCGCTCCTCTCTTCTCCTCTCTGCTCCAGACTTGATCCTTATTGTGTCTGATTCGCGTCAATGTCCTCTTTGAGCCCCATCTGTCCCTCAACTTTGGAGTCCCAAAAACAATACACAAGGCCCAGGGCAAAGATTCACTTTTCTACCCACCCTTACCTCCCCGGGGCCCGAGTGGGTGGATGAAGGGATGGATGGATGGAAGGAAGGAGGGGGTTGAGGATGTGGTGTACCATGCTTAAGGCTTTCCTCAAGTGCCAGTGTGGTCTCAGTGGCGCTCGAGGGTGTCACGCGGGTTGAGGAGGGAGGGAAAGCTGTGAAAATTGCTGGCACTTATTGTTGTATGGTGTTGGGAGTCTCATTTGAGCCAAGGCCAAGGTCAAACAACTGACACTGTTTAAACAACTAGTTTTGCCCATTCAATAGAAGCACAGATTGTTTGAAGAAGATCAATAACTATATGGCAATATATAGGGATATCTAGAAACTCTTAAAGGAGAAGATTTGATGTGCAAAAATGCATGTAGGTATTCATATCTCTTAAGATGAGATGCAAAACAAGAGTAGACAGACACAGAGAGAGGTTTCTATCCTGATTGAAAGACCTAGAGCGTCTTGTCTGGTTATATTTAGTGAGTAAGGTAGAGTTGTAGTGCCGACATACAGACAGACAGACAGACAGAGAGAGAGAGGGTGATTAGCAGGGTTACCTGCTGTGCCGTTTGCAGCCCGACGGGAACCAGCCTTGAACACCCAGACTACAACTTCCCTCTCTGACTCCCAGGGGTACCATCACATTCTCTCTTTACCTCTCTCTCTCTCTCTTTCTACCTTTCTCTGCATCTCTCTCTCCCCTTTCTCTCTCTCTCTTTCCCTGTTAATCTATTTTTTTACTCCTTCTTTCTCCTTTCTTTCCCTCACTCTCCTAAAACTCAAATCAGAGAAGGATGCAAACTCCATCTCTCTCACACTTGATCATTCATACACAACCAAATGAGCCAGGGGCCTCTGGAACCTTAAACAGATATTGTTATAGGCTAGTAGATGCAAAACCAAGAGGCGCTCATGTGAAGAGAGTGAACAACAAAACGCCGTTTAAAGCAGCAGTTCCGTCCTTGAGTTGATATACTAGGGCCATAAAGTTCAGTAAAAATGTTCAACCAGGTCATGGCTCGTAGGATCCCAACAAAATTAAATCCACATGTCTGCTTCGCTCTCTGAAGCTCCATAGTAAGCAACAGCAGATTAAAACCCCACCATGTTGCATTTTCATTGTAGGAGAAAACATAAGCTGAGTGATTATGGTGCTCTCCCGTTGCATGTGTTGTGTTGGCGCGGTGTTGAGACGCAGAGTGACATGAGCCGGGTAATGAGGCAGGACAGGAGTGAACTTCTTGGAGCCTGGCAGAGACAGTCGCTCTCTAATGTCTTTAATGCTCAGTTCACACAGAGCCCTGATGCTGCCTCTTCACGGGTTCCCCTGTCCTCTGTTAGAGACACACGAGTAAATGCACACACATGCATGCACGCGCACAGACACAAAGGCACACACACACACACACACACACACACACACACACACACACACACACCGTCTCTGTGAGCTCCCCTGTCCTCTGTTAGAGACACACTCACTCTCTGTTTACCCAGCTGTTTGTATTTATGTTTTACTTTTCCTCCAAGCCGTCATTGGTTGGAGATAGTTTTCCAGGCGATGCTCCATTACGCTCCCCCACCCTGCCAGCCCCCCCCACCCGCCACCCCCACCCGCAGTGTCTCTGCAGTGTTAGCACAGATGCTACCAACCAATTAGACCAAGAGCCACATGGAGATATGCCACAGCAAAGACTGTGTCATTACACACACAGATAGAGAGGGAGAGAGGGGGACAGAGGACAGAGGGAGAGAGGGAGACAGAAGGGGGAAGTGTGAGAGAGAGAGAGAGAGAGAGAGAGAGGAGGGAAAGAGGGAGAGTGAAAGGGGGAGGGAAGGAAAGAGAGGGGAAGAGAGAGGGGGAAAGAGGGAGGGGGAAAGAGGGAGGGGGGAAGAGGGAGAAAGAGAGAGGGGAGAGAGGGAGAAAGAGGGGGAAAGAGGGAAAAAGAGAAGGGGGAGAGAGGGAGAGCGAAAGGGGGAAGAAGAAAGAGAGAAGGGAGATATAGAGAATGAGAGAAAGAGAGCGAGAGAGGCAGAGAGAAGGGGGAAGATAGAGGGATGGGGTAAAACAGAGGGAGAGAAGGGAAAAGGAAAAGAAGGCAGTGTTTGTGTGTCCTGTGCTGGGCCAATTCCAGCCGCCGGTGGTGCACATCAAAAATTCATCGGCCCGAGCTTTATAAGATTTCTGAGAGTTAAGTATCAATTTAACGGTCTTCTGATCTGCTTCATAGCGTGTTTCAAAGATTCACTGCCTGACGGGGCTGGGTGGAAAGACAGCACAGAGACACAGATGGAGAGAGATGAGATTGGGAGAGTTGGTGTTGGAGAGAGTCAAAGATTCAAAGAGAAGGGAGAGGTATATCAAACGAGAGTGAGAGAGAGAGAGAGAGAAAGAAAGAGGGATAAGATAGACTACAAAATAGAGGGAGTTATTTGCACCTGTAGTGTTCAACATGTTTCAGTCTATTTCGCTATACCCCCAGCACAGGATGGGTTTAACTCCTAACTTGGGGAAGTTTTTGTGGACATACGCATGTACACACACACACACACACATATCTATCTAACAAGCGCTGCCTGCTACCTATGTGAACTCAAGACGAGCACATCAGAAAGTGCACTTCAAACGCTTTGTTTTTGCCAGCTCCTGGTTGCGTGAGGCTGGCAGCACGGTGTCAGTGTCTGTGACAGCCAGGCGAAGTGGTTTGAAGCTCACATGGCTTTAAAGGGAGGGGCTCTGTTTGTGCGGAGGTGGAAGACTTAAAGATCTGATAACTGTGCTCCCAGAAAGTGGAAAGTTTGGTAGTGAAAAAACAGGGATGTTGGTTGTGTGTTGCCGTCGGGGCCTGGGGCTCTTTGACAGGAATGGCAGCCGGATCAAGTCGGGGGAAGGAAATTCTTGCAGATGCCTGCCACAGGGCATCACAGCTCCATTCGTCATGCCAAGTTTACCACCTGAAGGGGAATCCACGTCTCGCTTTTCTACCCCAGCCTACCTCCTCCATCTCTCGCTCTGTCCCCCCTCATCCTACTTTACCACTCCTCTCTCTCTCTTTGTCCCTCTCTTTCCTTCTCTCTTTGTCCCTCTCTCTTTCTCTCTTTGTCCCTCTTTCTCTCTGTCCCTCTCTCTTGCTCTCCTCGCGCTCTCTCTCTCCATCTCTCTCCCTCTCCTCCTCTCTCTCTAAAGTACTATGGGGGAAAGCACTAGCTCAATTAAATGTAGAAACTTGGCAGAGAGGAGCGAGACGGTACCAATTTCCTGTTTTTCCCCTCTGCACAACACAAGTATGCACCAGGCTATAGATTTCATACTGGAATGCGTGTGTGTGTGTCCGCCTTTGCGTGTGTGTGCATGTGTACGCATGCCTGTGTATGAGTGCCCCGCACTGACCATGCAGCGTGCATTTTTTTTTGCTTCTGAGAATGTGCTTGTGCTCAGATTGTAGCAAAGTTTCTCAGAGATTCTGTAGATTAATTGGGCTGACTAATGAAAAGCATTTGGGTTGGTCTCAGTGAAGCGTCCGAATGAGAGAGAAAAAGGAAACATGGATGGAGAGGAGAAAGAGGGAGGATGGAGAAAAGGGATTTTATAGGAAAATAGGGAGTTGGGAGAGAGACAGAGAGAGACAAAAACACAGACAGGGAGATAGGTAAAGAGAGAGACAAAAAAAGAGATCGAGAGAGAGAGGAGAACTGGGAGGGTTGGCCAAGGTTTTTGTTTCCTCGTGGAAGTCAGGCCTCCCAGCTCTGGAGAAACCTGATCTATCAGTGGAACAGGGCAGGGCTAACCTTAACACTACCACCCAGGGAGATTGAAGGATGGAGAGAGAGGAGGGTTGGAGATGGCAGGAGAGAGGAGGAGAGGGGAGGGGTGGCGAGGAGAGGGGTGGAGAGGAAAGGAGAGGGGAGGGGAGGACAGGAAATGGGACGAGTGCAGAGGGGAGGAAAGGAGAGGAAGGGAAAGGAGAGAGGAGGAGAGGATATGAATTTTGATTTATTATGATCCCCAGTAGCCGACGCCAATGGTGACAGCTAGTCTTACTGGGGTCCGACACATAACGGAAAAGACATTACAGAGCAAATACTTTATCATTTACATACATTTAAAAACATGAACATGTAGTGTGTGTATCTATCTGTTCCACATACATGTCAATACATACAACAAGTAGGTCACGTGGGGGAGAGGCATTGTGCCGTGAGGTGTTGCTTTATTTGTTTTTTGAAACCAGGTTTTATGTTTACTTGTGCTATAAAAGATGGGAGTTCCATGCACTCATGGCTCTGTATAAAAGTTTACATTACCTTGAATTTGTTCAAGACCTGGGGACTGTGAAAAGACCCCTGGTGGCATGTCTGGTGGGGTAAGTGTGTGTGTCAAAGCTGTGTGTAAGTTGACTATGCAAACAATTTGGAATTTACAACACATTAACCTCTATGGGCTAGGTGGGACGCTAGCGTGCCACCCGTGGTGCACTCCATCAACAGCAGGTGCATTTCAAGAGCGGCAAATTTGAATCCAAATAAATGTCAAAATTCAAATTTTTCAAAAATACAACTATTTTACACCATTTGAAAGATAAACATCTCCTTAATCTAACCACGTTTTACGATTTCAAAAAGGTTTTACGGCGAAAGCATAAATTTAGAGTATGTTAGGACAGTACATTTACAAGAGTTGTGTGTAATGTTTTGTCAAGTCAAAGACAGGGTCACCAAAACCATAAAACCAGCTAAAATGATGCACTAACCTTTTACAATCTCCATCAGATGACACTCCTAGGACATTATGTTAGACAATGCATGCATTTTTAGTTCTATGGCATTGATGTTGAGGAAATCGTTTCCCTCCAATAACCGGCAGTCAAGTCAGCGTCACAAATTAAATAATTAAAATTAGAAAACATTGGTAAAATATTATATTGTCATTTAAAGAATTATAGATTTACATCTCTTGAACGCAATCAACTTGCCAGATTTAAAAATAACCTTACTGGGAAATCACACTTTGCAATAATCTGAGCACTGCGCCCAGAAAAATACGCGTTGCGATACAGACTAGACGTCATGTTGGGGAGATCTAAAATCGAAAATACTATGTAAATAATCCATTACCTTTGATTCTCTTCATCAGATGTCACTTCCAGGTATCACAGGTCCATAACGAATGTAGTTTTGTTCAAAAAAGCTCATCATTTATGTCCAAAAATCTCCGTCTTGTTAGCACATGATCTAAGCCAGCCGGACTTCTCGTCATGAACGAGGGGAAAAAATATATTTCCGTTCGTTCAAACATGTCAAACGTTGTATAGCATAAATCATTAGGGCCTTTTTTAACCAGAACATGAATAATATTCAAGGTGGACGAATGCATACTCTTTTATAACGTATTGGAACGAGGGTACCCAACATGAACTCGCGCGCCAGGTGTCTAATGGGACATCATCGTTCCATGGCTCTTGTTCGGTCAGATCTCCCTCCAGAAGACTCAAAACACTTTGTAAAGGCTGGTGACATCTAGTGGAAGCAATAGGAAGTGCCAAAATATTCCTAAGCCCCTGTGTTTTTCAATGGGATAGGTTTAAAGTCAATACAACACATCAGGTATCCACTTCCTGTCAGAAAATGTCTCAGGGTTTTGCCTGCCAAATGAGTTCTGTTATACTCACAGACACCATTCAAACAGTTTTAGAAACTTTAGAGTGTTTTCTATCCATATATAATAAGTATATGCATATTCTAGTTACTGGGTAGGATTAGTAACCAGATTAAATCGGGTACATTTTTTTTATCCAGACGTGCAAATGCTGCCCCCTAGCCCTAACAGGTTAATATTTCTTCTAAAAACCAGACGTGACGTAGTCATGCATAGTATTTATATCAGCCCTCTGATTACAGTGACTAGCAAGACATGCCGTTCTGTTCTGGGCCAGCTGCAGCTTAACTAGATCTTTCTTTGCAGCATGTGACCATATGATTGGACAATAACCAAGATAAGATAAAACTAGGGCCTGCAGGACTTGCTTTGTGGATTGTGATGTCAAAAAGCAGAGCATCTCTTTATTATGGACAGACTTCTCCCCATATTTACAACTATTGAATCTACAGTATATGTTTTGACCATGACAGTTCACAATCTAAGGTAACATCAAGTAATTTAGTCTCCTCAACTTGTTCAACAGCCACACCATTCATTACCAGATTCAACTGAGGTCTAGAACTTAGGGAATGATTTGTACCAAATACAATGCTCTTAGTTTTACAGATGTTCAGGACCAGTTTATTACTGGCCACCCATTCCCAAACAGACTGCAACTTTGTTAAGGGTTTCAGTGACTTCATTAGCTGTGGTTGCTGATGAGTATATGGTTGAATCATCAGCATACTGTATATGGACACATATGCTTTGTTTAATGCCAGTGGCAGGTCATTGTTAAAAATAGAAAAGAGTAGAGGGCCTTGAGAGCTGCCCTGGAGTACACCACACTGTACATGTTTGATATTAGAGAAGCTTCCATTAAAGAAAACCCTCTGAGTTGTATTAGATAGATAGCTCTCAATCCACAATATGGTGGAGGTTGAAAAGCCATAACAAATAAGTTGACCCAACAACAGGTTATGGTCAATAATATCAAAAGCTGAACTGAAAGCCAACAGTACAGCTCCCACAATCATCTTATTATCAATTTATTTCAACCAATCACCAGTCATTTGTGTCAGTTTAGTACATGTTAGTTCACTTCTCTATAAGCATGCTAAAAGTCTTCTGTTAATTTGTTTACAGAGAAATAGCATTGTATTTGATCAAACACATTTTTTTTCCAACTGTTTGATAAGAGCTGACAGAAAGCTCTTAGGTCTGCTGTTAGAACCAGTAAAGGCCGCATTACCACTCTTGGGTAGCGGAATGACTTTGTCTTCCCTCCAGGCCTGAGGACAAACATTTTCCTCTAGGCTCAGATTAAAGATATGACTGATAGGAGTGGCTTTAGAGTCAGCTACCATCCTCACTAGCTTTCCATCTAAGCTGTCAATGCCAGGAGGTTTGTCATTATAACAAGGGAAGGAGAGGAAAGGAAAGGAGAGGGGAGGAGAGGAGAGGGGAGGAGGGATGAAAAAGAGGAGAGTAGAGATGAATAAGTGGGGAGGAAGAAAGAGAAATGGAAAGAGATTGAGAGATGGATACATACACTCATACATACAACAAGCCAGAGAGAAACGGAGAGTGGCCTAGTTGAGAGTTGAGGACCCATATGTTGCTCTGACTCAGCCCATGTCCAGGGAACTCTAGAGTGCGCAGAAGGAGCCTCTCTGTCCCCCTGTCATGTGGTGGGTCTGTACCTCCTGGGGAGTGGGCTAGGACTGAACAATCTCCTCTCTCATGTCACTATCTCCTTACCATTCCTGCCTCTCTGTCTGTAGTAATAACATTTTACATTTACATTTTAGTCATTTAGCAGACGCTCTTATCCAGAGCGACTTACAAATTGGTGCATTCACCTATAATATCCAGTGGAACAGCCACTTTACAATAGTGCATCTAAATCTTTTAAGGGGGGGGGGGTTAGAAGGATTACCTTATCCTATCCCAGGTATTCCTTGAAGAGGTGGGGTTTCAGGTGTCTCCGGAAGGTGGTGATTGACTCCGCTGTCCTGGCGTCGTGAGGGAGCTTGTTCCACCATTGGGGTGCCAGAGCAGCGAACAGTTTTGACTGGGCTGAGCGGGAACTGTGCTTCCTCAGAGGTAGGGAGGCGAGCAGGCCAGAGGTGGATGAACGGAGTGCCCTTGTTTGGGTGTAGGGCCTGATCAGAGCCTGAAGGTACGGAGGTGCCGTTCCCCTCACAGCTCCGTAGGCAAGCACCATGGTCTTGTAGCGGATGCGAGCTTCGACTGGAAGCCAGTGGAGAGAGCGGAGGAGCGGGGTGACGTGAGAGAACTTGGGAAGGTTGAACACCAGACGGGCTGCGGCGTTCTGGATGAGTTGTAGGGGTTTAATGGCACAGGCAGGGAGCCCAGCCAACAGCGAGTTGCAGTAATCCAGACGGGAGATGACAAGTGCCTGGATTAGGACCTGCGCCGCTTCCTGTGTGAGGCAGGGTCGTACTCTGCGAATGTTGTAGAGCATGAACCTACAGGATCGGGTCACCGCCTTGATGTTGGTGGAGAACGACAGGGTGTTGTCCAGGGTCACGCCAAGGCTCTTAGCACTCTGGGAGGAGGACACAAGGGAGTTGTCAACCGTGATGGCGAGATCATGGAACGGGCAGTCCTTCCCCGGGAGGAAGAGCAGCTCCGTCTTGCCGAGGTTCAGCTTGAGGTGGTGATCCGTCATCCACACTGATATGTCTGCCAGACATGCAGAGATGCGATTCGCCACCTGGTTGTCAGAAGGGGGAAAGGAGAAGATTAATTGTGTGTCATCTGCATAGCAATGATATGAGAGACCATGTGAGGATATGACAGAGCCAAGTGACTTGGTGTATAGCGAGAATAGGAGTGGGCCAAGAACAGAGCCCTGGGGGACACCAGTGGTGAGAGCACGTGGTGCGGAGACAGATTCTCGCCACGCCACCTGGTAGGAGCGACCTGTCAGGTAGGACGCAATCCAAGCGTGCGCGGTGCCAGAGATGCCCAGCTCGGAGAGGGTGGAGAGGAGGATCTGATGGTTCACGGTATCAAAGGCAGCAGATAGGTCTAGAAGGATGAGAGCAGAGGAGAGAGAGTTAGCTTTAGCAGTGCGGAGAGCCTCCGTGACACAGAGAAGAGCAGTCTCAGTTGAATGCCCAGTCTTGAAACCTGACTGATTAGGATCAAGAAGGTCATTCTGAGAGAGATAGCAAGAGAGCTGGCCAAGCACGGCGCGTTCAAGAGTTTTGGAGAGAAAGGAAAGAAGGGATACTGGCCTGTAGTTGTTGACATCGGAGGGATCGAGTGTAGGTTTTTTCAGAAGGGGTGCAACTCTCGCTCTCTTGAAGACGGAAGGGACGTAGCCAGTGGTCAAGGATGCGTTGATGAGCGAGGTGAGGTAGGGGAGAAGGTCTCCGGAAATGGTCTGGAGAAGAGAGGAGGGGATAGGGTCAAGTGGGCAGGTTGTTGGGCGGCCGGCCGTCACAAGACGCGAGATTTCATCTGGAGAGAGAGGGGAGAAAGAGGTCAAAGCACAGGGTAGGGCAGTGTGAGCAGGACCAGCAGTGTCGTTTGACTTAGCAAACGAGGATCGGATGTCGTCAACCTTCTTTTCAAAATGGTTGACGAAGTCATCCGCAGAGAGGGAGGAGGGGGGGGGGAGGGGGAGGAGGATTCAGGAGGGAGGAGAAGGTAGCAAAGAGCTTCCTAGGGTTAGAGGCAGATGCTTGGAGTTTAGAGTGGTAGAAAGTGGCTTTAGCAGCAGAGACAGAAGAGGAAAATGTAGAGAGGAGGGAGTGAAAGGATGCCAGGTCCGCAGGGAGGCGAGTTTTCCTCCATTTCCGCTCGGCTGCCCGGAGCCCTGTTCTGTGAGCTCGCAGTGAGTCGTCGAGCCACGGAGCAGGAGGGGAGGACCGAGCCGGCCTGGAGGATAGGGGACAGAGGAGATCAAAGGATGCAGAGAGGGAGGAGAGGAGGGTTGAGGAGGCAGAATCAGGAGATAGGTTGGAGAAGGTTTGAGCAGAGGGAAGAGATGATAGGATGGAAGAGGAGAGAGTAGCGGGAGAGAGAGAGCGAAGGTTGGGACGGCGCAATACCATCCGAGTAGGGGGAGAGTGAGAAGTGTTGGATGAGAGCGAGAGGGAAAAGGATACAAGGTAGTGGTCGGAGACTTGGAGGGGAGTTGCAATGAGATTAGTGGAAGAACAGCATCTAGTAAAGATGAGGTCAAGCGTATTGCCTGCCTTGTGAGTAGGGGGGGAAGGTGAGAGGGTGAGGTCGAAAGAGGAGAGGAGTGGAAAGAAGGAGGCAGAGAGGAATGAGTCGAAGGTAGACGTGGGGAGGTTAAAGTCACCCAGAACTGTGAGAGGTGAGCCATCCTCAGGAAAGGAACTTATCAAGGCGTCAAGCTCATTGATGAACTCTCCAAGGGAACCTGGAGGGCAATAAATGATAAGGATGTTAAGCTTGAAAGGGCTGGTAACTGTGACAGCATGGAATTCAAATGAGGAGATAGACAGATGGGTCAGGGGAGAAAGAGAGAATGTCCACTTGGGAGAGATGAGGATTCCAGTGCCACCACCCCGCTGGCTCGATGCTCTAGGGGTATGCGAGAACACGTAGTCAGACGAGGAGAGAGCAGTAGGAGTAGCAGTGTTATCTGTGGTGATCCATGTTTCCGTCAGCGCCAGGAAGTCTAGGGACTGGAGGGTAGCATAGGCTGAGATGAACTCAGCCTTGTTGGCCGCAGACCGGCAGTTCCAGAGGCTGCCGGAGACCTGGAACTCCACGTGGGTCGTGCGCGCTGGGACCACCAGGTTAGAGAGGCAGCGGCCACGCGGTGTGGAGCGTTTGTATGGCCTGTGCAGAGGAGAGAGAACAGGGATAGGCAGACACATAGTAGACAAGCTACAGAAGAGGCTACGCTAATGCAAATAAGAGTTTACAAGTAAGATACATACATGTTCCATCTGTTGTGCCACGTTCCCAGAGGTGGGGGGTCATGGGGTCGGGGGGTGGAGGGGAGGGTGGGGGGGTTTGAAGCGGTGGCGTGGTTGAAGGTCTACAGAAGCGTGCTGCAAGCACAAGCAAAACCACAGTGAGAAAAGCAACAGCTCGCCCCCACTCCCTCTCTCCTCCCGCTACCCCCCCCCCCACCCCCCATCCCCCTTCCCCTCCTCCCTTGTCTTCCCCACTGTCTCGTGAGGGAGGCTGAGGTCAATCTATGGTATATGGGATGTGGGTTCTTTCTCTCCCCAGGAAATAAACATGTGAAGCAGGAGGTCTGAGGATCTGCAGAGCTATCCGTCAGGGGGCGTTGTGGAAAGATAGGGAGCAGCTGTGACCTATTATTTTCCCGCTCCTTAACTTCTCCCATCTCCATCTCACCCCTCACTCGCTGGATCTTCAGAAACGTATATTGCTTTACAGACGTTGACAAAGTACTCAATGAATCTCTCAAACCCATATATCTACACACTTAAACAAGCCTGAAACTCCCTTTCTTCATAATGTTCCAATGACTGAATGTAGCCAATTCTGTTAGTAAGGGCTTTGTCAGTGGAAGAAATAGTATTACTCTGTATAGCTTTCATACTCAACAGACTTCTGGAGGCTTTTTGAAGTTGCCGGAAATAAAGAATAGCACAAACCCAAAATAGTTCATGATCCTAAATTGGAAAGTGTGTGTGAGTGTGCATTTGTTTGTGCGTCCATGTGTGTGTGTGTGTGTGTGTGTGTGTGTGTTCTTTATGAGGCGTTAAGGGTTTGGGTGTACTGCTCTGACTTCCACTATATTGTCCAGCTCATTTTGCTATTGCTTACAGTTCCAGGGTCAGCTCGTTCTGCTATTGCCACAGTTCCAGGGTCAGCTCGTTCTGCTATTGCCACAGTTCCAGGGTCAGCTCGTTATGCTATTGCCACAGTTCCAGGGTCAGCTCGTTCTGCTATTGCTACAATTCCAGGGTCAGCTCGTTCTGCTATTGCCACAGTTCCAGGGTCAGCTCGTTCTGCTATTGCTACAGTTCCAGGGTCAGCTCGTTCTGCTATTGCTACAGTTCCAGGGTCAGCTCGTTCTGCTACTGCCACAGTTCCAGGGTCAGCTCTTCTGCTATTGCTAAAATTCCAGGGTCAGCTCGTTCTGCTATTGCCACAGTTCCAGAGTCAGCTCGTTCTGCTATTGCTACAGTTCCAGGGTCAGCTCGTCCTGCTATTGCTACTGTTCCAGGGTCAGCTCGTCCTGCTATTGCTATAGTTCCAGGGTCAGCAGCATTGTTTGCTAAGGTAGACAGGCAGAGAGAGAGAAAGGAAGGAATCATCTTCCCAGCCCAGGCTGAGGCTGGTTACATCTTGCCCTCTCCCCTGCCAGCTCCATTCAAAGACCGTCTTTGTCTCAGCTTCTGGATCTGCAACAACTGCACAACGACTGGAATGTGCTGTGTGTTGCTGTGTGTGTGTTGTTGTGTATCGCTATTTGTGAGTAAGCAATCAGTGTGTGTGTTGGTGTGTGTGTATTTTCCGTTGTGTGCGTGTTGTAGCTGTAATCAATGCCGTCTCTTTTGGATTCAGCTCATGCATCCCAGGCAGCGATTACTGGCTGGATGTTTGGCAGAGAGAGAGAGAGACCCTGCAGGAAGGCAGAGAGAGAGAGAGAGAGAGAGAGAGACCCTGCAGGAAGGCAGAGAGAGAGAGAGAGAGACCCTGCAGGAAGGCAGAGAGAGAGAGAGAGAGACCCTGCAGGAAGGCAGAGAGAGAGAGAGAGAGACCCTGCAGGAAGGCAGAGAGAGAGAGAGAGAGACCCTGCAGGAAGGCAGAGAGAGAGAGAGAGAGAGAGAGAGAGAGAGAGAGAGAGAGACCGACCTCTGGCAGGCGATCTGACGACTCCCTGGGTGTTAGGGGTTAATCATGCCTTTGTTGTGCATCGCCTGTGTGTCACTCTCCACTCCCTGGGTGGTGAGAAGGACAGGGTTTGCTCCCAGGCTGCAGACTGATTACACTGCGACAGGGCCATTCTGGAGTAAAACCCTCATGTGTGTTTTGTATCGAGGGGGACCATATTCAGACAGACGCAAACACACACACACACACACACACACACACACACACAGGAGCACACAAACCAAACACACACTTTTTTCATTCTAACCGTTTTCTGGTTTCGCTCACATCCTTTGAGGAGGCTATGGGGCGAGGGGCCAGGATGAGGGTGTTGCACGGCTCCTGGAATAATCACAGTAGGTGTCACAACTGTATTAGATAAAATGCCGCTGGGCCACACTCTTCGCTCCCAAGGCTCCTGATATTTTCCTCAGTCTGGGTGAGATGTGTGAGTACACTGTCCAAGGACACGACATGGAGATCACACCTCACCTCAGGGAGAAGAAAAGGCTTACAGAACGCCAGTGAACGGAGCAGAACCACCGACTGAGCCAATAGGATTAAACCCTTCACGCGACCTTCACAGTTTACTGTTTAGAAAAGAGCTTCATTTGAGTGAGAACGCTCCCAGCCAAACACACAAAGGAGTGAGCCAGTGTGTCCACACGTGCGGAGATGTGAGGCTGAAGCATGACGCATGGGCAGTGGTGGAAAAAGGACTCAATTGTCATACTTGAGTAAAAGTGAAAGATCCCTTACAGTTTTTTTCAATTGCTAACATGCGTTGGTCAAAACTGAAGTCACATTGTCAAAACTCTTCACGCTGTCAGCGAAACAGAAGTGTGTGTGGACCAAACTGTGAATCATTTTTCATTGCTTTCACACAAAATGCATTCAATGACCACATTCTCCGAAATCCATGAACTTTTTTCTCATTCATATTCCACCACCTGTGAAACTATATATTTGCAGCACATGTTTCCAAAACGGTTTAAAAACACATTCAAAACAGAATGATGGCAAATGTCGTGCATTTCTGCAGTAACCAGATTGAAACGTATAGAACATTTCTGCAGAATATTTAATCATTCCAAACACAGCTGATTGCCTACCCAAGTGTCCTGTTCTCGATACCAAACTGACAAAGGTGGACGGCTTCACAATAATTTAGTTTGGAAACATGGATCACGGAAGACAGGTTGGTGGGGAAAGAAGAGTGGCAGGGAGAGGGAGAATGCGTGGAGGACAAAGGAGAGGAAGACCAAGAGTGGTTGTCTCTGATGAGATAAGGGCCACAATTATTGACCATGTTGTAAACCATGGTCTCTCTTTGAGAGAGGCCGGTTGAAGGGTGCATCCAAATCTGCAGCGTTCAACAGTTGCATTAATAGTACGAATTTTCCAGCAAAACAATTGGTGAAATGTTTATCCTTCAATGATAATTGAACTACATGTACTGACATTTAGACATTTAGAAATATATTGATTGTTTTGTGTTTTTCAGTAGGATCCAAAGGTTGCCTCCCACAGGAGGGAGAGGCAGAATATTATCAGATACGCAGGACATTGCCATTGTTGACATTGTAATTGGCAACAACGCAATAAAACTGCGGGGAAATTTAGGTCAGAGTGCTGGCAGACAATATCACTTTTGGGAATGTGAATACAGTCAGCACAACAACAATTGCCAGAGTCCTAGAGAAACATAAAATAAGGATGAAGCAGTTGTACACTGTACCCTTTGAGAGAAACAGTGAACGTGTGAAAGAACTCTGGAATCAATATGTCCAGGTAAGATGTCTGTTCAATAACCAAACAGGGTACATACAGAGCTATGCATAATGTAAAGTACTGTAAAACTGTGGATTTAATGTATTTTAAAGTGTAATGGAGATGGAAGCCAGGCAAACTTCACATACATTCATCTTTGTGGATGAAGCTGGATTCAACCTGGCAAAAACACGCCGCAGGGGAAGAAATGTGATTGGACAGAGAGCAACCGTGGATGTCCTAGGCCAGAGAGGAGCTAACATCACAATGTGTGCAGCACTGTCCAGTGATGGTTCGCTGTTACACAAACCACTCATTGGCCCCTACAATACAGAGAGGCTCATTTATTTTCTGGAGGACCTGCATAATCGACTTGTGCCAGCAGAGGAGAGAGGGACAAGAAACTACCCGACTTTCGTTGTTGTGTGGGAAAATGTGGCATTCCACCACTCTGCTGCAGTCACAGACTGGTTTACTGCACATCCCAGGATGTCAGTACTATTCCTGCCTCCATACTCTCCCTTCCTAAACCCCATAGAGGAGTTTTTCTCTGCGTGGAGGTGGAAGGTTTATGACCACCATCCACATGACAAGATGTCCTTACTGGATGCCATGAACGCGGGTGTGGAGACACTTCTCCTGAATACTGCCAGGGTTGGATTAGACATTCCAGAAGATACTTTCCAAGATGGATCGCCAGAGAAGACATAAGATGTGATGTTGATGAGAACTAGAATCCTCACAGTACTGTACAGTATGAGTGATTATACTATACATGTTGATGAGAACTAGAACCCTCACAGTACTGTACAGTATGAGTGATTATACTATACATGTCGATGAGAACTAGAACCCTCACAGTACTGTACAGTATGAGTGATTATACTATACATGTCGATGAGAACTAGAACCCTCACAGTACTGTACAGTATGAGTGATTATACTATACATGTCGATGAGAACTAGAATCCTCACAGTACTGTACAGTATGAGTGATTATACTATACATGTCGATGAGAACTAGAACCCTCACAGTACTGTACAGTATGAGTGATTATACTATACATGTCGATGAGAACTAGAACCCTCACAGTACTGTACAGTATGAGTGATTATACTATACATGTCGATGAGAACTAGAACCCTCACAGTACTGTACAGTATGAGTGATTATACTAGACATGTCGATGAGAACTAGAACCCTCACAGTACTGTACAGTATGAGTGATTATACTATACATGTCGATGAGAACTAGAACCCTCACAGTACTGTACAGTATGAGTGATTATACTATACATGCTGATGAGAACTAGAACCCTCACAGTACTGTACAGTATGAGTGATTATACTATACATGCTGATGAGAACTAGAACCCTCACAGTACTGTACAGTATGAGTGATTATACTATACATGTCGATGAGAACTAGAACCCTCACAGTACTGTACAGTATGAGTGATTATACTATACATGTCGATGAGAACTAGAACCCTCACAGTACTGTACAGTATGAGTGATTATACTATACATGTCGATGACAACTAGAATCCTCACAGTACTGTACAGTATGAGTGATTATACTATACATGTTGTTGATTTTTTTAAAATTATTATTATTATTGCAGCCCTGGAATTTCAACTTTTTTATTTTTCACAAGTAAATTACTATATGTAAAGATATAGAAAAAAATAAAGGCTATTGAAGCAAATTGCTGCATTTCAGATTCATTCTTGTTACATACTTTAGTACAGTCAATAAAGTGAAAAGGTGTTATTCTTATTCTATATTGAAATACTGATTTATGTGAAAAATCATTCAAACATCAAAGAGAAAAGTTAATAATGTATGTAATGCTCTCTGTTAGTGTTTTTGAGGTCAGTGTGTTATGAGTGACGGTGTATACTTTCTGAGTGAGAATTGTTGCCAGTGTCATGGTCGAACAAGCTTATTTTGAGACATGTATGAAGTGTTTTGGTGGTTTGAGTGAGTTTTGGAGGTGAGATTAACTGTTTGGCCAAGATGCTTGTTGGTAATGCAGACTGTGTGAAAAGTTTTGAAAAAGTGGCTTCCGTATTGAGCGATGTTAGGTTAGCAATTGACATAAACTGTAATAGAAAATGACTCAAGTAAAAGTGAAGGTCACCCAGTAAAATACTACTTGAGTAAAAGTCTAAAAGTATTTTGGTTTTAAATATACACACACATCAAATGAATCTAACTTAGCGACAACCGAGATCACACTAATGTGACATATTGTCAAAGCTATCCTTGATAGCAGGAAAGGGTAGAGTCAAGTGCAGGAGACTGAGGTCCGTTTGAACAGATGTTTTAATAATCACTGATAAACAAAGTCGCCACAAGGCAGGGTGCACAGAATATCCGACAGGAGGACAGCTCCAAAAATACAAAAACACATGGGGCGCAGCCCAGCAACCCTAATGCCTAAATCCAAAAATACGCGGCGTGGCTGAAGCAGCGCAAAATGCCGACTGTCACTAAGAACATGACATGAAACAATCCCGGCACGAATTCCCAAACAAAAAGGACAAACTAAATACCCACCCCGCTAATGACTAACAAGGAACAGGTGCGCGGACCTAGACAGACAAAACCAAAAGACACAGAAACGTAGATCGGTGGCAGCTAGTAGGCCGGCGACGACGACCGCCGAGCACCGCCCGACCGGGGAGGGGCGCCACCTTCTGTGGACGCTGTGACACATATTCAAAACACTACCATCAGAACCTATTTCAGTGTAAAGACTAACATTTTGTTGTCATATTGTATATTCTTTGTGTGTACACAAACAAGAAAAGAACACAAATGCAGAAATGTATGTTTTATATTTCAACATGACTCAATACATGTCAAACAGTAACAGCTCCATCCACCAACCCCACGTTGCACCACAGACTGTCCAGGAGTTGGCGGATGCTTTAGTCCAGGTCTGGGAGGAGATCCCTCAGGAGACCATCCGCCACCTCATCAGGAGCATGCCCAGGCGTTGTAGGGAGGTCATACAGGCACGTGGAGGCCACACACACTACTGAGCCTCATTTTGACTTGTTTTAAGGACATTACATCAAAGTTGAATCAGCCTGTAGTGTGGTTTTCCACTTTAATTTTGAGTGTGACTCCAAATCCAGACCTCCATGGGTTGATAAATTGGATTTCCATTGATTATTTTTGTGTGACTTTGTTGTCAGCACATTCAACTATGTAAAGAAAAAAGTATTTAATAAGATTATTTCTTTCATTCAGATCTAGGATGTGTTGTTTAAGTGTTCCCTTTATTTTTTTGAGCAGTATATTTTACACAACTGCGAATGGGCCTCAAAACCTCTGTGCCTATATTTGTCTTCCATCGATTGGGACTTGGGTTCGGGCTTTCTGCTTATTTTAGCATATTAGTCCTATAGACTTCTACAGTCTTGATATTTGCATCATCGATATAATGTGAAACATTTAAGGAAATAAAATGGTAAGCAAAGCACACTGCGGTATGACGGGTCACGTTTCTTGTGTTCTGTGCCATTGAAGCACCAGAGTGTGAACGAGCGAGTGGCACTGTAAAACCTCAACGCCCTCTCTCCTCTTGCTGATGAAGTCTAACAGAGGTTGCAAGTCGCTTGATGAAACAGTTGGATGTTTTCTGGCCTCCGTTCTGTGCACCTGCTCACGGTGTTGTGATTTGGAAAAATGGTCCGGTATTCATTAAGTACAAAGTCACACTGACTGTGGTCCTTCCTGTTTGGATGTTTACAGGTGAACTGAATACCTGGCGACTCATTTATCACCCGTGTGTACATTTCTCACAAAATTCTGGCATATGTGGAGACTTGCGTGCACAACAAGTTGGGATTTATCAAACTGCCACACACAACATATAGGCATGTTTTCATTGTTAAATCAGAGCCGTACTATATTTCTGTGCTCGTGAACGAGTGTTACACCTGCCTGGAAAATATTCACATTTTATGGTAACAAAAACACCATCATTTACTGTATAATTTGGAGTTATTGGAACCGGACCATGACAGTTCGTAAAAAAAGAGTGCAATGGCAAATTGTATCACATTTCTGTAGAAGTGTGGGCAGAATGTTTTCATCTTTTGCAGTGACTTTTTGAAACAAAAAAGGAATGCCACCTATTTCGAGTGCCAAACACTGGCCGTGCATTCTGCAAGATTGAACAATTTATGTAAAAGACAAATTGTTGTTCAATATTTTGTTTATAACAATAGATGATTGTGTTTCTATCACATGCCTCGGTATAGGCTCTGAGATTAAATAGGCTATGATGTCGCATTCCTATCGCACAGCAATACTGTAGCCTACCCTATCAAATATTATAGGGTTACCGGTCTATTTACTTTCGAGCATGGTTGACTATTGAATTAGTGATCGATAAATGGTAGGCTAATATCAGTTGTGTAGCAGAACAAACCAGTCATATCAGAAAAGGAGAGACATGCCCTGCAATATGATTATGATTTAGGCCTATATAATAAAAGTAAAAGAAATATATTAGACGACATGCTGCTAAAGAATCTCCTTACCAACAGCAATGCATATGGTTTATCATTGGGCGTATGTTTTAATTATAATTCCTGTGCACCAAAAACTCATGGTATGAGTGTTGCATGGAGATACTCACACTTTCCCATCAAGGTCAACATTTATAAATACCAACCTTTGCTGGAAAACTGCCGCACCTAAGGTTCAGTCTTTTTTGTCCACAAGCACCTTTGATAAATGAGGCCCCTGCACTGTCCAGAGTCACCTCGAATCAAGGCATTTGATTTAATATGGTTAATTTAGCGACATTTTTGGGGGATGGTAAAGATCTTTGCCATCAGTCTTGTTGACAAAGTGCCTGGTATCATATGTTAGGATGGAGAGTTGCTGATCACCCATGTGACTTATTAAGTTGGGACAGATTTGAATGTCATTGTCATATCTGGTTATTGCCCCTGGCATGGAATTACCTACTTGGTGATCAGAATTGAGTCGGTGTCACGGTTGTCGTCGGTAATGGAGGACCAAAACACAGCAGGTATGTGTAAGCTCATCTTGACGTTTATTAACTTCCCAAAATGAACACCTAAATAACAAAACAAGTGCACGACCGATATACAGACAGTCTGGCAAGGCACAATGCTAAACACAGAACAATCTCCCACCATTAAACAGACAAACACACCCAACTAATATAGGACTTCCAATCAAAGGCAACACCACACAGCTGCCTTCAATTGGAAGTCCACCCCAATTAACCAAACATAGACATACAACTAACTAGATCAACATAGAAATACGTGAAACTCAAACAGTGCCCAAAAACCCCGGAATACTAAATCAAATGCCCTTACTACAAAAACACCACCCTGAATCACATAAAACAAATACCCTCTGCCACGTCCTGACCAAACTACAATAACAATTAACCCTTATACTGGCCAGGACGTGACAGTCGGTCATGGCAGAAAAATGACAATCACCAATGACATTACGAGTCACATGGCCAAAATGTCACTGTCCAGTTGAATTACTTTCAATATAGACTTTAATCATTACGCTGGATGGAGAAATGGGATGAACTATTTCCTTTCTTCTCTTTTAGGAATGTAACTGGGCTTCTCTCACTGCTTTTAACAACGGACACACTTTTAAGTGTTTCGCTTTGACACACCTAAATTATCTCAACAAAAGATGAACTGCATTCAACACTAAGCTATTGTGCAGACAAGTCAAGGCCTTTTTCTAGCTTCCTAGATATCTGTGTACTGGACATGGCCTCTACAGCATCGACTGTCCCAGATCTTCACTGAGGTCAATGATTCATGGACGAATAGGAACTCTTTACATATCATCCCTGACATATGATACTCTGCTCATAACCAGGACCGATGGTTAATGATGGACTAATACGAATGGTCGTAATTAGTGACTTTCCTCTATTTGCATACTGTGCTCCAGGTAATGAATTTGTTTTCGGTGCATGGACCAACGTCATCAGGTGGGAGAGAGATTTCGATTTACATAGCACTGGCTCTTCAGACTCAAACAAAACCTCCATCCAATGAGAGCAAACAGAGAGAACTACTTCAACTGAGGTATGGATTTTTCTAGCTTGTGCAAATGTAACGATTGTTACAGACCATCATGCATTTTGTTCTTCTATACTGATTTTTGTTCTTCAAATCGCTTTAGTATCTTTTCGCAGTGTCAACTGAAAACACCGGGATACCAAAGAGATGAATTACTCTACATCAAATAACTCCACCACTGCTTCCACTTCCTTTTTGGATCTCTACTTAGCCCCTGCTGTAACCAACATCATCCTAAGTCTCCCCACCAATGTCTACGTCTTGTGGAAGATAGTGACCGGAGGGGAAAGACTGGTGGCCTCTGACTTCTTCGCTCCTCAAACTGTCTGTGTCTGAGATCCTCTGCTGCCTGTGCCTAAGCTTGAACCTTCTGGACTGATACGTCCTGGGACGTGTTATATAGTATGTTATTAAGTTTGCTGCAGGTCTACTCTCCACTTGCCGGCCCCTGTTCCAGTCCTGGATCTGTGTGGAGCGCTACCTGGCAATGGTCCACCCTGTGGTCTTCCTGAAGTACAGACCCCTGAGATATAAGATAGCATGTTCAGGGTTGGGCCTGGCTGTTGGTGCTTGGGTCCTGCTTGACCCTTATATTTGTTACTGGAAAACGTTTTGCATACTTTATCTTTAGCAATTCCCTGGTCTGGTTCTCTGTGAAGTTGTTCTGCTGTCTGGCGGTTCTTAGGGCTCTGAAACGTCCTGGGCCGTGGGAGAGGGACAGGGAGAGAGAAGGGACAAACAACATGAAGAGGAAGGCATTCAAGATAATTGTGATTATCCTTGCCACTATGGTGGTTACTTATCTTCCAATGATAGTGGTAATACCAATGCAAGATTACATAGAGATCACCCTGGCCTTTACCATCTGTTTCTTCATTGTAGTTGTGACTGGGTTTGTGCAGCCCCTCTTCTACCTTCATAGGTCTGGGGAACTGCCATGTATCAGGGGTCCCTGAGGAAGAGGTTTCATGACCTTACAAGTTATTTAAAGAAATAACAGTCAATTCAGAGTTTGTATAGAACATGAAGGTCGGCAATTTTAGATATAGTAATGAAGTAGAATATATGCATTTAAATTGAAAATGTTCTTAGGGTTGGATCGAAATTGACATAGTGGAGGGAAATGGGGGAGGGTCATGCTTTTTCAATTTCAGTCAAGTGCAAAGTTTAGTATTTTTTTTATCTCGTCCAAGGGAGGGTCATGTAATTTGTAATTGATAAAATGTAAATATTTCTCAGTGTTTTAGAATGAGTTGCTTATAAGTCCATATATCGCTGTGTGCCCGGTGCCACCCCTCATCTCTGATTCTCTGCTGGGCGTGCGATATCAAGTGTGCCTCTAGGCTATTTAGTGTGGTCTCAATCAAATGATCCATAGGCTATAGGCTATGAGGTTCATGCTGGGAGAAGCAGAGAACAAAGTTATGTTTCTAAGATAGCTGCTGGGATGGTTTAAATAAACTAGGCTGCATTACACACTGCAGCGGATATTCCAACCCTGAGCCCCGGCCTGCTCTGCTCTTGCTGATTAAAAACTGTTTTTGTGTGCTGCCTAACCAATGGCTGTGCTGTGTAGGCCTACGGTGGCAGTTTAGGAAAAGAGTCAAAGGCATCTTCCAAAAATAATTTTGTATTAGGCCTAGTCGAAGAATGCACTATCTTGCGCACGGACTATGCTATAGCCTATGTTCTCTTCAGTTTGAGAAGGAGAGCGCAAAGATGAGGAGGACTGGGGGTCAACTTTGATAGCTTGCTATTACTATAATTGATTTGATTAAAAACAATATATTTGTTTCCCATGATGTAGGCCTATTTATCAGCGTTATTGACCTCACAATAACCTGTGGGGATTTATTTTATTTGAAATATACTTAAATCATACTTCATTAACTTATTTTTATATATTTAAGCATATTTGTGATAAATATACTTAAGTATTCGCATTTAAATACAGTAGATTTAAAAAGTCTACACACCCCTGTTAAAATGCCAGGTTTTTGTGATGTAAAATAATGAGACAAAGATAAATCATGTCAGAACTTTTTCCACCTTTAATGTGACCTATAACGTGAACAATTCAATTGAAAAACAAACTGAAATCTTTGAGGGGGAAAAATAAAATAAAAAAACTCACAATAACCTGGTTGCATAAGTGTGCACACCCTTAAACTAATACTTTGTTGAAGCACCTTTTGATTTTATTACAGCACTCAGTCTTTTTGGGTAGGAGTCTATTAGCATGGCACATCAGATGACACTCCTAGGACATTATGTTATACAATACATGCATGTTTTGTTAAATCAAGTTCATATTTATATCAAAAACCAGCTTTTTACATTAGCATGTGACATTCAGAACTAGCATACCCACCGCAAACTTCCGGTGAATTTACTAAATTACTCATGATAAACGTTCACAAAAAACATAACAATTATTTTAAGAATTATAGATACAGAACTCCTTTATGCAATCGCTATGTTCGATTTTAAAATAGCTTTTCGGCAAAAGCACATTTTGCAATATTCTGAGTAGATAGCTCGCCATCACGGGCTAGCTATTTTGACACCCACCAAGTTTTGCACTCACCAAGCTCAGATTTACTATAAGAAAAATTGGATTACCTTTGCTGTTCTTCGTCAGAATGCACTCCCAGGACTTTTACTTCATCCAAAAATGTTGTTTTGGTTCAAAATAATCCATAGTTATGTTCAAATATCCTCTGTTTTGTTCTTGCGTTCAAGACACTATCCGAACGGTGACGCGCGGACGCGTATCGTGACAAAAAAATTCTAAATATTCCATTACCGTACTTCGAAGCATGTCAAACGCTGCTTAAAATCAATTTTATGCGATTTTTCTCGTAAAAAAGCGATAATATTCCGACCGGGAAACCCTGTTTTCGTTCAAAGACTCAAAATCTAAAATGGACTCTTCATGTGCACGCGCGCCCCTGTCTCATTGTTCTCAGATCGACCACTTACCAAATGCGCTACTGTTTTTCAGCCATGGGCTGCAAAGTCATCATTCAACTGTCTGGCGCCTTCTGAGAGCCTATGGGAGCCTTAGGAAGTGTCACGTTACAGCAGAGATCCTTTGTTTTCAATAAAGAGAGTGTAGAAGGCCAAGAAATGGTCAGAGAGGGCACTTCCTGTACAGAATCTTCTCAGGTTTTTGCCTGCCATATGAGTTCTGTTATACTCACAGACACCATTCAAACAGTTTTAGAAACGTTAGGGTGTTTTCTATCCAAATCAAACAATTATATGCATATTCTAGTTTCTGGGCAGTAGTAATAACCAGATTAAATCGGGTACGTTTTTTATCCGGATGTGAAAATACTGCCCCCTACCCTAGAGAGGATAAAGAAAAGCAGTGCGACACAAACAACACAGTTACACATGGGATAAACAAATGTACAGTCAATAACACAATTTAAAAATCTATGTACAGTGTGGGCAAATGTAGTAAGATTAGGGAGATAAGGCAATAAATAGGCCATAGTGGCGAAATAATTGCAATTTAGCATTAACACTGGAGTGATAGAAGTGCAGATGATGTGCAAGTAGAGATACTGGGGTGCAAAAGAGCAAAAAATAAATAACAATATGGGGATGAGGTAGTTGGGTGGGCTATTTACAGATGGGCTGTGTACAGGTGCAGTGATCGGTAAGCTGCTCTGACAGGTGATGCTTAAAGTTAGTGAGGGAGATATAAGTCTCCAGCTTCAGTGATTTTTTGCAATTCGTTCCAGTCATTGGCAGCAGAGAACTGGAAGGAAAGGCGGCCAAAAGAGGAGTTGGCTTTAATTAAGGATGACCAGTGAAATATACCTGCTGGAGCGCATGCTACGGGTGGGTGTTGCTATGGTGACCAGTGAGCTGAGATAAGACGGGGCTTTACCAGGCAAGGACTTATAGATGACCTGGAGCCAGTGGGTTTGGTGATGAATATGTAGTGAGGGCCAGCCAACGAGAGCATGCAGGTTGCAGTGCTGGGTAGTATATGGGGCTTTGGTGACAAAACTGATGGCACTGTGATGGACTACATCCAATTTGTTGAGTAGAGTGTTGGAGGCTATTTTGTAAATGACATTGCCGAAGTCAAGGATCGGTAGGATAGTCAGTTTTGCAAGGGTATATTTGGCAGCATGAGTGAAGGAGGCTTTGTTGTGAAATAGGAAGCCAATTCTAGATTTAATTTTGGATTGGAAATGCTTAATGTGAGTCTGGAAGGAGAATTTACAGTCTAACCAGACATCTAGGTATTTGTAGTTGTCCACATATTCTAAGTCAGAACCGTCCAGAGTAGTGATGCTAGTCGGGCGGGTGGGTGCGGGCAGCGATCGGTTGAAGAGCATGCATTTAGTTTTACTAGCATTTAAGAGCAGTTGGAGGCCAAGGAAGGAGTGTTGTGTGGCATTGAAGCTCGTTTTGAGGTTTGTTAACACAGTGTCCAAAGAAGGGCCAGATGTATACAGAATGGTGTCGTCTGCGTAGAGATGGATCAGAGAATCACCAGCAGCAAGAGCGACATCATTGATATATACAGAGAAAAGAGTCGGCCTGAGAATTGAACCCTGTGGCACCCCCATAGAGACTGCCAGAAGTCCGGACAACAGGCCCTCCGATTTGATCCACTGAACTCTATCTGAGAAGTAGTTGGTGAACCGGGCGAGGCAGTCATTTGAGAAACCAAGGCTATTGAGTCTGCCGATAAGAATGCGGTGATTGACAGAGTCGAAAGCCTTGGCCAGGTCGATGAAGACGGCTGCACAGTTCTGTCTTTTATCGATGGCGGTTATGATACCGTTCAGGACCTTGAGTGTGGCTGAGGTGCACCCATGACCAGCTCATGACCACTTAGTGTTCCTTCTTATGTAAAAATGAATTGTTTTAATGAGGAAGAAAGGAAATATGTGGTATGTTAAATATTAAAACTACACTGTAAGACTTTTCTGTAATTTAAACAGTAAAACACTGTAGGATGGATAAAGTAATCCTTCTACCCCCCCACCCCCCCCCCCCCCCCCACCCCCCAAAAAAAATATATATAGATGTACTATTGTAAAGTGGTTGTTCCACTGGATATCATAAGGTGAATGCACCAACTTGTAAGTCGCTCTGGATAAGAGCGTCTGCTAAATGACGTAAATGTAATGCACGGTATAATACCATAAATGTGTTTTAAAGCATTCATGCTGTAGATTGCACTGCATTATGGGTAAAATGCTGAAAAATGCTGTTATTAACTGTAATTCGGGAAGCCTCCAGTAGAAATTACTGTAACATACTGTATTTCTTTACAGTAATAGCTTATGCCTACTGTAGATTAAAATGATCCGCTTCAGACATGAAGCTCAGACTATTTTAGTAAATACCTTCTTGAAGTGGCTGTGAAGTGGAATAATATTTTCAGCAGCTGCTGGGTAGGTACCTAGCTTATAAGTATATTTATTGCTAGCCAACGTTGAATTACTTCACGTTTCCTTAGCTAACCTAGCTAGATAGCTGGCTAACGTTTGCAAGCTAGCTAGCTCAAGTTGACAAAGGCCATTTCGGTCTGCTCTGAATTGCTCCTAAATATCTAGCTGTGCGACCTAGAAAAACATCACCCAGAGAAAATTGTGATTATAGGCTGTATCGCAGCCTCTGAGTGCCATAGAGAATACACTGAGCGCACGTTAGTGACCGTTATGTCTCCACTATTACTACAGAGAAAGAGGCTTATTTCTAGCAGTTCAAAAGAGGACCCAAGAGGCCCATTATCAGCAACCATCACTCCTTTGTTCCAATGGCATGTTGTGTTAACTAATCCAAGTTTATCATTTTAAAAGGCTAATTGATCATTAGAAAACCCTTTTGCAATTATGTTAGCACAGCTGAAAACTGTTGTCCTGGTTAAAGAAGCAATAAAACTGGCCAACAGTCCTCACAGTACTGTACAGTATGAGTGATTATACTATACATGTTGTTGATTTTTTTAAAATTATTATTATTATTGCAGCCCTGGAATTTCAACTTTTTTATTTTTCACAAGTAAATTACTATATGTAAAGATATAGAAAAAAATAAAGGCTATTGAAGCAAATTGCTGCATTTCAGATTCATTCTTGTTACATACTTTAGTACAGTCAATAAAGTGAAAAGGTGTTATTCTTATTCTATATTGAAATACTGATTTATGTGAAAAATCATTCAAACATCAAAGAGAAAAGTTAATAATGTATGTAATGCTCTCTGTTAGTGTTTTTGAGGTCAGTGTGTTATGAGTGACGGTGTATACTTTCTGAGTGAGAATTGTTGCCAGTGTCATGGTCGAACAAGCTTATTTTGAGACATGTATGAAGTGTTTTGGTGGTTTGAGTGAGTTTTGGAGGTGAGATTAACTGTTTGGCCAAGATGCTTGTTGGTAATGCAGACTGTGTGAAAAGTTTTGAAAAAGTGGCTTCCGTATTGAGCGATGTTAGGTTAGCAATTGACATAAACTGTAATAGAAAATGACTCAAGTAAAAGTGAAGGTCACCCAGTAAAATACTACTTGAGTAAAAGTCTAAAAGTATTTTGGTTTTAAATATACACACACATCAAATGAATCTAACTTAGCGACAACCGAGATCACACTAATGTGACATATTGTCAAAGCTATCCTTGATAGCAGGAAAGGGTAGAGTCAAGTGCAGGAGACTGAGGTCCGTTTGAACAGATGTTTTAATAATCACTGATAAACAAAGTCGCCACAAGGCAGGGTGCACAGAATATCCGACAGGAGGACAGCTCCAAAAATACAAAAACACATGGGGCGCAGCCCAGCAACCCTAATGCCTAAATCCAAAAATACGCGGCGTGGCTGAAGCAGCGCAAAATGCCGACTGTCACTAAGAACATGACATGAAACAATCCCGGCACGAATTCCCAAACAAAAAGGACAAACTAAATACCCACCCCGCTAATGACTAACAAGGAACAGGTGCGCGGACCTAGACAGACAAAACCAAAAGACACAGAAACGTAGATCGGTGGCAGCTAGTAGGCCGGCGACGACGACCGCCGAGCACCGCCCGACCGGGGAGGGGCGCCACCTTCTGTGGACGCTGTGACACATATTCAAAACACTACCATCAGAACCTATTTCAGTGTAAAGACTAACATTTTGTTGTCATATTGTATATTCTTTGTGTGTACACAAACAAGAAAAGAACACAAATGCAGAAATGTATGTTTTATATTTCAACATGACTCAATACATGTCAAACAGTAACAGCTCCATCCACCAACCCCACGTTGCACCACAGACTGTCCAGGAGTTGGCGGATGCTTTAGTCCAGGTCTGGGAGGAGATCCCTCAGGAGACCATCCGCCACCTCATCAGGAGCATGCCCAGGCGTTGTAGGGAGGTCATACAGGCACGTGGAGGCCACACACACTACTGAGCCTCATTTTGACTTGTTTTAAGGACATTACATCAAAGTTGAATCAGCCTGTAGTGTGGTTTTCCACTTTAATTTTGAGTGTGACTCCAAATCCAGACCTCCATGGGTTGATAAATTGGATTTCCATTGATTATTTTTGTGTGACTTTGTTGTCAGCACATTCAACTATGTAAAGAAAAAAGTATTTAATAAGATTATTTCTTTCATTCAGATCTAGGATGTGTTGTTTAAGTGTTCCCTTTATTTTTTTGAGCAGTATATTTTACACAACTGCGAATGGGCCTCAAAACCTCTGTGCCTATATTTGTCTTCCATCGATTGGGACTTGGGTTCGGGCTTTCTGCTTATTTTAGCATATTAGTCCTATAGACTTCTACAGTCTTGATATTTGCATCATCGATATAATGTGAAACATTTAAGGAAATAAAATGGTAAGCAAAGCACACTGCGGTATGACGGGTCACGTTTCTTGTGTTCTGTGCCATTGAAGCACCAGAGTGTGAACGAGCGAGTGGCACTGTAAAACCTCAACGCCCTCTCTCCTCTTGCTGATGAAGTCTAACAGAGGTTGCAAGTCGCTTGATGAAACAGTTGGATGTTTTCTGGCCTCCGTTCTGTGCACCTGCTCACGGTGTTGTGATTTGGAAAAATGGTCCGGTATTCATTAAGTACAAAGTCACACTGACTGTGGTCCTTCCTGTTTGGATGTTTACAGGTGAACTGAATACCTGGCGACTCATTTATCACCCGTGTGTACATTTCTCACAAAATTCTGGCATATGTGGAGACTTGCGTGCACAACAAGTTGGGATTTATCAAACTGCCACACACAACATATAGGCATGTTTTCATTGTTAAATCAGAGCCGTACTATATTTCTGTGCTCGTGAACGAGTGTTACACCTGCCTGGAAAATATTCACATTTTATGGTAACAAAAACACCATCATTTACTGTATAATTTGGAGTTATTGGAACCGGACCATGACAGTTCGTAAAAAAAGAGTGCAATGGCAAATTGTATCACATTTCTGTAGAAGTGTGGGCAGAATGTTTTCATCTTTTGCAGTGACTTTTTGAAACAAAAAAGGAATGCCACCTATTTCGAGTGCCAAACACTGGCCGTGCATTCTGCAAGATTGAACAATTTATGTAAAAGACAAATTGTTGTTCAATATTTTGTTTATAACAATAGATGATTGTGTTTCTATCACATGCCTCGGTATAGGCTCTGAGATTAAATAGGCTATGATGTCGCATTCCTATCGCACAGCAATACTGTAGCCTACCCTATCAAATATTATAGGGTTACCGGTCTATTTACTTTCGAGCATGGTTGACTATTGAATTAGTGATCGATAAATGGTAGGCTAATATCAGTTGTGTAGCAGAACAAACCAGTCATATCAGAAAAGGAGAGACATGCCCTGCAATATGATTATGATTTAGGCCTATATAATAAAAGTAAAAGAAATATATTAGACGACATGCTGCTAAAGAATCTCCTTACCAACAGCAATGCATATGGTTTATCATTGGGCGTATGTTTTAATTATAATTCCTGTGCACCAAAAACTCATGGTATGAGTGTTGCATGGAGATACTCACACTTTCCCATCAAGGTCAACATTTATAAATACCAACCTTTGCTGGAAAACTGCCGCACCTAAGGTTCAGTCTTTTTTGTCCACAAGCACCTTTGATAAATGAGGCCCCTGCACTGTCCAGAGTCACCTCGAATCAAGGCATTTGATTTAATATGGTTAATTTAGCGACATTTTTGGGGGATGGTAAAGATCTTTGCCATCAGTCTTGTTGACAAAGTGCCTGGTATCATATGTTAGGATGGAGAGTTGCTGATCACCCATGTGACTTATTAAGTTGGGACAGATTTGAATGTCATTGTCATATCTGGTTATTGCCCCTGGCATGGAATTACCTACTTGGTGATCAGAATTGAGTCGGTGTCACGGTTGTCGTCGGTAATGGAGGACCAAAACACAGCAGGTATGTGTAAGCTCATCTTGACGTTTATTAACTTCCCAAAATGAACACCTAAATAACAAAACAAGTGCACGACCGATATACAGACAGTCTGGCAAGGCACAATGCTAAACACAGAACAATCTCCCACCATTAAACAGACAAACACACCCAACTAATATAGGACTTCCAATCAAAGGCAACACCACACAGCTGCCTTCAATTGGAAGTCCACCCCAATTAACCAAACATAGACATACAACTAACTAGATCAACATAGAAATACGTGAAACTCAAACAGTGCCCAAAAACCCCGGAATACTAAATCAAATGCCCTTACTACAAAAACACCACCCTGAATCACATAAAACAAATACCCTCTGCCACGTCCTGACCAAACTACAATAACAATTAACCCTTATACTGGCCAGGACGTGACAGTCGGTCATGGCAGAAAAATGACAATCACCAATGACATTACGAGTCACATGGCCAAAATGTCACTGTCCAGTTGAATTACTTTCAATATAGACTTTAATCATTACGCTGGATGGAGAAATGGGATGAACTATTTCCTTTCTTCTCTTTTAGGAATGTAACTGGGCTTCTCTCACTGCTTTTAACAACGGACACACTTTTAAGTGTTTCGCTTTGACACACCTAAATTATCTCAACAAAAGATGAACTGCATTCAACACTAAGCTATTGTGCAGACAAGTCAAGGCCTTTTTCTAGCTTCCTAGATATCTGTGTACTGGACATGGCCTCTACAGCATCGACTGTCCCAGATCTTCACTGAGGTCAATGATTCATGGACGAATAGGAACTCTTTACATATCATCCCTGACATATGATACTCTGCTCATAACCAGGACCGATGGTTAATGATGGACTAATACGAATGGTCGTAATTAGTGACTTTCCTCTATTTGCATACTGTGCTCCAGGTAATGAATTTGTTTTCGGTGCATGGACCAACGTCATCAGGTGGGAGAGAGATTTCGATTTACATAGCACTGGCTCTTCAGACTCAAACAAAACCTCCATCCAATGAGAGCAAACAGAGAGAACTACTTCAACTGAGGTATGGATTTTTCTAGCTTGTGCAAATGTAACGATTGTTACAGACCATCATGCATTTTGTTCTTCTATACTGATTTTTGTTCTTCAAATCGCTTTAGTATCTTTTCGCAGTGTCAACTGAAAACACCGGGATACCAAAGAGATGAATTACTCTACATCAAATAACTCCACCACTGCTTCCACTTCCTTTTTGGATCTCTACTTAGCCCCTGCTGTAACCAACATCATCCTAAGTCTCCCCACCAATGTCTACGTCTTGTGGAAGATAGTGACCGGAGGGGAAAGACTGGTGGCCTCTGACTTCTTCGCTCCTCAAACTGTCTGTGTCTGAGATCCTCTGCTGCCTGTGCCTAAGCTTGAACCTTCTGGACTGATACGTCCTGGGACGTGTTATATAGTATGTTATTAAGTTTGCTGCAGGTCTACTCTCCACTTGCCGGCCCCTGTTCCAGTCCTGGATCTGTGTGGAGCGCTACCTGGCAATGGTCCACCCTGTGGTCTTCCTGAAGTACAGACCCCTGAGATATAAGATAGCATGTTCAGGGTTGGGCCTGGCTGTTGGTGCTTGGGTCCTGCTTGACCCTTATATTTGTTACTGGAAAACGTTTTGCATACTTTATCTTTAGCAATTCCCTGGTCTGGTTCTCTGTGAAGTTGTTCTGCTGTCTGGCGGTTCTTAGGGCTCTGAAACGTCCTGGGCCGTGGGAGAGGGACAGGGAGAGAGAAGGGACAAACAACATGAAGAGGAAGGCATTCAAGATAATTGTGATTATCCTTGCCACTATGGTGGTTACTTATCTTCCAATGATAGTGGTAATACCAATGCAAGATTACATAGAGATCACCCTGGCCTTTACCATCTGTTTCTTCATTGTAGTTGTGACTGGGTTTGTGCAGCCCCTCTTCTACCTTCATAGGTCTGGGGAACTGCCATGTATCAGGGGTCCCTGAGGAAGAGGTTTCATGACCTTACAAGTTATTTAAAGAAATAACAGTCAATTCAGAGTTTGTATAGAACATGAAGGTCGGCAATTTTAGATATAGTAATGAAGTAGAATATATGCATTTAAATTGAAAATGTTCTTAGGGTTGGATCGAAATTGACATAGTGGAGGGAAATGGGGGAGGGTCATGCTTTTTCAATTTCAGTCAAGTGCAAAGTTTAGTATTTTTTCTCGTCCAAGGGAGGGTCATGTAATTTGTAATTGATAAAATGTAAATATTTCTCAGTGTTTTAGAATGAGTTGCTTATAAGTCCATATATCGCTGTGTGCCCGGTGCCACCCCTCATCTCTGATTCTCTGCTGGGCGTGCGATATCAAGTGTGCCTCTAGGCTATTTAGTGTGGTCTCAATCAAATGATCCATAGGCTATAGGCTATGAGGTTCATGCTGGGAGAAGCAGAGAACAAAGTTATGTTTCTAAGATAGCTGCTGGGATGGTTTAAATAAACTAGGCTGCATTACACACTGCAGCGGATATTCCAACCCTGAGCCCCGGCCTGCTCTGCTCTTGCTGATTAAAAACTGTTTTTGTGTGCTGCCTAACCAATGGCTGTGCTGTGTAGGCCTACGGTGGCAGTTTAGGAAAAGAGTCAAAGGCATCTTCCAAAAATAATTTTGTATTAGGCCTAGTCGAAGAATGCACTATCTTGCGCACGGACTATGCTATAGCCTATGTTCTCTTCAGTTTGAGAAGGAGAGCGCAAAGATGAGGAGGACTGGGGGTCAACTTTGATAGCTTGCTATTACTATAATTGATTTGATTAAAAACAATATATTTGTTTCCCATGATGTAGGCCTATTTATCAGCGTTATTGACCTCACAATAACCTGTGGGGATTTATTTTATTTGAAATATACTTAAATCATACTTCATTAACTTATTTTTATATATTTAAGCATATTTGTGATAAATATACTTAAGTATTCGCATTTAAATACAGTAGATTTAAAAAGTCTACACACCCCTGTTAAAATGCCAGGTTTTTGTGATGTAAAATAATGAGACAAAGATAAATCATGTCAGAACTTTTTCCACCTTTAATGTGACCTATAACGTGAACAATTCAATTGAAAAACAAACTGAAATCTTTGAGGGGGAAAAATAAAATAAAAAAACTCACAATAACCTGGTTGCATAAGTGTGCACACCCTTAAACTAATACTTTGTTGAAGCACCTTTTGATTTTATTACAGCACTCAGTCTTTTTGGGTAGGAGTCTATTAGCATGGCACATCAGATGACACTCCTAGGACATTATGTTATACAATACATGCATGTTTTGTTAAATCAAGTTCATATTTATATCAAAAACCAGCTTTTTACATTAGCATGTGACATTCAGAACTAGCATACCCACCGCAAACTTCCGGTGAATTTACTAAATTACTCATGATAAACGTTCACAAAAAACATAACAATTATTTTAAGAATTATAGATACAGAACTCCTTTATGCAATCGCTATGTTCGATTTTAAAATAGCTTTTCGGCAAAAGCACATTTTGCAATATTCTGAGTAGATAGCTCGCCATCACGGGCTAGCTATTTTGACACCCACCAAGTTTTGCACTCACCAAGCTCAGATTTACTATAAGAAAAATTGGATTACCTTTGCTGTTCTTCGTCAGAATGCACTCCCAGGACTTTTACTTCATCCAAAAATGTTGTTTTGGTTCAAAATAATCCATAGTTATGTTCAAATATCCTCTGTTTTGTTCTTGCGTTCAAGACACTATCCGAACGGTGACGCGCGGACGCGTATCGTGACAAAAAAATTCTAAATATTCCATTACCGTACTTCGAAGCATGTCAAACGCTGCTTAAAATCAATTTTATGCGATTTTTCTCGTAAAAAAGCGATAATATTCCGACCGGGAAACCCTGTTTTCGTTCAAAGACTCAAAATCTAAAATGGACTCTTCATGTGCACGCGCGCCCCTGTCTCATTGTTCTCAGATCGACCACTTACCAAATGCGCTACTGTTTTTCAGCCATGGGCTGCAAAGTCATCATTCAACGTTCTGGCGCCTTCTGAGAGCCTATGGGAGCCTTAGGAAGTGTCACGTTACAGCAGAGATCCTTTGTTTTCAATAAAGAGAGTGTAGAAGGCCAAGAAATGGTCAGAGAGGGCACTTCCTGTACAGAATCTTCTCAGGTTTTTGCCTGCCATATGAGTTCTGTTATACTCACAGACACCATTCAAACAGTTTTAGAAACTTTAGGGTGTTTTCTATCCAAATCAAACAATTATATGCATATTCTAGTTTCTGGGCAGTAGTAATAACCAGATTAAATCGGGTACGTTTTTTATCCGGATGTGAAAATACTGCCCCCTACCCTAGAGAGGATAAAGAAAAGCAGTGCGACACAAACAACACAGTTACACATGGGATAAACAAATGTACAGTCAATAACACAATTTAAAAATCTATGTACAGTGTGGGCAAATGTAGTAAGATTAGGGAGATAAGGCAATAAATAGGCCATAGTGGCGAAATAATTGCAATTTAGCATTAACACTGGAGTGATAGAAGTGCAGATGATGTGCAAGTAGAGATACTGGGGTGCAAAAGAGCAAAAAATAAATAACAATATGGGGATGAGGTAGTTGGGTGGGCTATTTACAGATGGGCTGTGTACAGGTGCAGTGATCGGTAAGCTGCTCTGACAGGTGATGCTTAAAGTTAGTGAGGGAGATATAAGTCTCCAGCTTCAGTGATTTTTTGCAATTCGTTCCAGTCATTGGCAGCAGAGAACTGGAAGGAAAGGCGGCCAAAAGAGGAGTTGGCTTTAATTAAGGATGACCAGTGAAATATACCTGCTGGAGCGCATGCTACGGGTGGGTGTTGCTATGGTGACCAGTGAGCTGAGATAAGACGGGGCTTTACCAGGCAAGGACTTATAGATGACCTGGAGCCAGTGGGTTTGGTGATGAATATGTAGTGAGGGCCAGCCAACGAGAGCATGCAGGTTGCAGTGCTGGGTAGTATATGGGGCTTTGGTGACAAAACTGATGGCACTGTGATGGACTACATCCAATTTGTTGAGTAGAGTGTTGGAGGCTATTTTGTAAATGACATTGCCGAAGTCAAGGATCGGTAGGATAGTCAGTTTTGCAAGGGTATATTTGGCAGCATGAGTGAAGGAGGCTTTGTTGTGAAATAGGAAGCCAATTCTAGATTTAATTTTGGATTGGAAATGCTTAATGTGAGTCTGGAAGGAGAATTTACAGTCTAACCAGACATCTAGGTATTTGTAGTTGTCCACATATTCTAAGTCAGAACCGTCCAGAGTAGTGATGCTAGTCGGGCGGGTGGGTGCGGGCAGCGATCGGTTGAAGAGCATGCATTTAGTTTTACTAGCATTTAAGAGCAGTTGGAGGCCAAGGAAGGAGTGTTGTGTGGCATTGAAGCTCGTTTTGAGGTTTGTTAACACAGTGTCCAAAGAAGGGCCAGATGTATACAGAATGGTGTCGTCTGCGTAGAGATGGATCAGAGAATCACCAGCAGCAAGAGCGACATCATTGATATATACAGAGAAAAGAGTCGGCCTGAGAATTGAACCCTGTGGCACCCCCATAGAGACTGCCAGAAGTCCGGACAACAGGCCCTCCGATTTGATCCACTGAACTCTATCTGAGAAGTAGTTGGTGAACCGGGCGAGGCAGTCATTTGAGAAACCAAGGCTATTGAGTCTGCCGATAAGAATGCGGTGATTGACAGAGTCGAAAGCCTTGGCCAGGTCGATGAAGACGGCTGCACAGTTCTGTCTTTTATCGATGGCGGTTATGATACCGTTCAGGACCTTGAGTGTGGCTGAGGTGCACCCATGACCAGCTCATGACCACTTAGTGTTCCTTCTTATGTAAAAATGAATTGTTTTAATGAGGAAGAAAGGAAATATGTGGTATGTTAAATATTAAAACTACACTGTAAGACTTTTCTGTAATTTAAACAGTAAAACACTGTAGGATGGATAAAGTAATCCTTCTACCCCCCCCCCCCCCCCCCCCCCACCCCCCAAAAAAAATATATATAGATGTACTATTGTAAAGTGGTTGTTCCACTGGATATCATAAGGTGAATGCACCAACTTGTAAGTCGCTCTGGATAAGAGCGTCTGCTAAATGACGTAAATGTAATGCACGGTATAATACCATAAATGTGTTTTAAAGCATTCATGCTGTAGATTGCACTGCATTATGGGTAAAATGCTGAAAAATGCTGTTATTAACTGTAATTCGGGAAGCCTCCAGTAGAAATTACTGTAACATACTGTATTTCTTTACAGTAATAGCTTATGCCTACTGTAGATTAAAATGATCCGCTTCAGACATGAAGCTCAGACTATTTTAGTAAATACCTTCTTGAAGTGGCTGTGAAGTGGAATAATATTTTCAGCAGCTGCTGGGTAGGTACCTAGCTTATAAGTATATTTATTGCTAGCCAACGTTGAATTACTTCACGTTTCCTTAGCTAACCTAGCTAGATAGCTGGCTAACGTTTGCAAGCTAGCTAGCTCAAGTTGACAAAGGCCATTTCGGTCTGCTCTGAATTGCTCCTAAATATCTAGCTGTGCGACCTAGAAAAACATCACCCAGAGAAAATTGTGATTATAGGCTGTATCGCAGCCTCTGAGTGCCATAGAGAATACACTGAGCGCACGTTAGTGACCGTTATGTCTCCACTATTACTACAGAGAAAGAGGCTTATTTCTAGCAGTTCAAAAGAGGACCCAAGAGGCCCATTATCAGCAACCATCACTCCTTTGTTCCAATGGCATGTTGTGTTAACTAATCCAAGTTTATCATTTTAAAAGGCTAATTGATCATTAGAAAACCCTTTTGCAATTATGTTAGCACAGCTGAAAACTGTTGTCCTGGTTAAAGAAGCAATAAAACTGGCCAACTGTGGAAATGTATTGTTTTTCTTACATTTAGATTTCATGTAGAATTTCACTGAAAATGTACGCATTATCCTGGCACCAGAGTTGCCAGCTTAATACTGTCATTTTGCTTTACAGTACTATTTTCCTTACTGTAAAACATTACAGCATCCCTGTACATGTACAGAAAGGATGCTGCAATATGTATTTACAGTAATGAAAATAGTAATGTAAAACAAATTACAGCATCTTTGCTGTAAAGCAAAACGACAGTATTAAGCTGGCCACTGTGGTGCCAGTATAATTATGTACATTTATTTACAACTTCGCTACTGTACTAGATAATAGCTGTGTGCTGGAAAACCTTGGTAGAGCAGGACTTGGGCCTTGTGGTGCTCATGTGAATTTCCTTTTTTTTCAGCTTCAGCCCAGTCTAACTTCACACTTTTAAGAATATAGTTTTTGAGTTTAATCATTATACTTAGTGTCAATCAAGGGAGATTTTCATCAACTTGGCAGATGGACAAAATACTAATGTCCATTTACATTTGTTGACATCGCAGGTCTGGAAAGCTAGATATTTTGGTACCGAAAGCTAATGTAAATCATAACATTGCACAGTAACATTTGAAAGTTGTTGGTAACCTATCTAAGATGTTTAAGCCATGTCACGCGGAGCGGAAAAGGTGAGCTCAAGAAAAGACTCAAAAGAGGAGACTAGGATGAGGTAACTGAGGTATTTATTGAAACACGGGGGGAAGATTGAGTGCAGGCCAGAGGAAGCTTGGGCGGGTTACCGGAAACCAGATGCGGAGGCTGAGGATGGAGCGAGAGGTGTTGGGACAGGGTAAGCAGGTCCGGAGGGGAATCCAAGGGAGCGTAGAGTGGGGAATCCAGGACAGAGTAGCAGGACTGATGAAAAGTCGGACTGGAGACAGGGACCAGAATCAGAGCAAGCTGAACTGTAGCGGAGAGGAAAACAGGCAAGGGAAAACAGGCACAACAGGAACAAACGGCTAAAAACATGGACTGACTGAGCAGAGATTACGATCTGGCAGTGTGGAAGTGGCAGGACTGAGCATTTGCAGAGGTCTTGATTATGGAACAGGTTGCAGCTGGTGAGGATCTGCTGTGCCTCCAGCACATCTGTCTCCGCCAACACACACACACACACACACACACACACACACACACACACACACACACACACACACACACACACACACACACACACACACACACACACACACACACACACACGAGAGGGACAGGGAGAGAGCACTGGGGGAGTGGCGGCTGGTCAAGGAGACACAGGATGAGCACTAGAGGGCGTGGCAGGAGCAGATGTGACAAGCCAAGTGCCTACATTAGACTACAAAGCATTTGCTGAAAGAAACTACAAACTACAGTAGTGTAACAAATATACTAAAACAACTAACTTCCCCAGCATATAGCCAACACTAATGGCTCATAATGAACAGATGAGAATGATCATGAGTGGGGTCTAGACCCGGATATTCATTCTCTGTGAAGCAGTGTTTCCTATGGAAAAAATGTATCAGTGGTGGGAAAAGGTCACGGTTTTGGGGGTCCACGGTCCCCCACAGATAACTTTTATGAATAAGGGCTGAGAAGTTCAGTTCTCGTGACTTTTTAAAAGGAAATTCTACTCCAAAATGAATTAAAATAATATGATGCTGACACCATCTAAAATATAATTTCCACCTCCAGAAACTGGACTACAAACATATTATTTGTTAAAATTATTTTAACATATTGGACCATGGATAGTGTCCCAAAACACTTGCATAAACACAGTGAATATAATGTAAGCCAGTAGAGGTTAGGGGGAGGACCATCCTCCTCAGTGAATTTCATGAAAATATATATTTTTAAACATTTAAAAAGTTTAACAGTTTTAGATAAAACTGTACTAAACATAATCACATCACCAAATAATTGATTAAAACACACTGTTTTGCAAAGAAGGTCTACAGTAGCCTCAACAGCACTCTGTAGGGAAGTACCATGGCCAGAAGACAGCTAGCTTCCGTCCTCCTCTGTGTACATTGACTTCATTACAAAACCCAGGAGGCTCATGGTTCTCACCCCCTTCCATAGACTTACACAGTAATTATGACAACTTCCGGAGGATGTCCTCCAACCCATCAGAGCTCTTGTATCATGAACTGACATGTTGTCCTCCCAATCAAAGGATCAGCGAATCAATCTAGTACTGAAAGCATAAGCTACAGCTAGCTAGCACTGCAGTGTATGAAATGTGGTGAGTAGTTGACTCAAAGAGAGAGAAAGAAAATAGTTGAATAGTTTTGAACAAATTAATTTCTTCCTAAATGAAGGAGAAGCAAGAGAGAAATAGAGAGGGAGAGATTTCTTCATTTTTTTTTCACTTTCAGTTTCACTTACTTAGCTAGGACATACAGCTAGCTAATTTAGCCTACTGAAACACCCTGCTCAAACAGAGGGATGCTATGTTAGCTAGCTGGCTATGACTATCCAACACAACACTGACTCTTCCAAGTCAAGGTAAACGTTTGGTTTTAGTAATTTATTGCCACCTGGGCCCACCGGTGTAACTGCTTACTGACTGTACACTGTAACGTTACTGATTGATTGTAGAAGGTTTACTAACGCGTTAGTTCTATGAGCTATGCTGACTATGATGTTACTTTAGCTAACATGGTGACAACGATGTAGGCTGTGTGTTTTGCGGTTTGGCTTGGATTTTTTTTTCCGCCTGGTCACAAACAGCTGATGTGTTGTATATTGTAGTCTACAAGCAAAGGGAAGAGGTGAAAGGAACGTAGATGTGACAAGGAATACAATGTGACTGCTATGAAACTGTGAACTGTCTTTACGCGTGATCAGGGGTGTATTCATTCCACCGATTCTGTTGAAAAACATTTCATAAACAGAACCAAACTGAACAAAACGGGAATAAACACACCTGAATCTGTCCAGTAGAAACTCTCGTTTAGAACTGTTGGACTAATGATTACACTCACTGTCAGCAGGCAAGACTGTACAAGACGGTATTGAATGTCACTGTCTGTCCATGTATCACTGTCTGTCACATCAAATGTGTCTCTCGACCTGTGTGCATCATCAAATTTGTCTCTCGACCTGTGTGCACCTACGTTGTAAACTTTCATTCATAGGCTAGGTTGTAGCAACCTCATGATTTTAGTATCATGTACTAGACTAAACCTATCGCTGTTACATTTAACTGGGTGAATGGAATATGAATGACAGTCATCCAATATGCTATAATAGAAATAAGGCCATGCTCATGAAAAGAAAACGTCCTCCCTCATCTGAAACGGTACTGACCGCCACTGATGTAAGCCTACCTGTTAGGGCAACTTGGGGCAATCAACCACCCGGGGTAATATGCCCCTTGCCTGTACTTCTCACAGAGACCACTTCATGTCACAATATTTTAATGTCATCTGTCTCATCACAATGTTTTAAGTCACTCTAAAAATGTTTTTGATGCATGGTGATCTTTTAGCCAAAGTTACCCTACAATTGACCCGTGTTACATTTGGCCCCACTCTCCTCTATGCAACTCAGGGTTTAAAATGGTGCAGTTCTGACATATTTTGGAGTTGAGAAAGTAGAAATAAAAAGCTGGGATCGCCCTCTTTGTAACAAAGGCCATTAAAACAGCTGTTTGCCCCGTGATTGCAAGAATTGTTGTGCATTGACCGCTTGTCAAAATGCAAGCTTCTCTCCCTATGGCACTCGAAACTTGAATGCAGCTGGAGATTAATATTTCGCTTGCATAGGACACTCAACAAGCCAACTACGTAAATATATAAACTATTCTACTACGGGGTTGTAAGATTTTTCTATTCATTACTTGTTTTGTTTGCAGAGGAAAAGTACATGTGGACTGTTCTACTATCTTCAAAGTGTGCCTCTGCAGAAATATTTCTTCATATTTTTTGGGCTGCAATGATTGCTGTGGCGCAGCGCCACAGTTAAATGACTGCAGCGGAAACACTGCTGTGAAGTTGTTCTGTTGTCTTGCGGTTCTGAGAGCTCTGAAAGAGAGAATTATCTTCGGTCATTGTCACGGCTGTGTATATTCCCCACATGCCGACACCGCTCTCAAGGAACTGCACTCTAAGAAAAAAAGGTTCCAAAAGGGTTCTTTGGCTGTCGCCATAGCAGAACCCTTTTTGGTTCCAGGTAGAATGCTTTTGGGTTCCATGTAGAACCCTCTGTGGAAAGGGTTCTACCTGGAACCAAAAAGGGTTCTTCAAAGGTTCTTCTATAAGAACAGCCAAAGAAGCATTTTAGCTTCTAGGTAGCACCTTTTGTTCTAAGTGTCCACTGGACTTTGTGTAAACTGGAAACCTGCATATCCTGAGGCCAAATGTATTGTAGCTGGGGACGTTAATAAAGGATATCTGAGGAAAACATTACCAAAGTTTTATCAACACATCTCCTGTGCTACTTGCTCATTGAGCACTCTTGACCATTGCTACTCCCCCTTCCAGGATGGCTACCAGGCCCTCCCATCCATTTTGCTCTTCCCCTCCTATAGGCAGAAACTTTAGGACTGTTGTGGTAAGGACTATTCAATGTTGGTCTGACCAATTGGAATCTATGCTTCAAGATTGTTTTGATCACATGGACTGGGATGTGTTCCGGATTGCCTCTGAGAATAATATTGACTTACTGTATTCACTGACTCAGTGACTGAGTTCATCAGGAAGTATATAGGGGATGTTGTTCCCACGGTGACGTTTAGAACTTATCAAAACCAAAGACCATGGATAGATGGCAGCATTCGCGCAAAACTGAAAGTGCGAACCACCGCATTTAACCATGGCAAGGTGACTGGGAACATGGAAGTGTACAAACAAACCAGCTATGCCTTCCATAAGGCAATCAAACAGGAAAAACGACAGAACAAGGACAAAGTGGAGTCACAATTCATATATGGCAGTGACTCCAGACTATCCCAGATTATAAAGGGAAAGCCAGCCACATTGCGGACAACGAGGCCCATCTTCTTCACCTGCTAGGAGGACAGTGAGCTCTCGTTCTCTGTAGCCAATGTAAGACATTTAAACATGTTAACCCATGCAAGGCTGCAGCCCAGGTGTCCTAAGAGCATGTGCAGACCAGCTGGCAGGAGTGTTTACAAACATATTCGAACCCAGTCTGTTGTCCCCACTTTCTTCAAGATGTCCACCATTGTTCCTGTATCCAAGAAAGTGAAGGTAACTGAACTAAATGTGACTTGTTTCAGGAAACTAGGTGTATGTCGCAAGTCACGACTTCACAGGAGAGGTATTTGAAAGTTTATTTTAGTATTTTTATCAAAATGCATTTTTTTGGGCAGAAATGCCTTCTCGAACCTTTGAACTTTCATGTGCCTTGATAAGAAATGTGTATGACTGTAAATACAAGTAAAGTTGTTAAATTACGAGCTTAGTTGGTTTGCCACAGAAAAAGACAGATGGCAATAATTGGCAATAATGGCAATAATTGGCTGAAATAATGAATGGGCTGGACATGCCGAGAGATGAGTTTCGTATTGGTCTGCCGTGTAGCATCTTCTGTCTATAAAATGAGCTGCTCGTTATGTGTAAATATCATTTCTACACCCATTTTTTTCAAAGGATATAACATTAGCCATGGAGAACTGCAAATGTGTTGCTAATGCTCTCAATAACTTTGGTGCCCTGAATATATCAGGCACTATCGACAAAGGTCAGTGGGAAAAAGTTGTGATGGACTACTTTCAGGAAGACGATTGTACCGTACTGACTCTCTCTGACTCTGAAAATGAATCAGATGATGAGGAAATCCCTGATTTAGGTAAAAACATTTTCATTGAAGAAGACATTGTAGAGTCTTCTGATGAAAGTGATGGGGGAAAAAAGGCATTCAACAGTATTGTTGGCACGGAAGAAGTTGAGTTTTGAAATCAGTGGAATGTCTGGTAGAAGCAGAGTATGATAAAGAGATTAATAAAATTCTGGCGTTTGGTTACAAATGCAGAGGGAGTCAAAAAGAGAACAAAGAAGGCTGTTGTATAAAACACCTATCACTGGATTACATCTTCAAACTAAGGGCAACCATGGCAACCATGACAGAGAGGGAGAAAGATTTGATGATTCTTATGGCATTGCACACTGTCAGCGTTAACCAGAGTGACTTGACACAACGGGCCAAGCAAGCTGTACAAACAAAACGTAAATGACACAAGACACCTTATTTAATGAAAGGGGTTGTAGTCGCCATGAAGCATTCATCCAAGTTTCAGAAATTATAAGTTTCTAATTTTGTCAGAAAGTTGTTTTCATTGCAAGTTACTGTTAGCTAGTTAGTTGACGTTAGGTGGCTGGCTCACTAGCTAACATTATCATTAAGTGTATGATCTGTCTACTAATATTATCTAACTAGCTAACATTGAACCTATTTGGTTCACTTTAGCTAGCTATGACAATCCGTTTGTATTGCTAGTACTCTATGGATTGGGATTATGGTTCATTGTTTAGCTAGCTAGCTACATGCCTAAACTGCACTTCAGGTGAATATCATTTGCATTGCATTGTATGAGGTTATTCTTCTTATGTAAGAAACAGCTTCTACCTCCAGGCCATTAGACTGTTAAATAGTCACCACTAGCCGGCCTCCACACAGTACCCTGGCTTGAATTTAGTCACTGTTACTAGCTGGCTACCACCCGGTACTTCACCCTGCACCTTAGAGACTGCTGCCCTATGTACATAGAGTCATTCAACACTGGTCACTTTAATAATGTTAACATACTGTTTTACCCACTTTATATGTATATACTGTATTCTAGTCATGGCTCACCCTATATAACTACTGCTGTCCACAACTTGTCTTATTCATATACTCTCCATACTGTCTATATACACCATAACAATACAAAACAATAGACACAAATTCAAGAAATAAATGAAGAAATATCAGAATGAACGATATCAGAGTCCGCAATATAAATACATACAGTGCCTTCAGAAAGTATTCACACCCCGGGACTTATTCCACATTTTGTTGTGTTACTGCCCGAATTCAAAATGTATTAAATATAATTGTTTCTCACCCATCTACACACAGTACACAATCATGACAAAGTGAAAACGTGTTTTTAGAAATGTTTGAACATTTATTGAAAATGAAATACAGAAATATCTAATTTACATAAGTATTTACACCCCACCCCCAAGTCAATACTTTGTAGATGCACCTTTGGCAGCGATTACAGAGTGTATCCGGGTATGTCTCTAAGAGCCTTCCACATATGGATTGTACAACATTTGCCCATTATGCTTTTCAAAATTCTTCAAGCTCTGTCAACTTGGTTGTTGATCATTGCTACGCAACCATTTGCAGGTCTTTCCATAGATTTTCAAGTAAATTTAAGTCAAAACTGTAACTCAGCCACTCAGGAACTTTCACTGTCTTCTTGGTTGGTAAGCAACTCCAGTGTAGAATTGACCTTGTATTTTAGATTGTTGTCCTGCTGAAAGGTTAATTCATCTCCCAGTGTCTGGTGGAAAGCAGACTGAACCATGTTTTCCTCTAGGATTTTGCCTGTGCTTAGCTTCATTCCATTTCTTCTTTATCCTGAAAAACTCCCCAGTCCTTAATTGGGGCTACAGGTTAGCAATGAACCCCGAGCCGGGATTGCTAACAAGGCTGGAAATTCAAAACATCAAAAATCTAATAATTTCAATTTCTCAAACAATCAACTATTTTACACAATTTAAATGATAAACATCTCCTTAATCTAACCACATTGTTCGATTTTCAAAGAGGCTTTACGGCAAAAGCATAAAGTTAGATTATGTTAGGACAGTACATAGCCACAAAAGTACAAACATCCATTTTCAATTCAAGGTCAGGCGTCACCAAAAGCAGAAACCAGCTTGAATTATGCACTAACTTTTGTCAATCTCCATCAGATGACACTCCTAGGACATTATGTTATACAATACATGCATTTTTTGTTCCATCAAGTTCATATTTATATCCAAAAACAGCATTTTACAGTAGCGTGAAATTCAGATTTTTTTCTTCTCTGAAATGCTTCCGGTGAACATAACAAAATTACTATTCGAAAACATTGGTAAATTATAATATTGTCATTCAAAGAATAATATATTATCATCTCGTAATTGCTACCGAATGGCCAGATCTCAAAATAACTTTACTGGGAAATCACATTTTGCAATAAACGGGGTGCTATGCTAAGAACAACAGGCTATGCTATACAGTTAGCATCATCTAAAATCGATAATAACATTGTAAATACCCCCTTACCTTTGATTATCTCCATCAGAAGGCAGGATCCCAGGTCCGGAAGGCATTCCAGGTCCGGAACAAATGTGGTTTCTTTTGACAAAGTTCATAATTTATGTCCAAATAACACCAAGTACTTAGCGTTCATTATGCTCCCACAAAACGTGGTGGGGGGCTGGTAAAATCACGCCGAAAAGCTAAAAGAACCTAGTAAATAATCTATTTATGTTCGTTCAAACATGTCAAATGTTGTTTAGCATTAATCTTTTGGTCCATTTTTAACGTTAAACATCAGTAATATTTTCACACAACCTATCCTATGTCTAGATAAAAAATGATGACAAACTCACGTTTCTCAGATTTATGCGCAGGCGCAAAAAAATGAAGTGATGACATGTCAACTTCCTTGGATTCTAATTTGCTCTCTGTTTATCATAGACGCTTCAAACAACTTTATAAAGATCGTTGACATCTAGTGGAAGCCGTAGGTGTTGCGAAATGAATCCTTTCTCACTATGGTATCTATAAAACAATGACACTAAATAGTACAGTCACAAAATTCACATTTTTTGGGATCTATTTTTCACAGGTTTTTGCCTGCAATATGAGTTTTGTTATACTTACAGACACCATTCAAACTGTTTTAGAAAATTCAGAGTGTTTTCTATCCGAATGTGTTAATAATATGCATATCCTAGCTTCTGAGTTGGTGTAGGAGGCAGTTAAAAATGGGCACATATTTTTTTCAAAATGTCTCAATACTGCCCCCGAGCCCCAACAGAACATGATGCAGCCACCACTATGCTTGAAAATATGGAGTGGTACTCAGTAATGTGTTGTATTGGATTTGCCCCAAACATAACACTTTGTATTCAGGGAAAAAAAGTGAATTCCTTTGTCACATTTTTTGCAGTATTACTTTAGTGCCTTATTGCAAACAGGATGCATGTTTTGGAATATTTAGTATTCTGTACAGGTACAAGCATCCTTTTCACTCTGTCAATTAAGTTAGTATTGTGGAGTAACTACAATGTCGATAGATCTTGCAACTGAGTTAGGAAGGAGGCCTGTATCTTTATAGTGACTGGGTGTATTGATATACCATCCAAAGTGTAATTAATAACTTCACCATGCTCAACGGGATATTCAATGTCTGTTTTAAAAAAAAAATGTACCCATCTACCAATAGGTGCCCTTCATTGCAAGGCATTGGAAAACCTCCCTGGTCTTTGTGGTTGAATCTGTGTATAAAATTCACTGCTCAACTGAGGGACCTCCTAGATAATACTATGTTTGGGGAACAGAGATGATGTAGTCATTTAAAAATCATGTTATACACTGTTATTGCTCTATTATTAACTTATTATGTCATTAGTTAAGCCCAGTTGTACTCCTGAACTTATTTCGGCTTGGAGTTCTTATTGACACAAGACATTTCAGATTGTAGTTTTTTTATTCATTTGTAAATATATATATATATATATATATATAGTGTCACTTTATGGGGTGTTATGTGTAGGCCAGTGCCAAAACATATATATTTTAAATTAATTCAGTAGCACAACAACATTTGGAATAAGTTAGGGCTGTGAATACTTTCTAAAGGTACTGTATATATTTATATTGCAGACTCTGACATCGTTCACTCTGATATTTCTTCATTTCTTTCTTGAATTTGTGTCTATTGTTTTGTAATGTTAGTTATTACTGCACTGTCGGAGCTAGAAACATCATTACAACTGCAAAATATTCTTCATATGAGACCAATAACAACTTCCTGGGCCGGGAGAGGGAGACAGGGAGAGAAAAGGGACAAACAACTTGAAGATGAAGGCATTCAAGATCATTTTGATTATCCTTGTCACTATGGTGATTACTTATCTTCAATGATAGTGGTAATACCAATGCAAGATTACATAGAGATCACCCTGGCCTTTACCATCTGTTTCTTCATTGTAGTTGTGACTGGGTTTGTGCAGCCCCTCTTCTACCTTCATAGGTCTGGGGAACTGCCTTGTATCAGGGGTCCCTGAGGAAGAGGTTTCATGACCTGTATCTAGGTTGAAATGCAGTAATTGACCACAATATTGATTTCTTACGTTGGTTTGGTCTCATTTTTGAAATAGGTAATTGTTGATGTTTTCAAAAGAGAAAGTATTCGACGATGTATACGTGTGGTGTACCATTTATGAACAGTGTATCTCATGAACAGTTATTTTGATAGTTTAGAACTAAATAGAGTGTTTACATGTTTTCCTCGTGATACTTCGTACTAAATAAATGTGTCCACTGAACTCCACATGGGTCTGTCTCCCTGTGTGACAGAACATTTCATTTTGAAATAACTTACAAAGTATTTCTTTAAAATGTTAAGTACTTCCGGCATGACCATTAGAGAAAATGTGAAATATTAAGGGCAGAGAATAGTATTATCATCAATGTCCACCTGCAGAGAATTATGCAGTGAATTCTGGTAGTGCTCCGCATTCTGAGTGTTATGGAAGAAGCCATTCACTATGAATGAGAAAAGCGGATAGGAAGGAGGGATGGAGGCATAAAGGGAGCGGGGGATGAGAATCTGCCCGGGGCACATCGATTAAACAGGGGGAATGAAGGCAGCGAAATCTCAGGTCTGACACAGCAGGGACAGGCCTGAGGCAAAACAGGTCTCTCTCTGTGTGTGTGTGTGTGTGTGTGTGTGTGTGTGTGTTGGTGTTTATGTGTATGTATGCCTGTGCGTGAGACTTTGTGTGTTTTATGCCTACACCCATGCATGTGTGTGTGTCTCTGGAGGCAGGTCTCTACTGACCATGGGGCTGTCAGGTGCGTTTAGCCTGAATCCAGTGCTGGGTCTCCCCAATGACTCCTCTCTGACTCAGAGAGACAGACGGCCGCCCCAAGTCAGGGCCTGAAGCCAACACATCTGGGCTGTGTCTCAAACAGCACTCTATTCACTATATTATATAGTGCACTACTGTTGACCAGACCCCATTCCCTATATAGTGCTTTACCTTTGGCCAGGGCCCACACACTCTGGTTAAAAGTAGTTCACTATATAGGGAATATTGTAACATTTCGGATGCACAACTGGGCCAACTGGGAGAGACACTCAACAGCCACACCACACAGCCCTCTGACTAAGAATTGGCAGCTAGACTGCATATCAGCCATATAAAGCAATGTCATAGCGGCTAATAGGAAAATGTGTGGTTATGAAAAAGACAAGGGGACCAGTTGGAAGAGAAGAAGGAGTTAAGGAAGGAGGGAGAAAGGAGGAAGAAGTCAAAGAAGGGGAAAAGGAGGGGAGGAAATGATAATCGATTTATTTGAATAAGAGCGCAAGCAAGGAAAAGAACAACAGCATTTTAACGCACTGTAGTCTAACTTGAATTAGATGGAGCCTGTCTCCATCAGCACCAAGCCCGGCTCCCAACCAGGGGAAACACGGGCTGCTTTAGAGAAACGCAGGGCGTAATCTACTTTCTCTTCCCCCTGAAGCGTAACAAAGACCGAGAGAAGACTGTTTGTGATGCTAATTCTCTATGAATAAAAATGCACACAGATTCAGAAATGCTTTTTATAGAGCGAGAAAGACATATATAGAGAGAGATAGAGATAGAGAGAGAGAGAGAGCGAGAGAGAATAAAATGTTCCAGGAATCTGGAGCTAATCTGTTACATTACTATAGTAGTGGTAATGTGGATGTTCACGTGGCTGATGATGAAATATGAATGTGACTAAATGGGACCTGAACAGACACTGAGTGTACAGACATTAGGAATACCTTCCTAATATTGAGTTGCACCCCCCTTTGCCATCAGAACAGACTCAATTAGTCTGGGCATGGACTCTTCAAGGTGTCGAAATGGATGCTGGCCCATGTTGACTCCAATGCTTCCCCCAGGTGTGTCAAGTTGGCTGGATGTCCTTTGGGTGGTGGACCATTCTTGATACACACGGGAAACTGGTGATCGTGAAAAACCTAGGTGAGTTCTGGACACAAACCGGTGCGCTTGACACCTACTACCATACCCCGTTCAAAGGCACTTACATTTTTTGTCTTGCCCATTCACCCTCTGGATGACACACATACACAATCCATGTCTCAATTGTCTCATGTTTGAAAAATTCTTCTTTAACCTGTCTCCTCCCCTTCATCTACACTGATTGAAGTGGATTTAACAGGTGACATCAATAAGCGATCATAGCTTTCTTCTGGATTCACCTGGTCAGTCTATGTCATGGAAAGAGCAGCTGTTCATAATGTTTTGTACACTCAGTGTACAATCTCACACATATAAAAACATTACCTGCTGACAGGGAACTAATTCTCTGCCAGTGTGATTCGCCTATCCACATGATGCAAAGTTCTGAGACTGACTCCACTTATACATACTAGGGGGCAAACAGCTTACTGTCACCAACCTTAAATCCCTGGATATTCTTCCGTTCTTTTCCTCCTACTCTCTCTCTCTCTCTCTCTCTCTCTCTCTCTCTTTTCTATGCCTCCCCAAACAGATATATACACATTAAATATGTATATATTAGCAATTGAGGCCTCAGAGATATCGTCATTTGCAATCCTATCAAAACACTATCAAGAAATTTTTGTTCAGCGGAGGCTTGTGTCCCCGAGGATGCCGTTAGCAAAGATGACAAATGTGCCTGAACAGAAAAAGCTGCGGAAAAATGAGATTTAAATCTAATTTGAGTAACCTAGATCTGAGATGATATACTAGGGGGATCACAGGGTGATGGCACAATCAGTCAGCACCGGAGAGGAGGAGAAGAGAGAGAGAACAGGGAGAGAACAAAGACGAGGGAGAGCAGAGAACAGGAGGGAAGAGTAGCAGAGAGGAGATGAAGTGAGATGGGAAGAAGAGGGGTTGAAGATGAGAAGGGAGGGGAGCCGAGAGGTGAGAAGGATAAGGGAGAAAATGAGAAGAGTCGAGGATGGTGAAGGAGAGGGACAGACTGTGTATAGCAGCTCTGAAGATGAAAGACGTTACCTTGGCGCTCACCCTATTAAGGAGAGAGGATCGGCACCCAATGTCTTTCAGCTATCTTCGTCACGCAACGAGGCAAGAGAGGGAGAGAGGAAAGCCATGTATGAAATATTTACTCAAGGCAAACATTTGTTTATCTTCCCTGACATGATGTGTTGCTTCCCTCAGAATAGGCCGGTTTTCATGGAGACCCAACTGAGACGTCCAATTAGAGACTGTGATTCTCTTTGAGAAACCTCTTTGAAAGAGAGTCTTTTGTGGCTCTGTCTTTCAAATCAACAGAAACAAGTGTTCTCTCGCTGATCTAAGGAGGGCTCAGCCAGCATAATTGCCTGACATTGAGACCTTGTGAGAGAGAGAGAGAGAGAGAGAGACAGAGAGACAAAGAGAAAGAGAGAGGTAGGCTACAGCAAATGCCTGCTGGTAGTCTGAGGCACAACTAACAGTCAATTAGGGCGATAGTTATTGTTTCACAGAAACGGGCCACTCACCGTATGCCCTTATCAGTTGCATCATCCATTTTTTGTCCTACTGAACTAGATTTCAGGCCAGCTTACTACTTCTCACAGCTCCAAACTTAACACAGCGCTTCAAAGTCAACTAACTCTAAATGCATCTCATTGGTTCATAATGCTGAAATTCAGATTGAGGGAAACGTATGAAATCAAATTACAATAAGCCCGGCATCACATCAGAGAAAGCGGGAAAAGTTCAATAAAGATCATTTGGACATTCCAAACTTCTCCCTCTCCCAACTACACTTATCCACAGCGTCCAGCCAATATCGACCCGTGAGGAAAGCAACCCTTGGTCTCGTCATTAGAACAGAACCCGGAGCACTCAATGAGTTCTGCTTAGCCTGTTACCTAGCATTACACCTGCCTGGGACTGTTTAAAAGCTGCTTTATTGACTCTAATTCGTTACCCCTACCTCTCAGTCGGTCTAATGGTCTTTAATCTGATTAAGAACATTATCTATGTCATAGTCTACAGTCCGACCGTAAGTAAATACCATAGTAACGACGCTCCTCTCCTCTTTCCTCATCCTCCTGTTTGTAGCGTCGATACAGTTAGCATTGATCCCACTTGCAGTAAGTACAGAGGTTCTTATAGTAGATTGAGTTGTTGCACATCTAACTGACAGATATCTATGCTCACATATTTGGCTCGATTAGTCATAGACCTTGATGATATCTGCTGATAATGTAAAGATTCAGTATGAATGAATGGAACACAAACAAATGGGAAAAACGACACAGTTTCTTTGATCAATAACAACCGATCACCGTTGTCTGTCTCCAAGAATCACAGGTACAAAGAGAATCTTTCAATTAAGATGTGATCAACTTAAAAAGCTTCCCCCTAAGAAAACAATCAAATCCGTTTCTAGAGGTCAAAAGACAATCGGACCAGAAGTGTTCAGTGACACGGTTCAACACCCCAGAGTTCCTTTAGTTCCTCGGTGATGATTCCTTGTTCATCTCATTTAGAGAGAACCTGTGCTTGGTTCTGCTCTTAATCCGGGGCAGCAGGTAGCCTAGCGGTTAAGAGCGTTGTGTCAGTAGCATAAAGGTTTCTGGTTCCAATCCCATAACCAACATGGTGATAATGCTGTCGATGTGCCATTGAGCAAGGCTCTTAAGGTAGGTTGCTCCTGTAAATTGCTTTGGGTAAGAACATCTGCTAAATGACTAAAATGTCAAATCCAGTGGGTAGGATATAATCCCACTAGGAATGAGTAGGTGTGCGATCAGATAACGGGACTGCAAATTGGGAAAGATATGCAATGTTAGCAAGTGGAATGTTTCAAATCCACACTTCAGAAGCTGATCAAAGTAGGTTAATTGAAAATGACTTTATGTTTTCTCTTTTCCCCTGCTTTACCACTGTAAAGCTGATGTGGTGCTTGAAAAGAAGATGGTAGATCTACATATATAGCATCAGCCTGTTGGATATGTGTGTCTGCAGAAAAACACAGTGATGGAAACCAGGCTGTAAGAAGTGTGACAGAGTGTTGGGAAGAGAGCTGTAAAGGTTAGGACAGACTGTTAGGAAGAGAGCTGTATAGGTCAGAACAGACTGTTGGGAAGAGAGCTGTATAGGTTAGAACAGGAAGAGAGCTGTATAGGTCAGAACAGACTGTTAGGAAGAGAGCTGTATAGGTCAGAACAGACTGTTAGGAAGAGAGCTGTATAGGTCAGAACAGACTGTTAGGAAGAGAGCTGTATAGGTTACAACAGATTGGAATTAATTTTTTCCTTTTCCTTTCTTGCATCTTCTATCTCTTGTCCACTTGTTACTGATATGTAATATTGGTTTAAAATTCAACTCTGATTAAGTAACCATTCAATGAATAGGTAAAGCAGTTGCAGAGTGAAAAAAATCTTCCTCTCTCTAAAGCACACACACACACACACACACACACACACACACACACACACACACACACACACACACACACACACACACACACACACACACACACACACACACACACACACACACACACACACACACAATGAGGCCTGTTATCGAAAATGACACACACACCACACACACACACACACGAGGCCTGTTATCGACAATGACACACACACACCACACACACACCGCACACACAATGAGGCCCGTTATCGACAATGACACACACACCACACACACAAAATGAGGCACGTTATCGACAATGACACACACACGCAATGAGGCACGCTATCGACACCGACGCACACACCACACACACACAATGAGGTCTGTTATCGACACCGACACACACACCACACACACACAATGAGGTCCGCTATCGACACCGACACACACACACACCAAACACACAATGAGGTCCGTTATCGACAATGACACACACACACACACACACACACACACACACACACACACACACACACACACACACACACACACACACACACACACACACACACACACACAAGGAGGCCTGTTATTGATCACAGGAGGCCACTCTCCTGTGATCTACACGCTCAAACATTAATTTCCTTCATTGATTTAACATATAAAACATTCATATCCAATGAGACATCCTTTCCCACAATGCTGTGCGGTCTCTCCTGTGTGATAAAGACTATCGGTGCCTTGATGCAGGGCCTTGTGAAGGCCTGCTGGAAAGGCATCATTCTTTAGGTCCTTTAATGGAGGGAGCTAGTGAGGGCTGTGGAGTTGTCAAATGGCATTGTTGTGCTTTTAAAAGAAGAATCTGAAGAAGCCAGGGAGGGAGGAAGGGCGCGGGTTGGGGTGGGTGACTTCCTTTCCGCCTAGACGTGTACACACGCCGCATTTCAATCGCTTCCAGACATGACTTCATGCATTATTCATGACAGGAGGAATTACCGCTCCTCTACTCTCCCTCTGTTTCTCCAGAAAGAGCCGCTCCCGCTCTCTCTCTGTCTCTCTCTTTCTCTCTAATAACAGCTTAGACACACAAGCAAGTACACACATACACAGGCACAAGACACACACATTCATGGGTGCACAACACACACACACACACACACACACACACACACACACACACACACACACACACACACCACACACACACACCGACACACATCGAAACACACACACACACAATCCTCACAGTTAGCCCTCACAGTTAATTTCCTTTCAAGTTAATTAAACCAAATCTCACAGTGAATGTGTGTGTGTGTGTACATACGTGTGTGTTTGCTCCCTTCTTTTCCCTGCCAAACTTGCTCAATTCTAATAGGCCTCTCCTGGAAGATAGTAGAGTTCAATAGCTGTTGAAGTTATTCCAATTCTCTTTGTTTAATTCCGTTGCATCACCCACCAATTACAGGGCAAAGCGTTGTGGCAAAATGACGGAACTGGAAGGACGTTAAAGGTCTTAAACAAGGTCACATGCTTGTATCGCCCCTCTCTGCTTTGTGGAGTGGAGATGCACAGCATGCCTCTGCATATATTTGTCACACTCTGTGTGTTCACATCAATGTAAACACACAGGGTTCTGATTACCAAGTGGCACATGCGAGACCGCTAACGAGCGAGGGGGGGTGGGGGGGGGGGGGGTCATGGCAGGGACAACAATTCTACCTCTTTATGAACTACACATGCTAATGAGTCCATGCCACAAATAAACACAGTCACTAACGCTAGTTCTCTCACTCTTCACCACTCATAGAAAACAGCTTGCAGGTACACAGCTAAAAAAAGAGAAGACTGCCAACAGTACATCTACTTCAAACCTCTGCGAACTAGCTCACGAAAACACTGAAAAAACTGGGAGAAGATACTGCTCCAGCTACGACATGTCTTAGACCTCACGAAGCCGGGAGATAAACATTCAGTGACCAGTTTATTAGGTACACAACCCTGTTCACGAAAATGGTTCGCCCCTACAGACAGAGAGTCACGTGATAGTGGCTTGCTATGTAATGCAGGCAGACAGGAATCGAGGCATTTAGTTACTGTTCGATTGAATGTTAGAATGGGCAAAACTAATGACCTAAGAGACTTTGAACGTGGTGTCATCGTCGGTTCCTGGAGCGCCGGTTCCAGTATCTCAGAAACGGACGGCCTCCTGGTTTTTTCACGAATGACAGTGTCTGCGGTTTACCAAGAATGATGCGAAAAACAAAAAAACATGGGTGAAAACAGCTCGTTGATGAGAGAGGTCGAAGGAGAATGGCAGGAGTCGTGCAAGCTAACAGGCCGGCCACTAACAGGCAAATAACGGCGTAGTATAACAGTGGGGTGCAGAACGGCAATTTGGAATGCACAACTCATTGGTATTTGACAGGGATGGTCTATTGCGATCACACTGGGTTCCACTCCTATCAGCTAAAAACAAAAAGAAGCGGCTCCAGTGGGCACGCCAACACGAGACAATTGAGGAGCGGAAAAACATTGCCTGGTCCGACGAACCCAGGTTCCCTGTTGCATCATGCTGATGGCAGAGTCAGGATTTGGCGTAAGCAGCATGAGTCCATGGCTCCATCCAGCCTGGTGTCAACGGTACAGGCTGGTGGCGGTGGTGTAATTGTGTGGGGAATGTTTAGATACCAACGTTTGAACGGCACACCTTGTAGAATCCATGCCCCACAAAGAAGTCAGGCTGTTCTGGAGGCGAAGGGGGGTCCGGTACTAGGTGGGTGTACCTAATAAACTGAGTGTCTATGTTTTTCTGTCGCATACACTGGATAGGTGCACTGAAATGGGTTGTTTGACAGGGTCAGCCATAGTAGTATGGCACCCCTGGAGAAAATTAGGGTTAAGTGACTTGCTCAAGGGTACAACAGATTTTTCTCCTTGTCTCCTCAGGGATTCAAACCAGCGCACTTTCAGTTACTGACCCAACACTTTAACTACTAGGCTATCTGACACCATAGTTTAGGTTAGACGATTTGGAGATTTATTGTGGCTATGAACGAAACACACACACCAACACACACACGTGCACACACACACGGGCCATGATCAGTTCAGTGACCTGCCGGGCACTGTCAGACAGACGAGGAGGGACACTAACCTGTCCTGTCTCTAAGCATCGTTTACAGTGTACCAACACGTTTTATGGGGTGATGCTCTGTCCCTCTCTGTGCCCCCTTTCCCTCTCCCCTTCTTACTCCCTCCCTCGCTCCCTCTATCTCTTGCTCTCTCCCCCTCCTCCTTCTCTTAGGAGGCAAGATCTGTTTGTTCTTCTAAACACCCCCGAGGAGAACGGTCCCTGTGACATTTAGATGAAAGCGTTGGTCTTGCGAGGCGTCAAGTCGCTGAGCGTGCTCTCTCCCTCAGACACAGACAGCATCAGACATCCTCCCCCACGGCTCACAGCCAGCACCCAGCCTTCACTGCTACACCAGGTCTGGACTACAGCCTGCACCCAGGGATGTTGCGGTGACCATATTACCGCCACACCAGCAGTCATGAGTCATGACCACAGTCAAATTCCACGTCAATGTAGAGTCATGGAAATCTCCTTTCATGCACTCAGGCCTCTATTGTCGTGGTACTCAGGCCTCTATTGTCGTGGTACTCAGGCCTCTATTGTCCCTCTAACCCCTCTGACATCAATACAAATGCTATCGAAAATCACATCAAACACTTTCGCATCAAAACAGTATCATGCTTTTAAAACTCACCTCACTGTGATCGATCAATTTGAAGAAAGAAGTTCAACAACAGGTTGAAACTGAGTGGAAAACATGTTTTTTTATGGATGTTGTTTCAAAGCCAAACACAACGAAATGGACAGGGCTTTCTAAGGTGACGATTCATTAAAACCCCCATATGCATATTAGAGCTGATGCATAGGCCTATGAGCCCAAGCCCCAAAACCCCCTGGAATTAAAACAATGATTACGCCATTATACAGCATTGTCCATAGCCTACTGCATATTACACAGGATGGAAAAACACTTAAAAAACGGATTTAAGATGTCTTTGGTACATAGTTGGTCTAGTCTAAATTCCAGTAATGGCCTTTGAGTGTGAGCTGTATTGTTAAGCATACTGGATGGACTGGTTACCTTGTGCTACTTTCCAAATGTTCTATCCATGAGTCTGGGAGAGAACGTATAGGCCTAGGTGATGCTGTTGGTTCATTGATTGTGCAGAGCGGCTTACAGAGTTAGACTACATTATAGTGAATATGTATTGGATTTTGAATAGCCTAATAATAGGACATTATTTACATTTTCATAATTAATAGGCTGACACGTTACCTTTAGCTGCAGAATATCTAATCTCACCACCGTGCGTTTCCATCTCCTCCTCTCTCTCCTTCATTCCTTTCTGGTGCACGCGGAGAGGGGCTACCAACAGTTTTATGAAATATGTTTAAATGTAAAAACATGTTCATATCGATGTCCCTGAATAGATTTGACTTGGTTTCCCAAATGAAGCACTGGGTAGCTGCAGGAACAGGGTTGGAGAGCCCATGGCGTTCAGAGTTTGGCCGGAATATCACCTGTCATGCAGGGAGAGGCTGTATGCTCCTTAAATAGTGGTTGATGCGTGGAGTGAAAAAAATGGAGTAGCCTACCCAGCATGATTGAAAAATGAACCCGCAGGAAAGCGGCCTTTATTCGCTATTCCAGTCCATACGGATGACTTCTTGAATGACGTATTTTTTCCCCTGCCCCTGTTCCTGCCAGTTTAATAATGGGACATTCTAAACGGAAACTAATTTTAGATATTAGTAAAGACAAGATTAAATTGAGAATAATCTGATGGGTGAAAAATGTGATCACTTGATTACAGAATGTGTGTGCAGCCTGAGGCAAGGAACAGAGAGCAAGCTTTTATTTGTTGACTTTCTCAAATAGCAGATAGCCTCAATGGTTCAAATCAAATCAAAGTTATTTATATAGCCCTTCTTACATCAGCTGATATCTCAAAGCGCTGTTCTAATTTATAAGACATTCTAAGGTTTGTATCATTCACAACTTAAGTTGCCAAATAACTAAATCTAGCATACAGGACATGTTTCAAGTGATCACTTTTACCACCACTTAGCCACTTCATATGAGCATTCGTTCCAGAACGGGAAAAATATCCTTTCTATTTTATTCAGCTAAGTTCAAGTAAATTCTTCTTACCATAAAATCATCTAATATAAAATAATGGCACAACATACAGTAGGCCAACTCATATTCTGTTCTTCTGAAATACATTTTCTTCATATCATAATGCTTCTTTAGACCTGCCTAAAATAAATGATGGAGGTAATCTGATGGTTGATATTCAATTGCATGACAATAACCGGCTGACATAGTGTCATAACCACCACAGCCCTGGCTGCACCCCCCCGTGGTGGTCATGGTTTATTCTCAACTGGCCTGCCTAGTTAAATAACAAAAATCTTATTGTCTCAGTCTTTAAGCCTATATATCACGGTGTCAAGGCATATGAACTAACAGGTTATACAGCAAACAACTCATAGGGTGTACTATGTATTTTTGTCTGGCTTTCCCCGGTGATTTCACCCACCCACTGCGACTGGTGGAAGTCGGGTTCCTTTTGAAAGCAGGCTAGAATGAGAGGGAGAGAACAAGAGAGAGAGAGAGAAACAAGGGGAGAAGAGAGATAAAGAGAGAGGGAGAGCCTGAGAGAGAAACAAGAGATAGAGAGAGGGAGCGTAGCCATTCACTCTGCAACCCATTCTGATGTTTTGATGTTTTCGGCGAGCCCTGTGTCGTTCGTCATGTCTATAGAAGCATGAGAGAGGAAAATCGAATCACGTGTGTCTGGCGATCTGTTGCCAACGAGCTTATGTCCATGAAGAAATATTCACTTATGACAAGGCCTCATCTGTTTCTCATTTCCATCTCTAACTCAGGCTGTGGAAATACAATAAAAACACACACACACACACACACACACACACACACACACACACACACACACACACACACACACACACACACACACACACACACACACACACACACACACACACTAGAGCCGTAATTCAGGCTGTGGAAATATTTTTCCTGCTGTTAAGTGATATCCTAATGTGTTTCCATCACTGTTAGAAGCATGGCATCGAGCCTCGGAGAGCGTAATTCAATAAAAAGCCTTCCAATAAAGAGTACTGTTATGGGTCCTCTCTGTTCTGCTGTAAGTTAATGTACTTCAGAGAGAATGGAGAGTGTACAGTCATATGACTCTCTGAATCTATATCCTCAGACAGGGGTGTCAAATACATGGGACAAATACATTGGAGAAGGGGTGGGAGGATACGGGTGGGCTTCAGGTCTTGACTTGCATCTACACTCCTGTAGTTACCAAAAGTGTATTAAAAACTGACGTTAGAATGAGACTGCTATAGATAGACCTGGTGTGGTGGTGAAGGGGTGCAGCCAGGGCTGTGGTAGTGAGGGGGTGCAGACAGGGCTGTGGTGGTGAAGGGGTGCAGACAGGGCTGTGGTGGTCATGTCAGCCGGTATTTATTTACAATGACAGCTTATCAGGGAACAGTGGGTTAACTGCCTTGGTCAGGGGCAGAACGACAGATTTTTACCTTGTCAGCTCAGGGATTCGATCCGGCAACCTTTCAGTTACTAGTCCAACGCTCTAACCACTAGGCTACCTACCACCCCTGCGGCAGCACAAATTCAACCACACCTTTGTTTTTATCACAAAACCAGAGAGCAACCTCTGTTTGGTGAAGTCCACAAAGCATATTGCATGTAACAAACTGTTCCGTGACCTACAGCATGGTCAAGCAAGTTAATGTTTCTGACATTGTCACGGCTGTCGAAAGGATCGGACCAAAGTGCAGCGTGGTTGTAGTTCCACATTTTATTTAATCCGTGAAACTTTGCAAAACATAAATAACTGAATTTCCAAAACAACAAACCGTGACGCAGAGAGAAACAAACACTACTCAAAAGATTATCACCCACAAAACCCAGGAAGAAAAACCCCTACTTAAATATGATCTCCAATCAGAGGTAACGAGGAACAGCTGCCTCCAATTGGAGATCAACCCAAAAAACAACAACATAGAAATAGAAAAACTAGAACTTAAACATAGAAATAGAAAACATAGAAAAACACAAATCACCCCCTGTCACGCCCTGACCTACTCTACCATAGAAATCACATCTCACTATGGTCAGACGTGACAGACATTTTCGGACCACTAAACAACTATTGATTTAGAACCACAGAGAGTTACTGCAAGTTGAAAAGAAAACAGGAGCTGCCTTCACTATTCCAGCACCATTTCAGATTCAACATCATCAAATCACCTATGCTTAGTTTAATACAGTGACAACTAAAAGATACCAAAACAATTTAGTCCAATCAACGTAAGCTAAACATGATGTAGCTGTCAATGGTTCTGATTTCTGTGTGCGTGCGTGTTTGTGCTAGTAGAAAAAAACATGTTGACTCACCCTACTTGTAGAGAAACACCAACGCCATCCTCCTCTCTTTCATGTTGAAGAAATGGCCTATCAGTCTGTCATACAGTACATGCTTTTATATTTATTGTCCTAGGCTACCTGGCTAAAATGCTTTCTCCCTATCTCCATCCATGGCTAATCTAGGAAAGGGCCAATTTTAGCTTGCTAACTAGCCACCGGACAACAACAACACAATGAGATGCAACAATTCAAGTTGTTTCTGTCAATGACGTAAGGTCTCAGTGCGATTTGATAGGGGTCACGCCAAATCCAAACTGGCATCCCTTGATCCTTTTTTTTTGGTGCATCAGGACCATTCACAGTTGAGCTCACTCAGTTTAGCTCAACGCTGATTGGCTATTATTTTGTACTTTTTTATCAAGGGAGGACAAATGCTCACTGACTTCCATTGCATTCAATGCCACGGGCGGCAAGGTCATACTCTTTATGACCAGACAGCATCAGATAGATGGCCTACACATACAAAGACAGAGGGGCGCTGTTTTTCTCGGTCGGATGCTTCCTCCTGTGAGATACATTCAGCCTCTTGCGAATTTAAGGAAAATTATGAAACACAGAGAGAGGAAAGATAAATGATTTGATATGTTTTTTGGTCCATTTTTTGGGGAAGCCTGGACTCCATGAGTACACACCACTGAATTCCACAAAGATCTTCATATTAGCCATTTTATCATGAAACTGGGTGGTCATTTCTCATGGTCAAAACATTCCTTTACATTAATTGTGTATACCTCTATTGACTTGAAATCTCTGCTCGATGTTTAGGGTTTATGAAGAATTTATAGACTATTATGAGCTGTCATGAGTGATACATTGCACGATATGTCATATCCATAAGCCATTGGCCGGATATTTCTTTGTCATTTGTCATTTTTTCATTTAAGTGGCAGTAGCAATGAACCATGTAGCATTGTGGCATTGAACAGAAAAACCATGAATATTTTGTTCACAAGGTTTCATTCTGTATGTGCCTGTTAAATCTTTCAGAGCCTTTACGTTCCACAGAATCCATACAGCCTTTCTGTAAGCTGAAGTATGGATGTGATAATGAAGGAAACAGAGAGAGAAAGACAGAGAGAGAAAGTGGGAGGGACAGTCAAAGCACGTGAGAGGGTCAGAGATAGCAGGAAAGAGGGCAAGAGAAGCGTCAAAGGATAAGATAAAGAGAAGCACAGAGAGGGAGAGAAAAAGTGAGAGAGAGAGAGGGGCGGCGAAAGGGAGTGAGAGAGGGGGCAGAGCTGACTTTAAGTGTGTGTGTGTGTGTGTGTGTGTGTGTGTGTGTGTGTGTGTGTGTGTGTGTGTGTGTGTGTGTGTGTGTGTGTGTGTGTGTGTGTGTGTGTGTGTGTGTGTGTGTGTGTGTGTGTGTGTGTGTGTGTGTGTGTGTGTGTGTGTGTGCGTGCGTGCGTGTGTGTGCGCGTGTGTGCAAAAGAGAGAGAGACAGAAGAAGAGAGAGAAAAAGAGCGAGAGAGGGGCATAATCCCAGAGAGAGAGTGAGAGAGAGAAATAAAAAAGGACAGAGAGATTTGGAGAGAGGGTCAGCTGGGGACAGTAGAGTAGCCTGGCAGTAGAAATGCATCAGGAGTATTATAGATGTTGTGTGTTTCCCTGAAAGTGAGAGACCATTTATAATTCAGAGTGACTAGGACAAACACTCTCCATCTGGTTAAGTTCCTTCTCTCGCTCTCCAACTCTTTTTCTCTTTTTTCTCTCTCTTTCTCACTTTCTTATTCCGTCTGTCATGCACATCCAAACTGATGGAGTTAGTCCGCTAGTATGAGAAACATACCGTGCAGAAGTTATGAAGGATACTGAGGATACTTGGGAATTACATTCAACTGCATGTAGAAGAGTGACACTGATGACGTCAACATTGTTTTGGTAGATAAATCACATTCTATAATTTTTTTACCTACAGTAGGGGAAAGTATAAACCACTTACTCATCCTTTACCATAATCCACAATCTGTAGCCTACTGCTGCTTGCCCCAGAATCCCAACTACCCCTTCCACCCCTACCCTTATCCCCTCACCCCCCACCCTCGCCAAGTGTGCCACTTTCAGTGTCTCCATTATCTGTCCCCGTCACCGCAAAGCAGGGCCAGAACAAAAGCCTGTTAGTCTGCGTCTGTACCTGCCAAATCTCCGCATGGGAGACAAAGCCGGTGAACAGGCATTTGCTGGAGCCCTTCGACAACACAATCCACCGTTTAATTGTTGACAAATCTGGTGTGCAGAGCTTTATTATTTGTTGTGTGGGATAATGTGGTTAAGACAAAGCCAATTGGTTGGCAGCATCCAAAAGCGTCTGGTAGCAGTATGGCAGTGTGCTGGGTAAAATATGGAACCCAGGAGGACTTTATCTTAACAGAGTACAGGACACAATGTTATTCACAGGTTTACCACAATGTTGTACACAGGTTTATCATAATTCTGTACACAGGTTTACCACAATGTTGTACACAGGTTTACCACAATGTTGTACACAGGTTTACCACAATGTTGTACACAGGTTTAACCACAAGGTTGTACACAGGTTTACCACAATGTTGTACACAGGTTTACCACAATGTTGTACACAGGTTTAACCACAAGGTTGTACACAGGTTTAACCACAAGGTTGTAGACAGGTTTAACACAAGGTTGTACATGGGTTTACCACAATGTTGTACACAGGTTTACCTTAGAATTAGAAAACAAACTAGTTGCATTAATGCTGTTTTACAGAAAGTATAATTGATGTTCTATAACCTCACAGTGTCATGGTATGCTCATTTGTGACACACGGAACAAGGGGAGAGAGAAAAAGAGAGAAAGAAATACAGTGAGCTCCCAGAGAAAAAACCCACATGTCGTTTTATATCTATTAATTCATTTCTCCTTTCTTCTCTCTGGTCTTTAGTGCTAGTGTGGAGGTCTGGGCTATGTTGTGTAATGGAGGCCTGGGGTGAACTGAGGGGCTGAGCTCTGGGCTTGTAGGACCCAGCTCTGACACAAACACTAAGGCCTGCTCCTGTCACGGCTAACCTCTGACACAGGGACATCCTAGCATCCCTCCATCGCCTCCTTCCCACTCATCTCTTCATCCCCCTGGTATGCTTCTGTCACCTTCATATCTCCCTGCTCATCTCTCCATTCCCCTTGCCGCTCTGTTTTTCTCATCCCTCCCTTGTCACCCGTCCTTTCCCTTTGCTCTCTCTTGTATCCCTCCTCCATGTTTCTCTCATCCTCCCAGTCCCCTTGGACTTTAGCATCTCTATGTCTACTGTATCTCATGTAAAGGATTAAGCCACCATGCTGATTACGCCAAATCTCAATCCTGGCCACGTGTGTATGTGTATGTGTATGTGTGTATCAACAGGACTTAGTCCTTACTCTGATGAGGTGTTCTCTCTCTCTCACTCTCTCTCTTTTTTAATTTTTTAATTTTACCTTAATTTAACTAGGCAAGTCAGTTAAGAACAAATTCTTATTTACAATGAAGGCCTAGGAACACTGGGTTAACTGCCTTGTTGCCTCTCTGTCTCTCTCTGTCTCTCTCTCTCTCTGCATGCTGGGAGTGTTTGGTGCATGCTGGGAATTGTATGAGCAAGGGGAGTGCATGTGTCGTGTAGAGTTAGATATTCAGAACTTTCTTTAGGTTTTCTCTTTCTTGGTGGCATTCTTTGTTTTCTTTCTGTGCATGATTAAGGTTATTATTTTTATTTTTGTTGTTGTAGAATTAAGTATTTTGTTTTTCATATCGAAATTACCCTGTTTTTGGCGGGGATGGCAGCCCGAATGGGGATGCCGTCCCTGTCACTTCGGCACGGCTTTAGGTGTGTTACTGAAGCTACTGTCACGGTGGAGGAGTTTCTGGTCACCGTGGGAGAAAAGGTAGGATATGAAAATGTTGCTTATGCATCACGGATGAATAAAGCGGTGGTGGTTTTTCTTAAAGAAGAGTGTCTTGTTGATCGTATGGTTGAGCAAGGCGTACTTCTTAAAGGAATGTTTATTCAAGTTACGCCGCTTTTTTCTCCGTCAACAAGGGTAACGATTTCAAATATACCGCCGTTTATTCCAAATGAGCTATTGGAGCGCGAGTTATTGCGCTTTGGGAAGTTTGCAAGTTCAATTAAGGTTGTCCTGTTGGGTTGCAAACACCCGGCGTTGAAACAGGTTATGTCGTTTCGGCGACAGGTGTTTATGTTTTTGGACTCACCGGAGCAGACTTTGGAGTTAGCGTTTAAAGTCAAGTATGACAATAGACTGTATATGGCTTATGCTAGTATGGGTAGTCAACGGTGTTTTGAGTGTGGCGATGTTGGTCATAAGTGACATGCTTGCCCGAAAAGGGAGACGGCAGAGGGAGGGGCGCAGGTGGTCCTCGTAATGCCTGGGCCCACTGATGTAGGGAGAGGTGGGCCAACAGTGGTTGAGCAGCCACAAGCACCTGTTGCTGAGGAACACGTTATCCGTGTTGAGGGCACGGAGTTGCAACTTGTGTTAGAGGGAAATGTTATGCAGCAGAAAAATATTATTGTAGAAGGTAAGGATGGATCTGAAGAGCTAGTTCCTCAGACTGGTGAGGAGGTGCCCAGTACGAGTGCTGGGGTACAGGAGGGGGTTCATGTCGAGCTAAACTCCCAGGTAGTGGAGGAGATGCCCACTATGAGTAACGGGGTACAGGAGGGGGGGTTCATGTGGAGCTAGGCTCCCAGGTAGTGGAGGAGTTGCCCACTACGAGTAATAGGGTTGAGGTGGGGCTAGTCTACCAGGTAGTGGAGGAGATGCCTGGTATGAGTGATGGGGTGCAAGTGGGGAGTGTTGAATGGGATGAGGTAGAAGTGAGTCAGGGGTCTGTGGCCTCAGTTGAGGAGGAGCAGGATATGGATATCTCTTTTGATATGATAGCAGCTGGTGACGACTCAATTTATGATCTAGAGGAGGTAAATAGGTTTCTGGATCAGACTTTTGGGAAATCTGTAAAATTGGAAGATTATTTTGATGTTGATAAGTTTGTGAGGTCATCTGTGATGTTACAGAAGACGGTGGGGTTAGACCAGTTAAGTGAGAAGAAGTGGTTTCGCTTGAGGAAATTTGTTACTGCTGTTGCAGCAGCAAAAGGTGGTGGGAAACGTGGTCAGGGTAAGAGAAAATGTAAACAATGATGTTGATCATGCTTCATAGGGTGTCTTCTTTTTTCTCTTTGGTTTCTCTGTGGTTTCTTCTGCTTTTCCTTTCTCTTTTCTATATGGAGGTACTAAGGGGAGGTTCTCTCAATATTAATGGTGGAAGGGACAGGAATAAGAGGGCTTGGGTATTAGAAGTAATAAAACAGAAAAGGCTTAATGTAGTTTTTCTGCAGGAGACATAGTGATGAGGAAAATGAGGTTGACTGGGGTATGTGGTGGGAGGGGCAGCATATACTCAGTCATGGTACTAATTTCAGTGCTGGGGTGGCAATCTTGTTTTCTTCAGGCTTAGGGGTGACTGTGGTATCTACAACAGAGATTGTCAAGGGTCGGGTTTTATTGGTCAAGGCGGATGTTTTTTTTTTTTTTTTTTTATGTTTATGCTCCTAATGAGGGTACAGAGCGTATTGTTGGTTTTGATAAAATAAAGGAAACCTTAAGACAGTGTGACCAAGAGGGGTGTATGGTTTTAGGGGGGGACTGGAACTGCACAGTCGATTTTACTGTTGATCGCACCGCTGAAGAACCTCACCTGCGGTCAGCCACTTGCCTGTCTGGTCTACTAACTGAGTTTGAGCTTTCTGATGTGTGGAGAGTAAGGAATGCAAAAGTTAGGCAGTACGCATGGCTAAAAGTTAATGAAGGTCGTGTCAGTACAGCAAGGTTAGACAGGTTGTATGTATCTGAGCAATACTGTAGTAGGGTTGGAAGGTGTGACATTACTCCTGTGGGTTTCTCTGATCACCATTGTTGATATTCACTTGTCCTGTCCACGAAGGTCATCATCTTACTGGTATTTTAATGTTAAATTGTTACATGATGTCATGATTTGTGAAAGGTTTTTGTTGTTTTGGGAAAAATGGAGGGTTACAAAAGGAAGTTTTGAGTCCTTGAGACAATGGTGGGAGGTTGGGAAGGCCCAAATACGATTATTTTGTCAACAGTATACTGCTCTGTCTCAAATTGAAGTCAAAGAGACTATCAAGGCCCTTGAACAGGACATCAAATCTATTGAATTGAAGCTGCTCACTCAGAACAACCCTGGACTAGTCATGAACTTACAGGACAAGAGACATGAACTGAGATTGTTTCTGCATGAAAGAGTGAAGGGTGCCTTGATTAGGTCTCGTTTCGCTACCCTCAAGGATATGGATGCTCCTAGCGCTTTCTTTTTTAACCTAGGACAGTCGACACTGCAATGTAAACAGATGGTTTGCCTTCGTCTCCCTGATGGGAAGGTGACCACGGATGACAGTGAAATGTGTCAACATGCCGTGGATTTCTACTCTGCCCTCTATAAGGCGGAGAATTGTGACTCTTTGTGTACTGAATGGTTGTTACACGGTCTTCCTCAATTGGGACCTGAGCAGAGAGTCGCATTGGACTCTGACATTACACTGCAAGAGCTGTCCACAGCAGTTATGCAGCTCTCAACAGGCCGAGCCCCTGGCATTGATGGTTTACCATCTGAGTTTTATAAGCACTTTTGGGGTCTATTGGGGAGGATTTTTATGAAGTGGTGTGTGAATCTTTTCATGAGGGTTCTCTTCCTGTATCCTGTCAACGTGCGGTGCTTTCACTGTTGCCAAAAAAGGGGGATTTGGCTCTCATAAAAAATTGGAGACCTGTTGTTTTGCTGTGCGCAGAATATAAAATTGTTTCTAAATGTCTCTCAAACAGGTTGAAAGAGTATCTGGGATTGTTGGTCCACAAGGACCAGTCCTGCTGTGTACCTGATCGCTCTATTGTTGACAACTTGTTTCTAATAAGAGATGTTTTAGACATTTGTAAACTGTCTGATGTAAATGTGGGTTTACTTTCTTTGGATCAGGAGAAGGCTTTTGATCGTGTGGACCACCAGTACTTGTTAAAAACAATGAAAGCCTTTGGGTTTGGGGATGGTTTTTTTGTCTTGGATGAATTTACTGTATGCTGGGGCCTCGTGTATGGTGAAGGTGGTGGGTGTGGTTTGAGTCGCCCCATCCCTGTCCAAAGGGGCATCAGGCAGGGATGCCCAATTTCAGGGCAGTTATATAGTCTGACGATTGAACCAATGCTTTGTTTTTTAAGAGCGAGGCTGACTGGTTTCTCTGTGCCAGGTGTAATTGAAGGGTCCCACGATAGCACTGTCTGCGTATGCAGATGACGTGACAGTTTTTATTACAGGGGCTGAGGATGTTAAGGTTCTCTCAAACGCTTTAAAGGTGTATGAGGGGGCCTCCTCAGCTAGAGTCAATTGGGGAAAGAGTGAAGCGCTGTGGGCAGGTCAGCTCAGATGGGGTCCGCTCCACGGTTACCAGGGGGGCTTCAGTGGGGCAGAGATAGGATGAAGACCTTGGGGGGTTTTCTAGGCTCTGATGTCTTTCAGAAAAATAACTGGGAGGGTGTAGTGGAGAAAGTGTGTGCCAGATTGTCAAGATGGAAATGGGTGCTGCCCCAGCTGTCTTATAGGGGAAGTGTACTGGTAGCTAATAATCTTGCTGCCTCTACCCTGTGGCACAGACTAATGATTTTGCAGCCACCAAAGGGTCTGATACAAGAGCTTCAGAGGACCCTTGTCAATTTCTTCTGGTCTGGACAATACTGGATTAAAGCTGCAGCCCTGTACCTGCCACTGCATGAGGGTGGGCAAGGCCTGGTGGATATTTCCTCTAGGATCATGGCTTTCCGGCTTCAAGCAGCCCAGAGACTGTTGTACAGTGACGGTTCTAGCTGGATCGATACAGCCTACACATTGATGAGGAGAGCGGGCTGTTTGGGCTTAGACAAGCACCTTTTCCTCTTAACCTGTTAGGGCTAGGGGGCAGTATTGACATGGCCGGATAAAAAACATACCCGATTTAATCTGGTTACTACTCCTGCCCAGTAACTAGAATATGCATATAATTATTGGCTTTGGATAGAAAACACCCTAAAGTTTCTAAAACTGTTTGAATGGTGTCTGTGAGTATAACAGAACTCAAATGGCAGGCCAAAACCTGAGAAGATTCCATGCAGGAAGTGGCCTGTCTGACAAGTTGTGTTTCATCTTGGCTCTTTTTATTGAAGACTGAGGATCTTTGCTCTAACATGACACTTCCTACGGCTCCCATAGGCTCTCAGAGCCCAGGAAAAAGCTGAATGATATCGAGGCAGCCTCTGGCTGAAACACTTTATCGCGTTTGGCAAGTGGCCGATCAGAGTACTATGGGCTTAGGCGCGTGCCCGAGTCGACCCCATGCTTTATTTTCTTTCGTCTGTTTACCTAAACGCAGATTCCCGGTCGGAATACTATCGCTTTTTTATCAGAAAAATTGCATAAAAATTGATTTTAAACAGCGGTTGACATGCTTCGAAGTACGGTAATGGAATATTTAGAATTTTTTTGTCACGAATTGCGCCATGCTCGTCACCCTTCTTTACCCTTTCGGATAGTGTCTTGAACGCACGAACAAAACGCCTCTGTTTGGATATAACTATGGATTATTTTGAACCAAACCAACATTTGTTATTGAAGTAGAAGTCCTGGGAGTGCATTCTGACGAAGACAGCAAAGGTAATAACATTTTTCTTATAGTAAATCTGACTTTGGTGAGTGCTAAACTTGCTGGGTGTCTAAATAGCTAGCCCTGTGTGATGCCGGGCTATCTACTGAGAATATTGCAAAATGTGCTTTCACCGAAAAGCTATTTTAAAATCGGACATATCGAGTGCATAGAGGAGTTCTGTATCTATAATTCTTAAAATAATTGTTATGCTTTTTGTGAACGTTTATCGTGAGTAATTTAGTAAATTCACCGGCAGTGTTCGGTGGGAATGCTAGTCACATGCTAGTCACATGGTAATGTAAAAAGCTGGTTTTTGATATAAATATGAACTTGATAGAACAAAACATGCATGTATTGTATAACATAATGTCCTAGGGTTGTCATCTGATGAAGATCATCAAAGGTTAGTGCTGCATTTAGCTGTGGTTTGGGTTTATGTGACATTATATGCTAGCTTGAAAAATGGGTGTCTGATTATTTCTGGCTGGGTACTCTGCTGACATAATCTAATGTTTTGCTTTCATTGTAAAGCCTTTTTGAAATCGGACTGTGTGGTTAGATTAACGAGAGTCTTGTCTTTAAAATGGTGTAAAATAGTCATATGTTTGAAAAATTGAAGTTTTCACATTTTTGAGGTTTTTGAATAACGCGCCACGGGATTACACTGGCTGTTACGTAGGTGGGACGATTTGGTGCCACCTACCCTAGAGAGGTTAAAGCTGGAGGGGGGTGATTTGTCTGGCCTGACTCCATTCTATGAGTCTGTTATGCAGGCTTGGAGAGTTTTTGTCAAGTCCCGTAAGGCCGGAACGCCACCAGGGATGTGGCTTTTTGAAGAGCCTCTTTTTCACAACACTGCCATCCAGTCCCGTGTTCTGGGTTCAGCTAGCCTGCGTTCATGCCTGTTAGGCGTGGGGTGTACTAAACTGGGCCATCTGATGCAGAACAGGAATGGATCGTTGGAGGAGCTGGGAGAAAGAGCGGGGATCCGATCATCTCGCCTACTGAGGGAGGTCGTCGCTGAGGTCTGTGACTCCTTGCCAGTGCTTCATTTGCAGTATGTGACTGACATTTCCAATTCTGATCGGTGGAAGGAGGGTCTGGATTATGTGTTCCCTGCACTGATTGTTAGTGCTGCGGCGGGGGCATTCGAGGAGGATGTGGGGATGCTGCTTTCCTTCGATACCCCGGAGCTGGGGGAGTTCAAGGAGGTGGGAAAGAAGGCCATGTACAGAATATGTGTAAAGGTGTCCCATGCCTCTTCCCTGGAAGGGGTAAAATCGACGAGGTGGGCGGGTGTGCTTGTTCCAGGTGTCTCTCCAAAAGGCTGTTGGCGATCATTATACAAACTGCCTATTGATAAGAGGACAGCTGACCTCCAATGGAGGATAATACACAGAGCTATAGCCACCAATATGCATCTGGCACACCTGGATCCTACTGTTGGGGAGGGGTGTCCATTTTGTGCTGAGTCTGAAACTCTGGCACATCTGTTTCTACAGTGTCCCAGGTTGGTCGGGATGATTGACCTGATCACAAATTGGTTCTCAACGTTGGGAGAGGTTTTCTCTTCCCAACTGTATATATTCGGGCCAAAGTACAGGTTCAGTGAAAAGGGTGTAGTTGTGTTGCTTAATAATTTTGTGTTAGGGGCAGCAAAATTAGCGATATGGAAGACCCGAAAGAACAGTATTCGGGGACAGGGGTCTGTGGATGTGGTGGGAATGCTGGAGGGAATGTTGGCAGCGAGACTAAGGGTTGAGTTTGCCTATTATAAACTGGTCAACAATATTGATCTGTTTATGAGTATATCGGGTATTCAGAGGCTGTTGTGTTTAGTTACTGTGGAGGAGGAATTGGAGTTGTGTTTTTAATTGATGTGTAACTGTGGTTTTGTATGAGCATTTATTGTGTGGTGGGCTCCCAGACCCAATAAAGATTATTCAAAACTCTCTCTCTCTCTCTCTCTCTCTCTCTCTCTCTCTCTCTCTCTCTCTCTCTCTCTCTCTCTCTCTCTCTCTCAATTCAAAGGGCTTTGTTTACATTGTTTACATGTTTACATTGCCAAAGCAAGTGAAATAGATAATAAACAAAAGTGAAATAAACAATAAAAAATTAACAGTAAACATTACACTCACAAAAGTTCCAAAAGAATAAAAGACATTTCAAATGTCATATTATGTATATATACAGTGTTGTAATGATCTGCAAATAGTTCAAGTACAAAAGGGAAAATAAATAAACATAAATATGGGTTGTATTTACAATGGTGTTTGTTCTTCACTGGTTGTCCTTTTCTTGTGGTCACAAATCTTGCTGCTGTGATGGCACAATGTGATATTTCACACATTAGATATAGGAGTTTATCAACATCGGGTTTGTTTTCGAATTCTGTGTGGATCTGTGTAATCTGAGGGAAATATGTCTCTCTAATATGGTCATACATTTGGCAGGAGGTTAGGAAGTGCAGCTGTTTCCACCTCATTTTGTGGGCAGTGTGCACATAGCCTGTCTTCTCTTGACAGCCAGGTCTGCCTACGGCGGCCTTTCTCAATACCAAGGCTATGCTCACTGAGTCTGTACATAGTCAAAGCTTTCCTTAAGTTTGGGTCAGTCACGGTGGTCAGGTATTCTGCCACTGTGTACTCTCTTTTTAGGGCCAAATAGCATTTGTAGTTTGCTCTTTCCATTAAATGATCTTTTTGTTTTCTCATGATTTGGTTGTGTCTAATTGCGTTGCTGTCCTAGGGCTCTGTGGGGTCTGTTTGTGCTTGTGAACAGAGCCCCAGGACCAGTAGGTGATGGCTTTGATATGGAAGGTTGGGAAATCGCTTCCTTTTAGGTGGTTATAGAATTTAACGGCTGATTCAAGTATTTTTAGCCAGATCCTAATTAGTATGTCAAATTTGATGTTCCTTTTGATGGCATAGAAGGCCCTTCTTGCCTTGTCTCTCAGATCGTTCACAGCTTTGTGGAAGTTACCTGTGGCGCTGATGTTTAGGCCGAGGTATGTATAGTTTTTTTGTGTGCTCTAGGGCAACGGTGTCTAGATGGAATTTGTATTCGTGGTCCTGGCACCTAACCCTAACCCTTTTTTGGAACACCACTATATTTGTCTTACTGAGATTTACTGCCAGGACCCAGGTCTGACAGAATCTGTGCAGAAAATCTAGGTGCTGCTATAGGCCCTCCTTGGTTGGGGACAGAAGCACCTGATCATCATCAAACAGTAGACATTTGACTTCAGATTCTAGTAGGGTGAGGCCGGGTGCTGCAGACTGTTCTAGTGCCCTCGCCAATTCGTTGATATATATGTTGAAGAGGGTGGGGCTTAAGCTGCATCTCGGTCACGGGGGGAAAAAAAATGTATGAAATGTATGCATTCAAATGTATGCATTCACTACTGTAAGTCGCTCTGGATAAGAGCGTCTGCTAAATGACTAAAATGTAAATGTAATGTCTCATAGAAATGTGTGTGTTTTTGCTCATTTTAACCGCACACTTGTTGTTGTGTACATGGATATTATAATGTTGTACCTTTTCCCCCAACACCACTTTCTATCAATTTGTATAGCAGACCCTCATGCCAAATTGAGTCAAAATTCAAAGCACGAGAAGACTTTGCCTTTGTTTCGGTTTGCTTGTTTGTCAATTAGGGTGTTCAGGGTGAATACGTGGTCTGTCATACGCTACTTTGGTAAAAAGCCAATATGACATTTGCTCAGTACATTGTTTTCAGTATATTGAGCCTGCTGAACATCTGCTACATTCCATTGGCTTGGGCAAGTGTAAGACTGAGGGTTGGGCCTGTTTGCCTGCTCACGGCCTGGGCATATGTGTGACTTTCATGTTGAGGCCCTCTTTGAGGGAGTGGGGGGCACAGGTCTGATCTGAGGGGGACTATATGGGGCTTGGGCATGGTTGGTTTGGGGGGGGGGGCATTAATTAGTTGGGGTGGGGGTGTGGATGTGGGTCCTCTCTCTCTCTCTCTCTCTCTCTCCTCCTCAGCCATTGTGTTTCTCAGCCCTGAGGAACGTCACGCAGTGTTAAACTAAATGCATCTTTGTTGAAGACAAAACAAGAAGAAGAACAAGGCAACAATAAAACTAAGCTCCTCCACTCACCCAACTTGTGTTTTCCCTCACAATACAATAACAAGCCCTGTGGGTTATTTTCCCATGTCTTATTAATTTGTGGATGTTATTGTGGCTAAGACACGGGACGCGGCGGTGCCCATCCACTCGGTCCCACCAGGACAAAAGATGCAGGTTTTAAATGTAGGGCAGAAAGGGTGGGCAGGATGGAGGACAGGAGTGGGACCCATCTCCTCTACGTCTCCTCCACGTCTCCTTCCCTCCATTATGCAACACGCACCCGCCAACCGTCCTTCACGCCGACGCATAACATTAGCATAAGTAACGAGGTCAAGCATCTGGTCTATCCCTTTGGAAGACAGCGTGAGACTGTGCCTGTCCTCTAGGGCTGTCTCTAGTATGTCCTTCATCTCACACTCTGTCTCTTTCTGAACAACAACAGTCAACACCATTATAAAATAATAATCATTCTGTGGTAAGAATCACAAAGATATATACAGACATGATCCAATTTATCATCAACATAACATTTTTAGTGACTATGGAACTGATAAGAAAACAAAAAGCTGGACGAATGTCAGTTTGTTTTCAACATCAACACGTTTACGTAAGTGAGAAATGTGACTTTTTCCATGCATTTCCTGTATGGTCCACTCAAACGGCTGAGATCATTCAGTAGCGGAGACTTTAATGTTCTCTCTTATCAGTTGGCTGTTTCTCAACATACTCAGACAACTTTCTCCACAGATCAGATAAACTGAGCGTAGATAATTGAGAAATCCAATAGATATGGCCATACCTCCGGTTCTTGTGGGAAAATACAAGTCTAGAATTTCCCTTGTAGTTCCCTGTCTTACTGGGAATTTTAATTGCATTATTGTTAACGAAATACTGATGCAATTACAGGAAAGAGACTTGTCTCCTGTCTCACGAGAGTCGCATTGGTCTAACGACTAATCTCTGCAAGGGTCATGCGATTATTATACACCGTCTGGCCCCTTATGATGTTACTGTTGCAAGCGGAGACCACAGTACTTCTGAGAAATTAGCATTAGCTTCACTTGCATATCATTTTCATGACTTTAATTACAGGCAATATTTCAGTTATTTACGGTTGTGTTTTTCTGCGTGTATCAGTCTCTTCATCAGATAGGACTCTTGAAACTCCAAACACCCTAAGTGTTGATAATCATTAACAGAGAGTCTCAATTAGCTGCCTGTCCCTTTTAATAGCCGGGCAACGGTACACATTTCAGCAAATAAATGACTGTTTCAAATAAATGACTGTTTCAAATAAATGCTGGGCCTAAATGAATTGTTTACGAGGTTACCATGAATTACCATTAATTGTTTGAATTGTTACATTAAATAATTCAGTAATTACTCAAAGGAATTATGTCAATCAACCATTTTTATTATCAGTAAGAAACTACTAGCCATTGGCTGCTAACAACTGAGAACTCCTGGCTAACTGGCAAGCACAAAAACAGTCAACGACTTCGGGAGTACAGAACCCTTGAAATCGGGCCGAAATTGCAGTCGAATATGAAAACAATGATATAGAGGCATACGAAGACAAAATAAATGTGACACAGTGTGTAAATGATAACACATTATGAAGAAATGTAAGAAAATGAAGAAATTTATTAAAATGCTGGAAGTGAATGCTGGAATTAAACAATTAACTATGCAAATGAGCAAAAGCTGTGTGCATTACGGAAATAGACGCCTGGCTCAAATAGAAGCCTGTCACTAATAAGCAACTGTTGTGTTCAGTGATTGAAGCAAATAAACACCCATGCTATTGATTGAAGTTTTACGGTATTTACATTTTTCTGGCTGATTGTGAGAGATGGTGATTATTTATCTATTTTTCTGTCAGGGGAGCGGCCGTGATTCTCAAAACCTTTTATCATCCCACACACTTCCTTGATTAGAACGACGATCAGAATTATCTCATATATGAATATTCATGATCTCCCCAGCACCAGCAAACGCCTGTGATGTCACTGTGGTGAGAGAGAGAGAGAGACTTTGACTTTTTGTCTTTCTTTACTAAAACATTCTCATTTCATTTAAAAACTCACCACCCCCCCTTAAAAATAAAAAACCAAAATATATCCTGTACTGCATACATGTACCATACTCACCTTTCCCTCTACCACACAATACAAAACAACATCACAATAACCAAAAAACCACACCACTTCTACAACCATATATCCCAAAACATCTTCCACAGCTATACAGACAGCCCCCCTGACACACCATATCTCCTGAAACATCTTCCCCAGCTATACAGACAGCCCCCCTGACACACCATATCTCCTGAAACATCTTCCCCAGCTATACAGACAGCCCCCCCAACACATCATATCTCCTGAAACATCTTCCCCAGCTATACAGACAGCCCCCCTGACACACCATATCTCCTGAAACATCTTCCCCAGCTATACAGACAGCCCCCCAACACACCATATCTCCTGAAATATCTTCCCCAGGTATACAGACAGCCCCCCTGACACACCATATCTCCTGAAACATCTCCACACTTTTTTATCATTTTATAGAACTCAAATTCCACCCTAAGACACACAGAGACCATCCCTTAAATAATAGTAAAGGGTCTGTTATCCCCCCACCTTTGACCCTGTTCCTCCTTGTTAGCCAAATAGCAAACTTCGCCTGAACAAACAGAAAATTCAACAAAACACATTTGGCCTTCTCCTTATTCGAATACCTATAACCCATTATAAACACCCCAACACTAAAAACCACCCCAACCTCTCACACAGACATTCCAACAGAGGCATTAATGGCATTAACCTGGTGCACACAGAAAACACATGAACCACAGTTTCTTTCATAACACAGAAAGGACACCCCTGCCCGATTCCCGGTTCAACCTGTGCCAACCAGCTGTTAGTGGCCAGGGCTCCATGAAGAACCCTCCACTGAAGGTCCCCTGACCTCTTTGGTACTGGGGGTTTGTAGAGGCCCCTCCATCTAAAACCCACCATACTCTCCGCCCCACATACCCCGTGCCACTGATGTGCCTTCACTCCTGTTAGGCTCCTAATGTTTCTAACCTTAACCCAGAGGTTGTAGAGGGCTTTACCTCCCACCCCTTCCAATTCCCCCAGGCTCGGAACGTTAAAATCTAACAAGTCCCCCAGACCCCATTGCCAGTCTCCAGTCTCTGCCGTCACCTGCAGTGGCAGAAACATTGGTGGCCCCTCCCCCTTCCAGCCTTATCTACACCACCATCCATAGCATGACTAGACCCAGCCTCATCTACACCACCATCTGTAGCATGACTAGACCCAGCCTCATCTACACCACCATCTGTAGAGTGACTAGACACAGCCTCATCTACACCACCATCTGTAGCGTGACTAGACCCAGCCTCATCTACACCGCCATCCATGATATGACTAGACCCAGCCTTATCTACACTACCATCTGAAGCGTGACTAGACCCAGCCTCATCTACACCACCAACTATAACCTGACTAGACCCAGCCTCATCTACACCGCCATCTGTAGCATGACTAGACCCAGCCTCATCTACACCACCATCTGTGGCGTGACTAGACCCAGCCTCATCTACACCACCATCCATAACATGACTAGACCCAGCCTCATCTACACTGCCATCTGTAGCATGACTAGACCCAGCCTCATCTATACCACCATCTCTAGCATGACTAGACCCAGCCTCATCTACACCACCATCCATAGCATGACTAGACTCAGCCTCAGCTACACCGCCATCCATAGCATGACTAGACCCAGCCTCATCTACACCACCATCCATAACCTGACTAGACCCAGCCTCATCTACACCACCATCTGTAGCGTGACTAGACCCAGCCTCATCTACACCACCAACGCTGGCATGAGTAGGCCCAGCTGTCTGCTGCCTGCATCTCATTGCCCCCTGCACGTTGACCTCGATTTCTCCCACTGGCGCTTGTGCCCTCACCTTGTCTACGGCCTTTATGTGGGCAAGCAAAACTCTTATGCCCCAAATCCCATTCAGAAACATAAACACTTGCCTCCGGAACGAAACAACATGCTTAACGGCATCTGCCTGAAAACCTACCGACAGTACACGAAACCCGCTAGAAAACGTTCCAAAACGACTCTTTCCTGATTTGATCATCCGTAATAAACGGAGGCAAATTTGCAACTACTACCCTTGTTGAAGGGGTAGCAAGAGGCGAAATTGGCACCAACACACCCCTTACAAATATTCCATTAGCAATTAACCTACCAACCAAATTTGCTATTTTCATGAACACAACCACAGCTCTGTTCATTCTAGAAGCGGAATGTATAAATTCAGCTCCTACCTGTTCACCGACTGCAAGCAGAACCTCCTCCACTTTAACTCCATTCTCAGGAACACACCTGAATCCATGCCGTATCAACAGCGTCTCCTCCGCGCTAGGCTGAGAAGCCATTGCGCACACCACACCTTCCAAACCCCAGGAAACTAACTCTGTCCTCTTCCACCCTAACTTTGAAAAAACCTGTGGATACCGCTAAAACAAATAGTGCATTAACCCTCCACCATAAAAAATAAAATGGAAAGAAAAGACCAAGGACAGAATAAAGAAGGTTAGTTAGGACAGAGCCCTCCACACCAAACACTCAAACTCCAAAAACCTCCCAGCATGTTCTGCGAGATAGAGAGAGCTTGTAACAATCCCAGACATACCGCAGCACTTTGACTGGGCTTAGACTAAACAGTGTTCTAAGTAGAGTCACTACAAGAAATATAGAACAAATGATGTGGCAATAAAGAACATGATGGAGAAAGACGAACGTCAGAAATGGAATGAGACATAGGAAAGTATTCAGACCCCTTGACTTTTTCTATATTTTGTTATGTTACAGCCTAATTCTGAAATTGAATAAATTGTTTTTTCCCCCTCATCAATGTACACACAATACCCCATATTGACGAAGCAAAAACAGGTTTGTAGACATTTTTGCAAATGTATTTAATATCACATTTACATAAGTATTCAGATCCTTTACTCAGTACTTTGTTGAAGCACCTTTGGCAGTGATTACAGTCTCGAGTCTTCTTGGGTATGACGCTACAAGCTTGGCACACCTGTATTTGGGGAGTTTCTCCCATTCATCTCTGCAGATCCTCTCAAGCTCTGTCAGGTTGGATGGGGAGCGTCGCTGCACAGCTATTTTCAGGTCTCTCCAGAGATGTTCGATCGGGTTCAAGTCCGGGCTCTGGCTGGGCCACTCAAGGACATTCAGAGACTTGTCCCGAAGCCACTCCTGCATTGTCTTGGCTGTGTGCATAGGGTCGTTGTCCTGTTGGAAGGTGAACCTTCGCCCCAGTCTGAGGTCCTGAGAACTCTGGAGCAGGTTTTCATCAAGGATCTCTCTGTACTTTGCTCCGTCCATCTTTCCCTCGATCCTGACTAGTCTCCCAGTCCTTGCCGCTGAAAAACATCCCCACAGCATGATGCTGCCTCCACCAAGCTTCACCGTAGGGATGGTGCCAGGTTTCCTCCAGATGTGACACTTGGCATTCAGGCCAAAGAGTTCAATCTTGGTTTCATCAGACCAGAGAATCTTGTTTATCATGGTCTGAGAGACTTCAGGTGCCTTTTGACAAACTCCTGTCGTGTGCCTTTTACTGAGGAGTGGCTTCCGTCTGATTGGTGGAGTGCTGCAAAGATGGTTGTCCTTCTGGAAGGTTGTCCTTCTGGAAGGTTCTCCTGTCTCCACAGAGGAACTCTGGAGCTCTGTCAGAGTGACCATCTGGTTCTTGGTCACCTCCCTGACCAAGGCCCTTCTCCCCCGATTGCTCAGTTTGGCCAGGGGGCCAGCTCTAAGCCGAGTCTTGGTGGTTCCAAACTTCTTCCATTTAAGAATGATGGAGGCCACTGTGTTCTTGGGGTCCATAAATGCTGCAGACATTTTTTGGTACCCTTCCCCAGATCTGTGCCTCGACACAATCCTGTCTCTGAGCTTTATGGACAATTCCTTTGACCTCATGGCTTGGTTTTTGCTCTGACATGTACTGTCAACTGTGGCACCTTATATCTACAGGTGTATGCCTTTCCAAATCATGTCCAATCAATTGAATTCACCACAGGTGGACTCCAGTCAAGTTGTAGAAACATCAAGGATGATCAATGGAAACAGTATGCTCTGGGGCTATATTTTGAGTCACATAGAAAAGGGTCTTAATACTTATGTAAATATGGTATTTCTGTTTTTGCTACAATTTCTAAAAACCTGTTTTTGCTTTGTCATTATGGGATATTGTGGGTAGATTGATGAGGAAAACATTTTATTTAACCCATTTTAGAATAAGGCTGTAACGTAACAAAATGTGGAGAAAGAGAAGGGGTCTGAATACTTTCCAAATGCACTGAATGTAGCAAAGTAAACACAGAAAGATAAATAGACTGGGGGAGTGAGGAGTGCCTGTGGGTCTGTAGTCCTAGTCTAATTCCAAAATGGCACCCTATTCCCTACATAGTGCACTACTTTTGACCAGGAATAGGGTGCCATTTGGGATTTCGTCTCCATGTCTTGCAGTAGACCAAACCAAGCGGATAATGAAGGAGCAGCGGCTCGTTAAACAGAGTGAGAACAAACTCATTGGGGCCACCGCACGGCTTGTGGTTGATCCTCTCAGCTGCTGAGAAACTCAGGGTGTGTGTGTGTGTATATGTGTGTGTGTGTAAGGAGATAACCAGGGCATAGTATTAGACCTGGGGTTAATTGTTAGATGGTCTGGAGGAGAGAGATGATACTGATTTACAACCAACAGGAAAAACCAATCACAAGACCATGAAACTGAGAGAAATAAAGATGGCGCTGTAGAGGATGGCTGACGTTTTATGAGCTCTAACCAACTGGCTATTTTGTTTTTTTTTTCACATTTTTTGTAACTTATTTTGTACATAATGTTGCTGCTACCGTCTCTTATGACCGAAAAGAGCTTCTGGAAATCAGAACAGCGATTACTCACCTTGAACTGGACGAAGAATTTCTCTTTAATGAGTTGGACGAGAGGGATTTACTCCAGACACCCGAACAGGCCCTCATCCCCGTCATTCGCAGGAGAAAGAGACGGAAAAGATGTTGTGGAAAGAGATCGGGGTGCCTTGTGAGGATCCACCGACGAGTGCTAATCTGCCCTTGTCATCCGTACTACTGGCCAACGTACAATCGATGGAAAATAAATTGGACGAGCTAAAAGCACGTATATCCTACCAACGGGACATAACAAACTGAAATATCTTATGTTTCACAGAGTTGTGGCTAAACGAAGACATTAATAACATACAGCTGGCAATTTATACACTGCATCGGCAGGATAGAACAGTAGCGTCTGGTAAGACAAGGGGTGGTGGTCTCTGTATATTTGTAAACAACAGCTGGTGCATGATATCTAAGGAAGTCTAGAGGTTTTGCTCGCCTGAGGTAGAGTATCTCATGATAAACTGTACCTCACACTATCAACCACCCTAGTCATAGACTGTTCTCTCTGCTACCGCATGGCAAGTGGTACCGGAGCACCAAGTCTAGGTCCAAGAGGCTTCTAAACAGCTTCTACCCCCAAGCCATAAGACTACTGAACATCTAATCAAATGGCTACCCAGACTATTTACATTGCCCCCCCTTCTTCTACGCTGTTGCTGCTCTCTGTTATTATCTATGCATAAGTCACTTTAATAACTCTTACCTACATGTATATATTACCTCAATTACCTCGACTAACCGGTGCCCCCACACATTGACTCTGTACCGGTACCCCCTGTATATAGCCTGGCTATTGTTATTTTACTGCTGCTCTTTAATTATTTGTTACTTTTATTTCTTATTTTTCTTTAGGTATTTTTCTTTAAACTGCATTGTTGGTTAAGGGCTTGTAAGTAAGCATTTCACTGTAAGGTCTACACCGGTTGTATTCGGCGCACGTGACAAATAAAATGTGATATGATTTGTGGGTTACTGCTGTGAGGCTAATACCAACATGTTAAGCTAATACCAACATGTTAAGCTAATACCAACATGTTTAGCTAATATCAACATGTTAAGCTAATACCAACATGTTAAGCTAATAGCAACATTTTAAGCTAATACCAACATGTTAAGCTAATACCAACTAATACCAACATGTTAAGCTAATACCAACATTTTAAGCTAATACCAACATGTTAAGCTAATACCAACTAATACCAACATGTTAAGCTAATACCAACATGTTAAGCTAATACCAACATGTTAAGCTAATACCAACATGTTAAGCTAATACCAACATGTCTTAAGCAGACCAGGAAAGCTACAACAAACAAACAACAAATGGAATTAGATATCACATCAAGCAAAACCGAAAGTTAAAAAGTTTGATCTTTGGTGCACAAGTTGAACCATAGCTGCCACACAAACGGTGTCCAACTGGCAGAGGCAGATTACATCGATAATTGTGTAATTCTCCTCATCACCTCCATTCCTAGCTCCGACCTATTTCCAACACCTAATCTGTCTCCACAAAGTGCTTACACAGAACTCTCTGGCTTTGGGAGGAAATGACACGCTATTAATGGCCGACGTAGGCAAAGCGACTCTCATTGAGAAACATCTGTGGAGTATTTCACAACCGCTCTGAGAGCTTCACTCGCTGCTGATAGACGGCCCTTTTGCTTGTGTGGGTGCGTATGTTGTGTGTGCGTGTGTGTGTCGGGACTGGCTGTTTAGAGAAGAGGCCTGGCTCGGTTGGCGGGGACTCTAACAACAGCCATCACTAATGTGATTCCCCTGGCGTGACTCACAGCATAAGGGTATAAATATCTACAGAGCTGAGCTAGGAGCCCTGAACTGAGGCCCTTGTCGTTGCATGCCGAGAAAGGAGATCAGGGCCAAAACCTCAGGCTGTTTCAAATCCCACTGAAGAAAAAAAAAATTGTTGAATGTTATTTTTCTTTCTGTGAATTTACGAATGTTTATCTGGCTGAGAGACGTCTGTCTTTTTCACAGCTGTGAAAAATTATAAGTAAAAAAAAGGATAGAAAAGGATAAATTCATGAGATGGATGATAAGAGGTTTATGAAGCCCCAGAAGACTGGTGTAGATGGAAACCGGGTGTCCCAAATTCCTCATTTGAGACCTAACTGGTGCTTGGGCAGAATTTTGTTGATAGCAAGTCTACATCTGTAGCTGTTACTGTACTCACGACTCCCACCGATGGAAATGGAGAGAAATTGTTTAGACGAAGTTCACATTCACAGCTGTTCAACACAATATTTGCACAAAATAAGTATTTTTAAGTCTTCTGAGCAACTAATACAAAGTTCTGTAAATCTTCCATTGGATTTCAACTGAAATAACATCCTGGTCTTGTGGGAATGGTTACCGAATGGAGTTACTCTAATATTCACTAGTCAACTTTATGAGTATTAACGATCCATTTTGGATATGAGCGGAAGACACAAAGAACATGGTGGACAGACAATCTTCTCAAGTGACCCCTCTTCCACCCCTTCGCCCCAATACACACACCATCACTCAGCCAGACTGTCATCACCCCGACCACACGCCCCCCTCCTTCTGCACAGTCCCCATGCTCCAGAGACCTTCACATTCACAGCCCTCACACCCAAAACCACAAACTACCCTCCCTTCTTCCCTCTCAGAGACAGCTGTAGACCCAAGGACTAGACCTTGAAACCCTACCTCATTCAAAGACCCCCCACCTCCACATCCCCCCTCTCCTCACAACCCCCATGCCCCCCACCCCCTACCCATATACCATGTACTGTATATCAGTATCCACATCCATAATCACAAGTAAATCATAAATATTAACAACCAATTAAAATATTAGAAAGTTCATCTCACAGTACGTTACCTCATAATTGTAGCCCTGGAGAGTAAACAATAAATTCGAAATGAATCAAAGATCAATAAATATGAGAGAGAGAGAGAGAGAGAGAGAGAGAGAGAGAGAGGAGAGAGAGAGAGAGAGAGAGAGAGAGAGAGAGAGAGAGAGAGAGAGAGAGAGAGAGAGAGAGAGAGAGAGTACGACAGATCACATATTCATCCTGCACAACAAAATTGTCCAACAAACCAAAACAAAGGCAGTCTCCTGATGCTTTGTTGATTTCAAAAAAGCTTTTGACTCAGTTTGGCATGGGGGTCTGCTATACAAATTGATGGAAAGTGGTGTTAGTGGAAAACATACGACATTATACAATCTATGTAGACAAACAACAAGTGTCAACAAGTGTGCAGTTAAAATTGGCAAAAAAACCCATTTATTTCCACAGGGCCGTGGGGGTGAGACAGGGATGCAGCTTAAGCCCCACCCTCTTCAACATATATATCAACGAATTGGCGAGGGCACTAGAACAGTCTGCAGCACCCGGCCTCATCCTACTAGAATCTGAAGTCAAACGTCTACAGTTTGCTGATGATCTGGTGCTTCTGTCCCCAACCAAGGAGGGCCTAAAGCAGCACCTAGATCTTCTGCACAGATTCTGTCAGACCTGGGTCCTGGCAGTAAATCTCAGTAAGACAAAATAATGGTGTTCCAAAAAAGGTCCAGCTGCCAGGACACCGTTGCCCTAGAGCACACAAAAAACTATAAATACCTCGTCCTAAATATCAGCACCACAGGTAACTTCCACAAAGCTGTGAACGATATGAGAGACAAGGCAAGAATTCAACATACAATTAGGATCTGGCTAAAAATACTTGAATCCGTTATAGAACCCATTGCCCTTTATGGTTGTGAGATCTGGGGTCCGCTCACCAACCAAGAATTCACAAAATGGGACAAACACCAAATTGAGACTCTGCATGCAGAATTCTGCAAAAACTATCCTCTGTGTACAATGAAAAACACCAAATAATGCATGCAGAGCAGAATTAGGTCGATACTCGCTAATTATCAAAATCCAGAAAAGAGCCGTTAAATTCGACAACCACCTAAAAGGAAGCGATTCCCAAACCTTCTATAACAAATCCATCACCTACAGAGAGATGAACGTGGAGAAGAGTCCCCTAAGCAAGCTGGTTCTGGGGCTCTGTTCACAAACACAAACAGACTAACCCTAAGACAGCAACACAATTAGACCCAACCAAATCATGAGAAAAGATAAAGTATATTACCTGACACATTGGAAAGAATATAAAAAAACAGAGCAAACTAGAATGCTATTTAGCCCTAAACAGAGAGTACACCGTGTCAGAATACCTGACCACTGTGACTGACCCAAACTTAGCCTGTTAGGGCTAGGGGGCAGTATTGACACGGCTGGATAAAAAACGTACCCGATTTAATCTGGTTACTACTCCTGTCCAGTAAATAGAATATGCATATAATTATTGGCTTTGGATAGAAAACACCCTAAAGTTTCTAAAACTGTTTGAATGGTGTCTGTGAGTATAACAGAACTCAAATGGCAGGTCAAAACCTGAGAAGATTCTGTACAGGAAGTACCCTGTCTGACCATTTCTTGGCCTTCTTTGCCATCTCTATCCATTACAAAGGATCTCTGCTGTTACGTGACACTTCCTACAGCTCACATGGGCTCTCAGAAGGCGGCAAAAAGCTGAATCGTGGCTTTGCAGGCTCTGGCTGAAAAAAAGTAGCGCGTTTGGGTAGTGGCTGGTTACAGTACTGTGAGACTCAAGCGCGTCCCCGCGTCGACCGAATGCTTTGTTTTCTTTCCTCTGTTTACCTAAACGGAGATTCCCGGTCGGAATATTATCGCTTTTTTATGAGAAAAATGGCATAAAAATGGATTTTAAACAGCGGTTGACATGCTTCGAAGTACGGTAATGGAATATTTAGACATTTTTTGTCACGAATTGCGCCATGCTTGTGACCCTGATTTACCATTTCGGATAGTGTCTGGAACGCACGAACAAAACGCCGCTATTTGGATATAACGATGGATTATTTTGGACCAAACCAACATTTGTTATTGAAGTAGCAGTCCTGGGAGTGCATTCTGACGAAGACAACAAAGGTAATCAAACTTTTGTAATAGTAAATCGGAGTTTGGTCAGGGCTAAACTTGGTGGGTGTCTAAATGGCTAGCCGTGATGGCTGGGCTATCTACTGAGAATATTGCAAAATGTGCTTTCACCAAAAAGCTATTTTAAAATCGGACATATCGAGTGCATAGAGGAGTTCTGTATCTATAATTCTTAAAATAATTGTTATGTTTTTTGTGAACGTTTATCGTGAGTAATTTAGTAAATTCACCGGCAGTGTTCGATGGGTATGCTAGTCACATGCTAGTCACATGCTAATGTAAAAATCTGGTTTTTGATATAAATATGAACTTGATTGAACAAAACATGCATGTATTGTATAACATAATGTCCTAGGGTTGTCATCTGATGAAGATCATCAAAGGTTAGTGCTGCATTTAGCTGTGGTTTGTGTTTATGTGACATTATATGCTAGCTTGAAAAATGGGTGTCTGATTATTTCTGGCTGGGTACTCTGCTGACATAATCTAATGTTTTGCTTTCGCTGTAAAGCCTTTTTGAAATCGGACAGTGTGGTTAGATTAACGAGAGTCGTCTTTAAAATGGTGTAAAATAGTCATATGTTTGAAAAATTGAAGTTTTTGCATTTTTGAGGTATTTGAATAACGCGCCACGGGATTACACTGGCTGTTGAGTAGGTGGGACGCAAGTCCCACCTAGCCCATAGAGGTTAATAGCGCGTTTTTAAGTTTCAAAAGATTGCGACCCCCCACACCCTTTGCCTCACAATGGTTTGATCCACTGCCAGTTCTTTAGTTGGCAAGGTAACAGAGGGGTCGTGTCTACTGTCTGAAAGGCACTCAATGAACGTAACTGACGTGAGGTTAATCCAGTCAATCACGCACACACACTAGCTGAATATGCAGAGCTAGCGCGCAAATATTAATTATTAAGCTAGCTAGTACCTATTCCATTTATGTGGCGTCGTCAAAGATGGAATCTTTGCTATCGTCAATTTATTCCAAGATCAGCATGCAGATGATGTAAGTTAGTGCTTCAAAGTCCCTGTGATAAGGTTAGCGATAAACTGAAGTCCAAACTGAACAGAAATACACTCTCTTCTACCATTGTCTTAAATATATTTAATGGTCTCATTGCAAAAGCTAAATTGTCGCAAGGGAACTTTTATTTATTTATTTTATTTCACCTTTATTTAACCCGGGTAGCAAAGATTATAGCAAACACCACTGAAATGGAATTGGTGCTCGCTAGCTTTGCAAATTCAGCTATTGTTGGAAGCCAGCCAATATGAAACAAACTATTAAAATTACAAAAGGTTGCAGCATATGTTGTGTAAATGGTGAACTCATACAGCTGTCAACTCGTCATTTTAATCCGTTTCACATTTGCTAGCTACCTTTTAGATCGAAGCCCAAATAGAATGATAGAAGTTAAGATGATAGAAGCCCATCTCCTACTGTAAATAACCTACACACACTGTGTGTGTAGCCAGCCAGCCAGCCAGGTAGAAAAATGGCAGAAAAATAAAAGACGGACATCAGAGTATTTTTCAGTACACCAAAACGCAAAGTAAGAACCCTAGTAGCCTAATATCTCAAAGACTACTTCATAAAATGTTCATAAGAAAGAAATGAAATTCTAATGGAAATGTTTCACAATGATGTCATTAGGCAGAGCAGGCAACAGATGGCACACAGACAGCAGAGTTGGGGACAGATATGCAGGGACAGACTGGCAGAGACTGGGAGTTTCAGGTAAGTTGGTTGAGTCTTTGTTTGGCAACATTATGAAAGGTTCTCAATTTTTTTTACTTGTAAAATAGGAACATAATTGGAAAATGCCATGGATACCCCCACTCTCAACTTAAACTGGTGACTGAACTAAGATTTGTTAAAGGCAATGGTATTGCTGTTGTGATTAGTTGTGTTGTTTTGGGTACCGGGAGTTAGGAGTACAGCAAACACCTTATTTCTTTGGTTCCTCAATATACATTTACCATATTACAATGTATCTCAAGCTGAACCTCGGCAAGACGGAGCTGCTCTTCCTCCCGGGGAAGGACTGCCCGTTCCATGATCTCGCCATCACGGTTGACAACTCCCTTGTGTCCTCCTCCCAGAGTGCTAAGAACCTTGGCGTGATCCTGGACAACACCCTGTCGTTCTCCACTAACATCAAGGCGGTGACCCGATCCTGTAGGTTCATGCTTTACAACATTCGCAGAGTACGACCCTGCCTCACACAGGAAGCGGCGCAGGTCCTAATCCAGGCACTTGTCATCTCCCGTCTGGATTACTGCAACTCGCTGTTGGCTGGGCTCCCTGCCTGTGCCATTAAACCCCTACAACTCATCCAGAACGCCGCAGCCCGTCTGGTGTTCAACCTTCCCAAGTTCTCTCACGTCACCCCGCTCCTCCGCTCTCTCCACTGGCTTCCAGTTGAAGCTCGCATCCGCTACAAGACCATGGTGATTGCCTACGGAGCTGTGAAGGGAACGGCACCTCCATACCTTCAGGCTCTGATCAGGCCCTACACCCAAACAAGGGCACTGCGTTCATCCACCTCTGGCCTGCTGGCCCCCCTACCTCTGAGGAAGCACAGTTCCCGCTCAGCCCAGTCAAAACTGTTCGCTGCTCTGGCACCCCAATGGTGGAACAAGCTCCCTCACGACGCCAGGACAGCGGAGTCAATCACCACCTTCCGGAGACACCTGAAACCCCACCTCTTTAAGGAATACCTAGGATAGGATAAAGTAATCCTTCTAACCCCCCCCCCCCTTAAAAGATTTAGATGCACTATTGTAAAGTGGTTGTTCCACTGGATATCATAAGGTGAATGCACCAATTTGTAAGTCGCTCTGGATAAGAGCGTCTGCTAAATGACTTAAATGTAAATGTAAATGTAGGCTATGTGTTACAGCACTACTTTTGGTGTCCCCCTCAGGAATTGCTCTTGAGAAGATTTCATGTAATTGTCCCCTCCAAAGTTGATATCAGATTTTTGCCCCTGCCTGGGAGTGCATTCTGACAAAGATCAGCAAAGGTAATACAATTTTTCTAATACTAATTCTGAGTTTAGTGTGCCCCGAACTTGGCGGATGTCTGAATAGCTCACCTGCCCAATCCTTCTCCCAGCTAGGTACTCAGAATATTGCAAAATGTGCTTTCGCCGAAAAGCTATTTTAAAATCTGACACAGCGATTGCATAAAGGAGTTCTGTATCTATATTTCTTAAAATAATTGTTATGTATTTTGTCAACGTTTATGATGAGTAATTTAGTAAATTCACCGGACGTTTTCGGTGGGAATACATTTTCTGAACATCGCACGCCAATGTAAAAAGCTGTTTTTTGATATAAATATGAACTTGATTGAACAAAACATGCATGTATTGTATAACATAATGTCCTAGGAGTGTCATCTGATGAAGATCATCAAAGGTTAGTGCTTCATTTAGCTGTGTTTTGGGATTTTGTGACATATGCTTGCTTGGAAAATGACTGTGTGATTATTTTTGGCAATGTACTCTCCTAACATAATCTAATGTTTTGCTTTCACTGTAAAGCCTTTTTGAAATCGGACAATGTGGTTAGATTAACGAGAGTCTTGTCTTTAAAATGGTGTAAAATAGTCATATGTTTGAGAAATTGAAGTTATAGCATTTTTAAGGTTTTTGTATTTCGCGCCACTCGATTCCACTGGCTGTTGACTAGGTGGGACGATTTCGTCCCACATACCCGAGAGAGGTAAAGATGGGTGGAAACTCAGGACGACCTTATATCCTTTTCCCTCTCGCACTCCTCCAACACTACTCACTCTGCCCCTACTCAGATGGTATTGCGCCGTCGCAACCTTCGCTCTCTCTCTCCTGCTACTCTCTCCTCTTCCATCCTATCCTCTCTTCCCTCTGCCCAATCCTTCTCCAACCAATCTCCTGATTCTGCTTCCTCAACCGTCCTCTCCTCCCTTTCTGCATCCTTTGACTCTCTATGTCCCCTATCCTCCCAGCTGGCTCGGTCCTCCCCTCCTGCTCCGTGGCTTGACGACTCATTGCGAGCTCACAGAACAGGGCTTCGGGCAGCCGAGCGGACCTGGCAACTTTCACTACCTCCTCTCTACATTTTCTTCCTCCGTTTCTGCTGCTAAAGCCACCTTCTACCACTCTAAATTCCAAGCATCTGCCTCTAACCCTAGGAAGCTCTTTGCCACCTTCTCCTCCCTCCTGAATCCTCCCCCCCTCCTCCCTCTCTGCGGATGACTTCGTCAACCATTTTGAAAAGAAGGTTGATGACATCCGATCCTCGTTTGTTAAGTCAAACGACACCGCTGGTCCTGCTCACATTGCCCTAACCTATGCTTTGACCTCTTTCTCCCCTCTCTCTCCAAAGAAGGGCACTGCATTCATCCACCTCTGGCCTGCTCGCCTCCCTACCTCTGCGGAAGCACAGTTCCCGCTCAGCCCAGTCAAAACTGTTCGCTGCTCTGGCACCCCAATGGTGGAACAAGCTCCCTCATGACGCCAGGAGAGCGGAGTCAATCACCACCTTCCGGAGACACCTGAAACCCCACCTCTTTAACCTGTTAGGGCTAGGGGGCAGCATTTGCACGTCTGGATAAAAAAAATGTACCCGATTTAATCTGGTTACTAATCCTACCCAGTAACTAGAATATGCATATACTTATTATATATGGATAGAAAACACTCTAAAGTTTCTAAAACTGTTTGAATGGTGTCTGTGAGTATAACAGAACTCATTTGGCAGGCAAAACCCTGAGACATTTTCTGACAGGAAGTGGATACCTGATGTGTTGTATTGACTTTAAACCTATCCCATTGAAAAACACAGGGGCTGAGGAATATTTTGGCACTTCCTATTGCTTCCACTAGATGTCACCAGCCTTTACAAAGTGTTTTGAGTCTTCTGGAGGGAGATCTGACCGAACAAGAGCCATGGAACGATGATGTCCCATTAGACACCTGGCGCGCGAGTTCATGTTGGGTACCCTCGTTCCAATACGTTATAAAAGAGTATGCATTCGTCCACCTTGAATATTATTCATGTTCTGGTTAAAAAAGGCCGTAATGATTTATGCTATACAACGTTTGACATGTTTGAACGAACGGAAATATATTTTTTCCCCTCGTTCATGACGAGAAGTCCGGCTGGCTTAGATCATGTGCTAACAAGACGGAGATTTTTGGACATAAATGATGAGCTTTTTTGAACAAAACTACATTCGTTATGGACCTGTGATACCTGGAAGTGACATCTGATGAAGAGAATCAAAGGTAATGGATTATTTACATAGTATTTTCGATTTTAGATCTCCCCAACATGACGTCTAGTCTGTATCGCAACGCGTATTTTTCTGGGCGCAGTGCTCAGATTATTGCAAAGTGTGATTTCCCAGTAAGGTTATTTTTAAATCTGGCAAGTTGATTGCGTTCAAGAGATGTAAATCTATAATTCTTTAAATGACAATATAATATTTTACCAATGTTTTCTAATTTTAATTATTTAATTTGTGACGCTGACTTGACTGCCGGTTATTGGAGGGAAACGATTTCCTCAACATCAATGCCATAGTAAAACGCTGTTTTTGGATATAAATATGAACTTGATAGAACTAAAAATGCATGCATTGTCTAACATAATGTCCTAGGAGTGTCATCTGATGGAGATTGTAAAAGGTTAGTGCATCATTTTAGCTGGTTTTATGGTTTTGGTGACCCTGTCTTTGACTTGACAAAACATTACACACAACTCTTGTAAATGTACTGTCCTAACATACTCTAAATTTATGCTTTCGCCGTAAAACCTTTTTGAAATCGTAAAACGTGGTTAGATTAAGGAGATGTTTATCTTTCAAAGGGTGTAAAATAGTTGTATGTTTGAAAAATTGGAATTTTGACATTTATTTGGATTCAAATTTGCCGCTCTTGAAATGCACCTGCTGTTGATGGAGTGCACCACGGGTGGCACGCTAGCGTCCCACCTAGCCCATAGAGGTTAAGGAATACCTGGGATAGGATAAAGTAATCCTTCTAACCCACCCCCCCCCCCCCCCTGAAAAGATATAGATGTACTATTGTAAAGTGGTTGTTCCACTGGATATCATAAGGTGAATGCACCAATTTGTAAGTCGCTCTGGATAAGAGCGTCTGCTAAATGACGTAAATGTAAATGTAATGTAAATGTATATTAGACAATGAGGACTCTGAGTCTGCCAATGTCAACCTGTACAAGTCTGGAACAGTATTGTTACAGGGCAACCCCAAACAGTTTCAGCTGGACTTTCACATAATCAAAGACCGAGTTCAGCAGGAGGAAGCTCTCTCTTGAGAAAGATACCCCCACCCCGAGTGTGTCAGACCAGACTTCTTCATTAAACAACCCCACAGACAAGCAACCCCAAGCGGAAAGTCAACCTCCCAGCACAGAGCACTACTACCTCACTGAATATAAGGATAAATTCACCCAGCTGGAGGTAAGAGCTGGAACAGCAGGTGAACATACTCCAGTCAGCACAGACCCAGACAAAAGTCGAGCACAACAACACTACCTCAACCAGACCCGGAGAGCTGGAGGGGGAGAGAGACTGCACTCTGCACTCTGGACTGTGGTGAGACACCTTCAAAAGGAGAAAGAGAAGGAGCAGGAGAAGAACAGAGCACTAGAGGAGAAGGTGAGAGTGCTGGAAGAGGAGGTGAGAAAGATGACGTGAGACAGAGAACATGCCATTAGAGAGCTGGCCACCCCCTCAGAGAAGCCAGCAGAACAGCCCACCTCAGATCCTGACCAAAGTCTCGACACCACAGAAGAACAGTCCACTCCAGTCCCTAACCATAGCTTCAACATCACAGCAGGACAGACAAATGAAGAACCCCAGGCTCAGGGGATCCCACCCCCTCTGAGCACCCTGATTGCCCTCCTGACAACCCCCCCACACCCACTGAGGACATACACAAGCCACAGATTGTGCTCCTTATGGACATGAAAGTCACACATATGCCCAGGCCGTGAGCAGGCAAACAGGCCCAACCCTCAGTCTTACACTTGCCCAAGCCAATGGCATGTAGCAGATGCTCAGCAGGCTCTGCTCACACTTAGTGGTCTGAGGGCAAACCGAACAACTAACAACTTTGGACACTTTATGGAACACAAAGCCTTCACTATCTAATCCTGGAATATCCAAGGCCTGAGGTCATCTGCCTTTGGCCTAAAGAGCAGGAGCCTGGACAAAGAAATCAGAAATCCAGACATTGTCATCCTACAAGAACCATGGTATAGACGAGATGAACCCACTGGTTGTCCTCTAGGTGACAGAGAGCTGGTAGTCCTATCCACCAAACGACCAGGAGTAAAACAGGGAAGGGACTCAGGGGGTATGCTAATTTGGTATAGAGCAGACCTGTTATGCTCGTTGATGGAAGGATCGGACCAAGGTGCAGCATGGTAGGCGTACATTTTAAATTATTAAATGAACACCGAAACAAAACAAATACAAACGAAAACGCAACGTTCAGTAGGGCATACAGCACAGTACCAAAAACAAGATCCCACAAACTAAGGTGGGAAAAATGGCTGCCTAAGTATGATCCCCAATCAGAGACAACGATAGACAGCTGCCTCTGATTGAGAACCATACCCAGCCAACAAAGAAATAGAAAACATAGATTTCCCACCCTAGTCACACCCTGACCTTACCACATAGAGAATAAAAGGGATCTCTAAGGTCAGGGCGTTACAAGACCTAACTCACTCCATTAAATTATTCAAAACAGGAACATTTTACATTTGGCTAGAAATTAAAAAGGAAATTATCTCAACAGAGAAAAATGTCCTCCTGTGTGCTACTGTAACGTCTTGTCTGTAGTGTGGCGGAAAGAAGCGCAGGAAGCAGCGAACACTGTGTGGTAATTTTAATGGAACCACCTGTACAAAATAAAAGGTCTCCCAACAACAGGGAAAAATACAATAGACAAGCACAGTCGAACAAACGCAGTCGACACACAGAAAAACAATCCCGCACAATAGGGTGCGGGCCAGCTGAACTAAATAGCCCTCTTAATTGCCTAACTCAGGGCAGGTGAGAAAACATAAAAAAAGGGAAAAACAAAAAGGGAATCGGTGGTAGCTAATAGGCCGGTGACGACGACCGCCGAGCGCCACCCGAGCAGGAGGGGGCGCCACCGTCGGTAGGAATCGTGACAGTACCCCCCTCCTGACGCGCGGCCCCTGCAGCGCGCCGACACCGGCCTCGAGGCCGACCCGGAGGACGAGGCGCAGGGCGATCCGGACAGAGGCGGTGGAACTCCTTCAACATGGATGGGTCCAAGACGTCCTCCGCCGGCACCCAGCACCTCTCCTCCGGACCGTACCCCTCCCAGTCCACAAGGTACTGCAGGCCCCCCGCCCGGCGTCTCGAGTCCAGAATGGACCTTACGCTGTACGCCGGGGACCCCCCGATGTCCAGGGGGGGTGGAGGGACCTCCGGCACCTCATCTTCTTGTAGGGGACCAGCCACCACCGGCCTGAGGAGAGACACATGAAACGAGGGGTTAATACGGTAATAGGAAGGGAGTTGCAACCGATAACACACCTCGTTTATCCTCCTCAGGACTTTGAAGGGCCCCACACACTGCGGCCCCAGCTTCCGGCAGGGCACGCGGAGAGACAGGTTCCGGGTCGAGAGCCAGACCCTGTCACCCGGTGCGAACACCGGCGCCTCACTGCGGTGGCGGTCAGCACTCCTTTTCTGCCTAGCACTGGCCTCCTTCAGTGAGTCCTGTACTGCTTTCCAGGTCTCCTTGGAGTACTGAACCCAGTCCTCCACCGCAGGAGCCTCGGTCTGGCTCTGGTGCCATGGGGCCAGGACCGGCTGGTACCCTAGCACACACTGGAAGGGTGACATGTTAGTAGAGGAGTGGCGAAGTGAGTTCTGGGCTAACTCTGCCCAAGGAATATACCTCGCCCACTCCCCTGGCCGGTCCCGGCAATACGACCTCAGGAACCTGCCCACCTCCTGGTTCACCCTCTCCGCCTGCCCATTGCTCTCGGGGTGATAACCGGAGGTTAAACTGACCGAGACCCCCAGCCGCTCCATAAATGCCTTCCAGACCCTGGATGTGAACTGGGAACCCCGATCAGAGACAATATCCTCCGGCACCCCGTAGTGCCGGAAGACGTGGGTAAATAGGGCCTCCGCAGTCTGCAGGGCCGTAGGGAGACCGGGCAAGGGGAGGAGACGGCAGGACTTAGAAAACCGTTCCACAACCACCAGAATCGCAGTGTTCCCCTGAGAGGGGGGAAGATCTGTCAGGAAGTCGATAGACAGGTGCGACCATGGCCGTTGTGGAACGGGGAGGGGCTGTAACTTCCCTCTTGGTAAATGCCTAGGAGCCTTATTCTGGGCACACACCGAACAGGAAGAGACATATGACCTCACGTCCTTAGCCAAGGTGGGCCACCAATACTTCCCCCTTAGACTCCGCCCTGTCCTCTCTACACCAGGATGACCCGCCGCAGGTAGCGTGTGCGCCCACCGAATCAACCGATCGCGAACATCAAGCGGCACATACATGCGCCCCACGGGCACCTGCGCAGGCGCAGGATCCAACACCAGTGCCCGCTCGATGTCCGCGTCCACCTCCCACACCACTGGTGCCACCAGCCTAGACGCTGGAATGATGGGAGTTGGATCGATGGGGCGGTCATCCGTGTCATACAGACGGGACAGCGCGTCGGCTTTAGTATTAAGGGAACCCGGTCTATATGAGATGGTAAACCTAAACCGGGCGAAGAACATGGCCCACCTTGCCTGACGTGGATTCAGTCTCCTCGCTGCCCGGATGTACTCCAGGTTTCGGTGGTCGGTCCAGATGAGAAAGGGGTGCTTAGCCCCCTCAAGCCAGTGTCGCCACACCCTCAAGGCTTTGACTACCGCCAGCAACTCCCTGTCCCCCACATCGTAGTTACGCTCCGCCGAACTGAGCTTCCCTGAGAAGAAAGCGCAGGGGCGGAGTTTCGGTGGCGCACCCGAGCGCTGTGATAGCACGGCACCCACCCCAGCCTCGGATGCGTCCACCTCTACTACGAACGCTAAAGACGGGTCCGGGTGCGCCAACACGGGCGCGTCGGTGAACAGGGTCTTCAACTTCTTGAAGGCTCCGTCCGCCTCCGTCGACCATCTCAAACGCGCCGGCCCCCCCTTCAGCAGTGAGGTAATGGGAGCCGCTACCTGGCCAAACCCCCGGATAAACCTCCGGTAGTAGTTGGCAAAGCCCAAGAACCGCTGCACTTCCTTCACCGTGGTTGGAGTCGGCCAATTACGCACGGCCTTAACGCGGTCACACTCCATCACCACCCCCGTGGTGGAAATGCGATAACCCAGAAAGGAGACGGCTCGTTTGAAAAACTCACACTTCTCAGCCTTAACGTATAGGTCATGCTCCAGCAGTCTACCAAGCACCCTGCGCACCAGGGACACATGCGCGGAGCGGGTGGCGGAATATATCAGAATGTCATCGATATAGACAATCACGCCCTGCCCGTGCAGGTCCCTGAGAATCTCGTCAACAAAGGATTGAAAGACGGCTGGAGCATTTTTCAACCCGTACGGCATGACGAGGTACTCATAATGGCCTGATGTGGTACTAAAGGCGGTTTTCCACTCATCTCCCTTCTTGATACGCACCAGGTTATACGCGCTCCTGAGATCCAATTTTGTGAAGAACTGTGCTCCGTGAAATGATTCCACCGCCGTAGCGATAAGAGGTAGTGGGTAACTAAACCCCACCATGATCGCGTTTAGACCTCTATAATCAATGCACGGACGCAGACCTCCCTCCTTTTTCTTCACAAAAAAGAAACTCGAGGAAGCGGGTGAGATGGAGGGCCGAATGTACCCCTGTCCCAAGGATTCCGTGACGTATGTCTCCATAGCCGCCGTCTCCTCTTGTGACAAGGGGTACACGTGACTCCTGGGAAGCGCAGCGTTAACCTGGAGATCTATCGCACAATCCCCTTGTCGATGAGGTGGTAATTTAGTCGCTCTCTTTTTACAAAAAGCGATCGCCAAATCGGCGTATTCAGGGGGAATGCGCACGGTGGACACCTGGTCTGGACTCTCCACCGACGTGGCACCTATGGAAACTCCTAGACACCTCCCTGAACACTCCTCCGACCACCCCTGGAGAACCCCCTGTTTCCATGAAATGAGGGGATTGTGACCAGCCAGCCAGGGGACCCCCAGCACCACTGGAAACGCAGGTGAATCAATAAGGAAAAACTTAATGCTTTCCTTATGATTCCCCAGCGTTACCATGTCCAGCGGCACCGTAGACTCCCTGACTAGCCCTGACCCTAATGGTCGGCTATCTAAGGAGTGCACGGGGAAGGGGGAATCTATCGGCACCCGTGGAATGCCCAGCTTAATGGCAAGTCCACGGTCCATAAAGTTCCCAGCTGCGCCTGAATCGACTAGCGCCCTATGCTGGGAAGAGGGAAAAAAATTAGAAAATGAAACAGGCAAAAACACATGACCAACAGGGGGTTCTGGGCGAATCTGGTGCTGACTCACCTGAGGTGACCGAGAAGTGTTCTGCCTGCCTTCTCGACTCCCAGACTGGCTCCTCCAGCACCGGTCGGCCGTGTGTCCTCTCCGACCACAGCTGGTGCAGGAGGAGCCACCTCCTCCGGTGCCCCTTGGCACGGCCCCCCCTACCTCCATAGGGGTAGGGGCGGGGGTGCACGGGGGTGGAACGGGCAGGACCCTCTCCGAACGCCCGCGGGCAGCCAGCAAATTGTCCAACCGTATGGACATGTCAATGAGTTCGTCCAGGGATAGATTGGTGTCCCTACAGGCCAGCTCCCTGCGGACGTCCGCCCGGAGACTACACCGGTAGTGGTCTATGAGGGCCCTGTCATTCCACCCCGCTCCAGCAGCCAAGGTCCTAAACTCCAGCGCGAAGTCTTGAGCGCTCCTCGTCTCCTGCCTGAGGTGGAACAGCCGTTCACCCGAAAGAAACAGCCCGAAAGCGGCGGGTGATCTCTGGGTAGTGGTCCCTCGCCGAGTCTGGAGCGTTCCAGACCGCATTAGCCCACTCCAGAGCTCGGCCCGTCAGGCAGGAAACGAGGGCACTTACGCTCTCCTCTCCTGTAGGAGCAGGTCTGACGGTGGCCAGGTACAACTCTAGCTGGAGAAGAAACCCCTTGCACCCAGCCGCCGTCCCATCGTACTCCCTCGGGAGTGCCAGGCGAAGCGCGCCAGAGCCAGACGTCGTAGGAGGAGGAGATGGTTGTATTGGGGGAGGTGTAGGTGGAGAGAGGATACCACTCCTCTCCCATCGGTCCATCCTCTCCATCATCTGGTCCATGGCGGATCCGATGCGATGCAGGACCGATGTATTGTGCTGGACACGTTCCTCCATTGAGGGTAGTGGAGTGCCCGCTGCTCCCACTGATTCCATGCTCCTTCTGGTGGTGCGGGATTCTGTAACGTCTGTAGTGTGGCGGAAAGAAGCGCAGGAAGCAGCGAACACTGTGTGGTAATTTTAATGGAACCACCTGTACAAAATAAAAGGTCTCCCAACAACAGGGAAAAATACAATAGACAAGCACAGTCGAACAAACGCAGTCGACACACAGAAAAACAATCCCGCACAATAGGGTGCGGGCCAGCTGAACTAAATAGCCCTCTTAATTGCCTAACTCAGGGCAGGTGAGAAAACATAAAAAAAGGGAAAAACAAAAAGGGAATCGGTGGTAGCTAATAGGCCGGTGACGACGACCGCCGAGCGCCACCCGAGCAGGAGGGGGCGCCACCGTCGGTAGGAATCGTGACAGCTACCTATACCCCCCCCCCCACTAGAATCCCCATATTTTAATGAAGACAAGACTGCTAAGATCGAATCGTACTACACCGACGCTACTCCGATGCTTGTCGGATGTGGCAGGGATTGCAAACTATTACAGACTACAAAGGGAAGCACAGCCAAGAGCTGCCCAGTGACACGAGCCTACCAGACAAGCAAAATTACTTCTATGCTCGCGTCGAGGCAAGTAACACTGAAACATGCATGAGAGCATCAGCTGTTCTGTGTGATCACGTTCTCCGCAGCCGATGTGAGTAAGACCTTTAAACAGCTCAACATTCACAAGGCCGCAAGGCCAGACGGATTACCAGGACGTGTACTCCAAGCATGCGCTGACCAACTGGCAATTGTCTTCACTGACATTTTCAACCTCTCCCTGTCTGAGTCTGTAATACCAACATGTTTCAAACAGACCACCATAGTCCCTGTGCCCAAGAAAGCGAAGGTAACCTGCCTAAATGACTACTGACCAGTAGCACTCACATCTGTAGCCATTAAGTGCTTTGAAAGGCTGGTCATGGCTCACATCAACACCATTATCCCAGAAACCCAAGACTCACTCCAATTTGCATACAACCCCAGCAGATCCACAATTGATGCAATCTCTAATGCACTCCACACTGCCATTTCACAACTGGACAAAAGGAACACGTATGTGAGAATGCTATACATTGACTACAGCTCAGCGTTCAACACCATAGTGCCCTCAAAGCTCATCACTAAGCTAAGGACCCTGGGACTAAACACCTCCCTCTGCAACTGGATCCTGGACTTTTTGACGGATTGCCACCAAGGTGGTAAGGGTAGATAACAACACATCTGCCACGCTGATCGTCAACATGGGGCCCCTCAGGGGTGCGTGCTGCTCAGTCCCCTCCTGTAGTCCCTGTTCACTCATGACTGCACGGCCAGGCACGACTCCAATACCATCATTAAGTTTGCTGATGACACAACAGTGGTAGGCCTGATCACCAACAACGAAGAGACAGCAAATAGGGAGGAGGTCAGAGAGCTGGCCGTGTGGTGTCAGGACAACAACCTCTCCCTCAACGTGATCAAGACTAAGGAGATGATTGTGGACTACAGGAAAAGGAGGACTGAGCACACCCCTATTCTCATTGACGGGTGTGTAGTGGAGCAGGTTGAGAGCTTCAAGTTCCGTGGTGTCCACATCACCAACAAACTAACATGGTCCAAGCACACCAAGACAGTCGTGAAGAGGGCACGACAAAACCTATTCCCCCTCAGGAAACTAAAAAGACTTGGCATGGGTCCTGAGATCCTCAAAATGTTCTACAACTGCAACATCGAGAGCATCCTGACCGGTTGCATCACTGCCTGGAATGGCAACTGCTCGACCTCTTCCTGCCATCCAGGACCTCTACACCAGGCGGTGTCAGAGGAAGGCACTAAAAATTGAACATCTAATCAAATGGCTACCCAGACTATTTACATTGCCCCCCCACCCCCTTGTACGCTGCTGCTACTCTCTGTTATTATCTATGCATACATCACTTGAATAACTCTACCCACATGTATATATTACCTCGACTAACCGGTGCCCCCGCACATTGACTCTGTACCGGTACCCCCCCCCCCCGTATATAGCCTAGCTATTGTTATTTTACTGCTGCTCTTTAATTATTTGTTACTTTTATTTCTTATTTTTCTTTAGGTATTTTTCTTAAACTGCATTGTTGGTTAACGACTTGTAAGTAAGCATTTCACTGTATTTCACTGTTGTATTCAGCGCATGTAACAAATACAATTTGATTTGTCAGCTTCTCCATCCTGGAAGGGGAAATCAATCAACTCCTGCAGCTCTGTCGCACGATGGGTAAGTACATAGTCAATGGTAGGCTTCGAGGGGATTCCTACTGTAGGTACACCTATAGCTCATCTCTTGGCAGTAGTACTGTAGACTACTTTATCACTGAACTCAACCCAGAGTCTCTCAGAGCGTTCACAGTCAGCCAACTGACACCCCTATCAGATCACAGTAAATAAATCACAGTCTACTTGAACAGAGAAATGCGCAATCATGAGGCATCAAAGCCAAAGGAACTGAATAATATTAAGAAATGCTATAGATGGAAGGAAAGAAGTGGAAACCTACCAAAAAAATAACATATTCAATCCCCTTTTGACATTTTCCTGGACAAAATGTTTCACTGTAACATTTATACTGTTTATACTGTAAACAGTATATTTGACCTCTCAGCTTCCCTATCAAATCTAGAAATCTCAATCAGAAAACCAAAGAAAATTAACAACAATGACAAATTAAGAATGCAAATAACATTTTTCTTTATTGAGAAACCTATCCAACCAAAAACATAGAGAACCAGAAAACCTGAGTCTATGCCTTCACTATGGTGAATCACTAAAACAATACAGAAGTACACTACGGAAAATGAAGGAACAGCACATCAGAAATCAGCTCAAAGTAATTGAAGAATCCATAGACTCTAACCACTTCTGGGAAAATTAGAAACACTAAACAAGAGAGAGAGCAAGAAAGAGATAAAAAGAGAGAGAGAGAGAAAGAGAGAGAGAAAAAGAAAGAGAGAGAGAAAGAGAGAGAGAGAAAGAGAGAGAGAAAGAGAGAGAAAAAGAGAGAGAGAAAAAGAGAGAGAGAGCGAGAGAGAAAAAGAGAGAGAGAAAAAGAGAGAGAGAGAGAGAGAGAGAGAAAGAGAGAGAGAGAGAAAAAAAGAGAGAGAAAAAGAGAGAGAGAGAAAAAGAGGGAGAGAAAAAGAGAGAGAGAGAGAGAGCTGGGGGGAGAGATACATGTGCAACATTGTGTCTCTCGTGTTTCATATGTTTCACATGCTGTTCAAGCTATTGGGAGTTTGGGTTACGGGTTAAGTGGTTTCTTTCTGTCTGAAAACTTGACTCAAGATTTGTCTCTGTGTGTGTGTGTGTGTGTGTGTGTGTGTGTGTGTGTGTGAGTGTGTGTGTGTGTGTGTGTGTGTGTGTGTGTGTGTGTGTGTGTGTGTGTGTGTTTTATGAACTGTTCTGCACTGTTACATCATTGATTGTCTGATACATGCTTCCTTCTAAGCACCGACTTGTGTGAGTGCGAGTGTGTGAACACAGTGTCTGTACATCTAATGGTCTGTGTGTGTGTGTGCATATTTTGTATAGCTAGAAGTGTACACAGTTATGTGTGAGTCAGGGAGCTGCTGTACAGTCTATTCCCCTCTGACCTGAAGTCACTGTGTTTATGAAGCTTAGCCAGTTCATGTAATGACAGCATTTTATATGGATGATAAAAGCGTGTCCTTCTCTATGGCTGCTCCTCATGGCACACTGCAGTGAACACACACACACACACACACGCACGCACGCACGCACACATGCACGCACGCACGCAAACACACACCCACACAGGCACGTATGCAACATTCCTCCTCTTGAACCCCCTACGCTGCAATCAACCACTACCAAAACCACTTCAAGTACAGAAGGGCAACATCATCAAAATTCTCCACTTAAAATTCCATCCACTCATATGGGGCTGTTTGGAAAAACAAAACAGAAGAGAGAGAGGGACACAGGCAATACAGAGAGAGAGGGACATAGCCAATAAAGAGAGAGAGGGATACAGGCAATACAGAGAGAGAGGGATACAGGCAACACAGAGAGAGGGGGATATAGACAATTAAGAGAGAGAGGGAGAGAGGGATATAGACAATACAGAGAGAGAGGGATATAGTCAATAAAGAGAGAGAGGGAGAGAGGGATATAGACAATAAAGAGAGAGAGGGATATAGTCAAAAAAGAGAGAGAGGGATATAGTAAAAAAAGAGAGAGGGATATAGACAATAAAGAGAGAGGGAGAGAGGGATAAAGTCAACAAAGAGAGAAAGGGATATAGTCAATAAAGAGAGAGAGGGAGAGAGGGATAAAGTCTACAAAGAAAGAAAGGGATATAGACAATAAAGAGAGAGAGGGAGAGAGGGATAAAGTCAACAAAGAGAGAAAGGGATATAGACAATAAAGAGAGAGAGGGAGAGAGGGATAAAGTCAACAAAGAGAGAAAGGGATATAGACAATAAAGAGAGAGAGGGAGAGAGGGATAAAGTCAACAAAAAGAGAAAGGGATATGGACAATAAAGAGAGAGAGGGAGAGAGGGATATAGACAATAAAGAGAGAGAGATATAGTAAATAAAGAGAGAGAGGGATATAGATAATAGAGAGGGATATAGATAATAAAGAGAGAGGGATATAGATAATAAAGAGAGAGGGATATAGTAAATAAAGAGAGAGAGGGATATAGACAACACAGAGAGAGAGGGATATAGATAATAAAGAGAGAGGGATATAGATAATAAAGAGAGAGGGATATAGATAATAAAGAGATAGGGATATAGATAATAAAGAGAGAGGGATATAGTAAATAAAGAGAGAGAGGGATATAGATAATAGAGAGGGATATAGATAATAGAGAGGGATATAGATAATAAAGAGAGAGGGATATAGATAATAAAGAGAGTGGGATATAGTAAATAAAGAGAGAGAGGGATATAGACAACACAGAGAGAGAGAGGGATATAGACAATAAAGAGAGAGGGATATAGTAAATAAAGAGAGAGATATAGACAATATAGAGAGAGACGGATATAGACAATAAAGAGAGAGTGAGAGAGAGGGATATAGACAATGAATAGATAGAGAGACATAGACAATAAAGAGAGCGAGAGAGAGAGATAGACAAAGAGAGTGAGAGAGAGGGATATAGACAATACAGAGAGAGAGGGATATAGACAATAAAGAGAGAGAGGGATATAGACAATACAGAGAGAGAGGGATATAGACAATAAAGAGAGAGAGGGATATAGACAACACAGAGAGTATGAGATACAGGCAAAAAAGAGAGGGATATAGAAAACCAAGAGAGAGAGACAGAGACAGACAATAAAGAGTAAGAGGGATATAGACAATACAGAGCTAGAGATATAGACAATACAGAGCTAGAGATATAGACAATACAGAGCTAGAGATATAGACAATACAGAGAGAGAGGGATATAGACATTACAGAGAGAGAGAGAGATAGACAATTAAGATAGAGAGGGATATAGACAATACAGAGAGAGGGATAAAGGCAATACAGAGAGAGAGGGATATAGACAGTAAAGAGAGAGAGGGATATAGACAATACAGAGAGAGAGGGATATTGACAATACAGAGAGGGGGATATAAACAATACAGAAAGAGAGGAATAAAGACAATAAAAAGACAGAGGGATATAGACGATAAAAAGAGAGAGGAATATAGGTAATACAGAAAGAGAGAGAGATAGACAATATATAGAGAGAGATATATATAGGCAATACAGAGAGAGAGGGATATAGACATTACAGAGAGAGAGAGAGATAGACAATTAAGATAGAGAGGGATATAGACAATACAGAGAGAGGGATAAAGGCAATACAGATAGAGAGGGATATAGACAGTAAAGAGAGAGAGGGATATAGACAGTAAAGAGAGAGAGGGATATAGACAGTAAAGAGAGAGAGGGATATAGACAATACAGAGAGAGGGGGATATTGATAATACAGGGAGAGGGATATAAACAATACAGAAAGAGAGGAATAAAGACAATAAAAAGAGAGAGGGATATAGACAATAAAAAGAGAGAGGAATATAGGTAATACAGAAAGAGAGAGAGAGAGACAATATATAGAGAGAGATATATATAGGCAATACAGAGAGAGAGGGATATAGACAATAAAGAGAGAGAGATAAAGACAATATAGAGAGAGATATAAACAATATTTATAGAGAGAGATATAGACAATATAGAGAGGGATAAAGGCAATACAGAGAGAGAGGGTTATAGACAATACAGAGAGAGAGGGATAAAAACAATAAAAAGAGAAAGGGATATAGGCAATACAGAGTGAGAGGTATATAGACAATATAGAGAGAGAGATATATAGGCAATACAGAGAGAGAGGTAATATAGGCAATACAGAGAGAGAGAGAGAGAGATAGGCAATATAGAGAGAGCGAGATATAGGCAATACAGAGAGAGGTTGTCACATCCTGACCAGTAATGGGGTCATTTGTAATTGTAGTATGGTCAGGGCGTCGCAGGGGGTATTTGTTTTGTGTGTTTTGGGGTTTTTGGTTCTAGGGGATTTTGGTTCTAGTTTTCTATTTCTATGTATCTTTTTCTATGTGTGGCCAGGTATGGCTTCCAATCAGAGGCAGGTGTCTTTCGTTGTCTCTGATTGGAAGCCATACTTAGGCAGCCTGTTTTGCCTGTGTTTTCATGGTTGCCTTCTGTATAGTCTGTGTACCTTTCAGAACTGTTGATTTCCATTTGTTATTTTCGTTTAAGTGTTCAATTTATTAATAATAAAAGGAGATGAGCACTATACCGCTGCGTTTTGGTCACCTTTCATCGACGTCTGTGACAGAGGGATACAGACAATAAAGAGAGAGAGAGATATAGACAATATAGAGAGAGATATAGACAATATAGAGAGAGAGGGATATAGGCAATACAGAGAGAGAGAGATGCAGACAATATAGAGAGAGAGGGATACAGGCAATTAAGAGAGAGAGAGAGAGAGAGAGAGAGAGACAATATATATAGAGAGATATAGACAATATAGAGAGAGAGGGATATAGACAATACAGAGAGAGGGATATAGACAATACAGAGAGAGGGATATAGACAATATATATAGAGAGAGATATAGACAATATATAGAGAGAGGGATATAGACAATATATAGAGAGAGGGATATAGACAATATATAGAGAGAGGTATATAGAGAGAGGTATATAGACATTATAGAGAGAGAGGGATATAGACAATATAGAGAGAGAGGGAGAGAGGGATATAGACAATATAGAGAGAGATGGAGAGAGGGATATAGACAATATAGAGAGAGATGGAAAAGAAAATATTAAAGAGAGAGAAAAATAACAATGAAGGGCAGGATAAAGCGAGCGGTTTAAGAGTATGGACTTCACTTTCACGTTTGATTTCAAACAGTTTCATTCTATCCCTCTATACTCATCACTTCTGCCTCAGAATGATAGAGAGAAAAGGAGGTAGAGAGAAAGAACAAGAGAAAGAGAGAGCGAGAGAGAGTGGCGGTCATGTCTGTCCTCTATTCTCGCTGTGTTGTCAGTCTGCCCTTTCTGGTGATGCGTTTGATCTGTTCTGTTTTGTCATCTGGGTGGACTTCCCCTGCCGCCCGTCAACGTTGCAGTTGAGTCTGTTTTCCTTTATTCTTTTCTCTACCTTGGCAGAGCTGGGGCTGATTGGCTGTAGACGGGCCATGCCATTTCCAGGCAGACGGGTAGTGATTCATGTGCCCATCACTGTGCCCGCCTGAGGGAGATGTACTGAGCACAAAGACAGGCACATGCAGTCAACCATGACTCCATCTCTCTCTCTCTCCCTCTCTCGTTTATTTGTTTTCCTCTACCAATCTTTTTTCTTCTCCGCTCAGTTTGTCTGTCAACTCCCTCTCCCACTGTCTCTCTTCGTCTCTCATCACTGTCTCACTCCCTCGACTCCGCGCTTACCAACTCACGCTCAATCTTTTCGCGCCGTCTCTATCGGTCTCTTCTCATCTGTTTGCTGAGGTTTTGTTAAGGGATTCGATCTCGTGCCTTTGTCTGTCGTCTCCCTCTTACCGCCACCTCTCTCTAGCAAATGGTGCAGAGGGAAGTTCGCATAATCTGTCCCTCATTGGACTGGCCTTAACGTCCCTTGTCCACCCCCCCCACCCCCCCCCCCACCCCCCTTAACCCTAACCCCCCTATTAATGTTGACCTAATGTGGAGCTCTGGAGCCGTCCGGCACTGTCTCAGTGGAACAGCTGGTCTCAATTTGGTCCCGTTCCTCACAACACGCACGCACACACACACATACACAGTCCGGCGACCTGCTTTCTTTGGCATCTCGCTCTGTTAAAGGAGTAATTTAATCATTTCACCAAAATATTTGAGGTGCACTGGACCGTAGCATTTGGTATGGTCACATGGTCACAGGGTCTCGCTGCTCTGTTTGGTTTGGCCGCTAAACTGCTCTGAAAAGAAATGAAATCCTAACGTGCTGTAATAATGGAGCAGAAATACTGTACAATGTGCAGTGTAGTCCTGGCTGTCTCAGATAACCAGTGGGAAGTTTTCGCCATTCTCTCTTTAGCTTCATTATCCTTCCCCTTGTCGTCGGTGTGATGAATGTGATCATACTGGGCGCTGAGAAAGTACTAGGTCGCACCTCAAATGGCACCATATTCCCTATTTAGGGAACTACTTTTCAACCGGGGCCCCAGCCATAGACTTGCATACATCATCTCAACCCCTTGCCGTGTTACAAGACCTCCACAAGTCTACTCCTGATGTTTAATTCAATCAGATATACAGTTCGTTTATATAAAAAAAATTAAAATGCAGTGACAGAGATGCACCCAGGCTGAATACTCTATAGAAAAGTCCTAATGAGATTCTGGTTCCTCTCTGGTTAAACGGCCATCTCATAAATAAACCCACTAGATTTCCACCGGGTAGATAGATGATTCTCTCTAATATGGTCATACAGTATAATACAGAAACCACAGGTTTCCAGAGTCCTCGCATCCAACATTCATTGTCCTTATGAGCTCTCTCTCGCTCCTCCTCTCCCCTCTGTTCCACCACCTTCTCTCCTCTCCTCCTCTCCTCCTCTCCTCCTGTCTTCCGGTGGCAGAGAGGCCGTCCTGCTCTACTTTATCATTTTCTCCCTACATTATCCACAGGTCATTAGGAAGCAGTCATCCATTATTCACTTCTCAGGGGCCTTTTCTTTTTTGACATGGAAACATCAAACATATTAGCAGGATGTTCCTTCAGTGAACCATTTCAATATTTCACGAGCTGAGCTACGTGGAAACGGGTTCCATCTATCTATCCCTCCATACCTCATTCTTTCTCTCCTCTTTTGTGTCGAGAGGAAGTTCTAGAGGTGAAAGAGAAACTGTCTTTAGTCTCAGCAAAACCAACAGGAATGGCGTCTACTGAAAATACCTTCATCCATCTAAGAAATCTCTCTCTCTCTCTCTCCCTCCCTCCCTCTCCCTCTCTCTCTCTCTCCAACTGTTGAGGCTTTTGCTGAATATGCTCTTTTGCGTTGATGGTTCAGTACAGAAGGAGAAATGGGATTGCAGAATGGGTAGTAATTGCACTACTGTCTGATTGCAATTTTACATTCCGTTTTCCGGAACGATCAGATTAGAAATATGTGTGTGTGTGTGTGTGTGTGTTGAGATACTGCAGAGGTAGGCAGAAAAGCGGCTCATCCGCAGTGATCACATCTTTTCTCGTCCTTTATCATCGGCAGTCTGAGACGGATTGAGTAACGGCTGACTTTGCATAAACAACGAGAAAAGAGTTTTGTCTCATTTGAAATAAACTTTGCTTAGACAGGCAATTAGTCTAGTGGGCCTCTGGTGGGCCTGTCTGTGAATGTGGAATACATATGCACTGATGGGTTCGATCAGGCCTGGTGTAAATGTACTCTACAGGTGCTCTAAAGGATCCTAGAGGGGTTATAAATACATGGAACAAATATATGTGCAGATATGTTTAAAGAAATAAATCGTCGACGCTCAAATGTGTTACTAATGTAAGCAGATGTGTTTAACGAGTGCACACCACAGCTGTGACGAATCACAGTCGGAGAGAGGAAGGAAGGGACGCGCGGGGAGGACGGGAGGGAGAGAGAGAGGGATGGGGAGAGAGAGTGGGGGAGGGAGGAGAGACCAGAAAGGGAACAGAGGGTGAGTGGGAGAGAGAGGGGAGAGAGAGAGAGAAGGGAGGGAGGGGAGAGACAGAAAAGGACGGAGGAAGGGAGGGACGCAGGGAGGAAGGGAGGGAGAGAGGGGGGAAGGAGAAACAGAAAAGGGGAGGCGAGGGAGAGGTGAGGAGACAGATAATAACTTTAGACTTCCTGTAGTTGGTGGATTAGACCCAGACTTTAGACATCTACAGGCACACACACACTCAGACATACATAAAAACACAAAGGTAATAATCCCCGTACTATAAATTCATGTTTGGCTGAAGGATTTACTAGGTAATGGCCTAGCTATTCAGGCCCATAGGACTACAGCCAAGACAATGTCTACAAGTCTCCAGCATAAACCTGGCACTGTGACCATAACAGCAACACAAGCAAAGCTTGTAATAATACCTGGAATTACCAAATAAAAAACATGTCATCCTTCCCATCCTCATAATCAGCGTTCAGTATCATCAAACCTAGAATTCAAAACCTAGAGCGCACAAATTGTCTCGGTTCTGTATCGTTGTGACGTTCACACCGGCTCTTAATTAATAGAGCTTCACTCTGACATTTTCATGCAAACAGTAGATATTCTAGGGTTGTCTCATCTTCAGCTTGGAGTGGCCCCTCCCTCCCTCCCTGTGAGGGGTGTGCCGGCCTGCGACAGGTGTTGCAGTGCTCAGTGAGGCAGGTAACAGGACAGGAGAACACAGCGGGAACTCTGACAGCTGCACACACATTTATATCTGTTTTACCCCTCATCAGAGAGCGGGGGGAGGAGGGAGAGTGGGGGGAGAGAGAGAGAGTGGGGGAGGAGGCAGGAAAACAATGAAAACAGTATAACAATGACAGTCTGGTGGGACAACAGTGTACTGCTCAATGCTATAGGTAATGTCAGAACAACACAGATCTGTATCCATGGGAGGGTGTGTGTGTGTGTGTGTGTGTGTGTGTGTGTGTGTGTGTGTGTGTGTGTGTGTGTGTGTGTGTGTGTGTGTGTGTGTGCACGTGCACAAGTTGTGTGGAATACAGGCTGCATTGCTGCACAGTACGCTCAGACAGTAAATGTTTGCCTTTAGCCAAAATCCAGTTCTGGCGTATGAATTGTGGGAAGAGAAAGCGTTGATCTGCATGAGTTGAGCTGGTGTGAACGAGACAGAGACAGACGGTGACTGTGGATAGGAAGAGAGCTGGCTTTGACAGATGCCCTTTTTACTGTCAACATAAGCATGTGCAGAGAGATCAGAGGTCAGGGATCAGAGAGGGGTTGAGGGAGCCTTTGCTACAGAGCCACGAGTGTGTATAGTGTGCATGGGCAGCAGGGTACAAGCCTTAAAGGTCAAGTGCAGTCAAAAACATGATTGTCCTGTGTTTTATATATCCACAATATGAGGTTGGAATAATACTGTGAAATTGTGAAAAGTAGGATAATGCCTTTTTAGTGTAAAAGCGATTTGAAAACACAACCTGAAATTTTAGCCTGTTTTGGTGGGATGGAGTTTTGGCCTGACTGGTGACATCACCAGACAGTAAATCAGTTAATAGACCAATAAGAAAGAGAGTTCCAAACCTCTCTGCCAATAACATCTAGTAGTTCTCTCCACTCAGACCACTCCCAGTCCTAGCTAAAATCTTGCTTGAGAATTGGCCATTTTTATGTCTTTTTGACCATTTAAATGAGTACAGGGACACACAGGGGAGAATGACTGCCCCCTCCCTCATCGAAGCCGTGGAGTTCAAGGCTGACCGTTGTACTGCAGGCATTGTTTGCAGAAAACACGATCCCCCATTATAGTGAATAAAACAAAAAAACAATCACCAATCATGGTGCCAAAAATGACTTCTAATACACCAGATGTATGTCCTTGAGTCGATTATTTTAAAATCCCACACAGTAGTTATAAGGATCATTTTAGTAGCTAATGGCAGACTGCATTACACCGGTTGGCCTTCAACTGAGAGGGGACAGCACTGAGCTAGCCTGCAACGTCACTTCCTGGAGTAGCTCAAACTGCGCATGTTATGTCTCCATGAGACGCCATCTTAACCCACTCCGTTTGGCTTCAGTGCACTACTGAGTCTTTACATAGGAACGAATGGTGTCATGTGATCCTTGGCTTTGTACATTTATATATACAGTCACTGACACACGCACGCACGCACGCACGCACGCACACACGCACGCGCACACACACACGCACACAAATGCCCCTTCATCAGAATAAAACATTTCTTCAAGAAGAGAGCATCATCATGCCCTGTAGCGTTCTACTGTACATTATATTTGTAAATTGAAGCCCTTCTCATGTGTGAGTGTGTGTGTGAGTGTGTGTGAGTGAGTGTGTGTGAGTGAGTGTGAGTGTGTGTGAGTGTGTGTGTGTGAGTGAGTGTGAGTGAGTGAGTGTGTGTGAGTGTGTGTGAGTGAGTGTGAGTGTGTGTGAGTGAGTTTGTGTGAGTGAGTGAGTGTGAGTGTGTGTGAGTGAGTGTGAGTGTGTGTGTGTGAGTGAGTGCAGCCTTATTGTGTGCATGACTGAATGAACATGAGACTCTACGAAAGGATACCAACCCTCACCACACTCATGTACACGTATAAAAACAAACATTTATTTTAACAGGTTTTGAGAAAATGTAATAAAAACAAAAAACAGAAATACCTTATTGACGTAACTATTCACTCTATACAAGTACAAAAACAAGCATGAACGTTTAAGGAAATAACACACACTATTTCATCTTACGCACCAGAGCTGACCTAACTGAACAACCTCTTCCCATAGAAGCCTAACAGTGTTATTTCTGAAACGTTTCATTCCATTACACAGCCTAGAGCCTGAGAATATAATGAGAATGCTGCTGGTTGTTGAGTAACCTGCATTCATCCAGCAGATTCCCATACTGACTAAACGTTTCACTAGCACTCATTTTCTAAATAGTTCCTTGATCAATTATGCAGAATTAGATAGATGATTTGATCCAGGTCTCATTGATCCAGGTCTCATGATTGTTGCCCCCGTCATGTCCCTTATGTCCTCCAGACAACCCTCGCACCCTCCCTGGCCCTCCCCGCTCTGAGAGCTGCCCTGCTGGGCTTCCTCCTGCTGGACTCCCCCTGACCCAGGCTCCTGGCCTGGATCTCTTCTCATTCCTCCTCTCACACGCCATCAGGCGATGGGGAGATGGAGGGAGGGAGGGATCGAGGGAGAGAGAGAGGGATGAAAAGTGGTTATCATTTAATGTCCGGTCAGGAGGCCCATCTACACACACAAACGGTGAAGAACACATGCAGTCTCTCTTGCATGCCTCACATTCTTCCTCCTCTCTAATGTCAGGGTCATGTTGGAGGAAAGAGGATATCTTTGAACTTTGCTCTGTTTGGGAGAAGCATGTGAGGGAGAGTGAATGTGATGTGATTACGGTTGCAAAATTCTGGGAACTTCCCCAAAATTCCCCTGTTGGAAGATTCCCGGGCTCAGAAGAGAATAAGTAACATATTTTTGCATTGTTGTTTTCTGTTGTTGTTTTCCTTTGTTTTTCACTTTTTTCTCTTTTGTTAATTTTGTCGGTGGCTGTGGGGGGGGTCTTGGATGGTTGAGGGGTAGCTCTCTGGGGATCTTGGACGGCTGGTGGCCTGGCGGTTGGGAGCTTGGGCCGGTGGCCGATAGGTCGCTGGTTTGGATCCCCGATTTGACTTGGTGGGAGATCTGCCGACGGCGTGGTGCTTGACCCTGGTCTCTCTGGATGGGAGTCCGGTAGATGACTGAATATAATGTAAATGTTGAGCGACTTCACTGCAGGTAGATTGTATGCTTTAATATTCAATAAAAAGCAACATACCCGGAATCCTCCAACCAGGATTTCTGGAAAACTTCTGGAATTTTTAGGGTAGCTTCTGGAATTTTGCAACCCTAGATGGGATGCACATTTAGCCTTCTAGTGTAGTCACTAGTGAAGATATTTGGCTGACAGGTCAGGTCTGTAGTCTCTCATCTCATCCTTGCTATCTTTAAGGATTATCTACGAAGATATTTAGCCAGTAGGATTGTATACCGTTTCCTCCCTATATAGTTAATGGATTTCTATTCTCTAAATGTTCAAAAACACTGCTCTTTTATCATACTACAATACACTGTGACTGTGTTTCCTCAACAGTGGAAAGAAAGCCTAGTGGTGTGTTCCAAGTAAAGGGACCTAGAAGCATCATGCATGAAGTCCCAAATAGGAATGTGACTGCATTTCTTTCCCTCCCCACAACCAGGCAAGAATAGATTTAAAATGGCCTAAACCTAGCCGTGTTTAACTAATTGCTGAGCACTCACACACCCACACAGGCAAGCACCCATGCATACACACTCAAGCACACACACACACACAAAGACACGCGTACACACACACAAACACACACACAAACACACACACCCTCAAAGCTATGTTGTTCTTCTATCAAACCACCATATTTCACCAAGAGGACCAAAATAATGAAATTACCCAGAAAGCAGTGCGTTTGTGCGTTTGGAGAGTTACAGTCTGGGACAGAGTCCATAGCTTGATCACTTTCATGTGGTTCACATGAAGCTCTCTCTCTCTTTCCTTCTTTCTCTCCCTCTCCCTCGTTTCCTCTCTCACTCGCTCCTAGTCCTAGAGGGACTCTTTCCAACCACAGACCTCGACACGGGCCTTCCAATTCAAGCACACACACACACACACACACGCACACGTTTATAAAGTTCATGCTTTTATGCCACATTCAGCAGAAAACCTCTGTAACCCCTAGGGATCCCAGCTCCAGACACGAAGACTTACAGAAAAAAATAAGAAGAATAAATATGGGGGATGAAAGGAGGGAGGAGGGGGAATAGACAGAGGAAGGGGGGTGCAGTGGGACTCTAACTGTCTCCAAGCTATTCTCAAATTGAGGATTCTTTAAAAGCCACGGAGCTGGAGTTTGGTGACTGTTACTATTAAAATATTTGTTTTGAGTGATGTCGCGAGTGTTCATGGACACTGACGGACTATAATCAATATGGTGCTGGCTTCTGAAACATGAAGGGCCGGCCAGGGAAACCATTAGGATTTACAGGCACACTCACACACGGTGCAGTGCCAATGGTACCAGGACGAATGGTACTAGCCAGGTGAAAGCTGTGTATGGTGCAAAAACCAGCAGAATGGGATCCAAATAATTTCCATTGAGAAGGTCAACTGGACAGGCTTGAATTGAAAGATTGATACAAATACTCTGCATGTTACATTTCCTGAGAGGAAGTCATTTTAAAACGGAATCAAAAACACTTGGATAAAGGAGGTCTGAATCTGTTAAGACAGCGGCCTCTTTCTGTCCTCCTCTCCTCCTCCCCTCCTCCTCTCCTCCTCCCCTCCTCCTGTCCTCAGCTGAATCCTGTTACTTTCAGATGTTCTCCATACATCTTCATTTAGCTCCTCTGATCTGTCTCAGAAGTGTGTGTGTGTGTGTGTGTGTGTGTGTTGGTTAGTGGTGGTGGAGGAGGCATTGGGGTGCATCAAGATGTGGGGGTGGGAGGGGAGGGGGGGAGGGGGCTTGCCATCCTCCGTCCGTGACAGAAGACACTGAGGTAGAACAGTGAATAAATCTAGTTGTTTCTTTTCACATTGTGATCCTTACACATGACAACAGGGCAACTCTCCATGAAGATCTTTGGTTTTATAAAAATAAAAATAATAATATTGATGTAGCATGAGAAGTGAGAGAAAAAGCTGAACGTACACATGAGGCTTAGTGCAAGTGGGTTCTGGTTGTCCAAGTAGTGGGTTCTGGTTGTCCAGGTAGTGGGTTCTGGTTGTCCAGGTAGTGGGTTCTGGTTGTCCAGGTAGTGGGTTCTGGTTGTCCAGGGCTGCATCCAAAATGGCACACTATTCCATTTATAGTGCCCTACCTTTGAGCAGAACCCATTGTGCCCTGGTCAAACATAGTGCACTATATGGGAAATAGGGTGCCATTTGGGATGCATTTCAGAACACTTTAGTCATCATTTCATTTGAGTTTCCATGCAGAGAGAGATGGTATGTCTACAGAGGGGGAACCAGCGGGATTGTGGGAAAGAAGGCTGGGAAAGGAGAGGTCCACATGCAGAGTGGGCTGTCAGTCAACTGGACCCTGGCCCTACTGCTTCTGCAAACACGCTTTAGAAACACAAAATTCCCCCCACTTTACACACACACACACACACACACACACACACACACGTGAGGAAGTTTGCTCTTTTTTGGGAAGAGTGCTCTTTCAGAGCCAGACACCACAACCGTTGGCATGAAGGTTCTAGTGTGTTTTTTTAAATCATGTGTGTGTCCATTGGCATTGGGAACAGAGGGAGGTGGCGGTTCCAATTTGTATCTGTGGGTGTGTTTGGCTCTACAGAGTCTTATAGGAGTAACACAAAGGGAGAGAGCTGGACCTTCCCCGGTCTATGGGTTGCGAGAAGGGACAAAAGGGGGGGGGGGGGGCTGGAGTTGTAAGCAGAAGCCATGTAAACAGATGTGAGAGGGGATGAGAGAGAGAGGGAGAGAGAGAGAGGAGGATAAAAGGCCTCATTGTTCTGCCTTTGCCCAGCTCTCTACCAGAGAGAGTGAGGGAGGAAGACAGAGAAAAAGAAAAGAGAGACGGGGGGGGGGTCTGTTTTATATGAAGTGGAATGGTCCATTTTGGTTGAACCGGGGCAACTGCTGCTGTGCCTTCCAGACAGTGTTCAGCTTCAACAGTTTCCAAAGGAAATATTCCAAAATATTCCCACCCCTCTCTTCCACCCCCGTTCCCACTAAACTAAAACCAGCTTCAACAGGCTCTTACAAAGGAATTCTGCTGCTTCAGTTAAATCCATACTTCTTTTTTTCTCTCTCTCTCGCTCTCTCTCCAACTCTATGCAGACAGCCTGGCCTCAGAGCCATACGAAATATACTTTACGTACACTGCCTTTGGAAAGTATTCAGACCCCTTGACTTTTTCCACATTTTGTTAATTAAGTTACAGCCTTATTCTAAAATGTATTGTAGTTTTTTTTTTTACGTCATCAATCTACACACAATTCCCCAAAATGACAAAGCAAACATTTTTTGCTAATTTATTCAATACAAAAACTGAAATATCACATTTACATAAGTATTCAGACCTTTTACTCAGTACTTTGTTGAAGCACCTTTGGCAGCGATTACAGCCACGTGTCTTCTTGGGTATGACGCTACAAGCTTGGCACACCTGTATTTGGGGAGTTTCTCCCATTCTTCTCAGCAGATCCTCTCAAGCTCTGTCAGGTTGGATAGGGAGCGTTTTGCATGCTCAGCTATTTTCAGGTCTCTCCAGAGATGTTTGATCAGGCTCAAGTCCAGGCTCTGGCTGGGCCACTCAAGGACATTCATGTGCCTTTTACTGGGGAGTGGCTTATGTCTGGCCACTCTACCAGAAATACCTAATCGGCGGAGTTGCTGCAGGATGGTTGTCCTTGTGGAAGGTTCTCCCATCTCCACAGAGGAACTCTAGAGCTCTGTCAGAGTGACCATCGGGTTCTTGGTCACCTCCCTGACCAAGGCCCTTCTCCCCTGATTGCTCAGTTTGGCCAGGGGGCCAGCTCTAGGAAGTGTCTTGGTGGTTCCAAACTTCCTCCATTAAAGAATGATAGAGGCCACTGTGTTCTTGGGGCCCTTCAATACTGTAGAAATGTTTTGGTACCCTTCCCCATATCTGTGCCTCGACACAATCCAGTCTCGGAGCTCTGCGGACAATTCCTTCGACCTCATTACTTAGTATTTGCTCTGACATTGTCAACTGTGGGACCTTATATAGGCAGGCGTGTGCCTTTCCAAATGATGTCCAAACAAGTTGTAGAAACATCTTAAGGATGGAAAAAGGGTGCACCTGAGCTCAATTTTGAGTCGCATAGCAAAGGGTCTGAATAATTATTTAAATAAGGTATGTGTTTTTTGTTTTAATTACATTCGCAAAAATGTCTAAAAACCTGTTTTTGCTTTGTCATTATGGGGTATTGTGTGTAGATTGCTGAGGAAATTGTTTTATTTAATCCCTTTTAGAATAAGGCTGTAATGTAACAAAATGTGGACAAGGTAAAGGGTTCTGAATACTTTCCAAAGGCGCTGTATGTCTGAGCACCTCCAAGACGTATGATACCTGCTACTGGTTTAGTGACTGGAGACAGAAACTAAAGTAGGGAGGTTGGTCAGGGTGGGCGTAATCCGCAACAGTCTAGCAATCCAAAGGTTGAATGTCCGAGTCGCGCCGGGGACAACTGTAGCATTTTAGCTAACCCTTCACAAACCTGTATTCTAAACTTAACCCAATTCACCTAACCTGCTATGCAAATCCACCTAACCTTTGTCGCTCTAGTTCCCCTAACCGCCAATGTAAATTCTCCCTGTGATTGTCCTTTGTTGTTATTGCGCAACAAGCAACCTGGTCTCAGATGAAGACGTAATATTATATGTCCTCCAAGATGTATGATTTTTTTTAAATAAATATTTTTAACCTTTATTTAACTAGGCAAGTCAGTTAAGAACAAATTCTTATTTACAATGACGGCCTACCAAAATGCAAAAGGCCTCGTGCGGGGACGGAGGCTGGGATTTAAAAATATATATATATAAATAAATATAGGACAAAACACACATCACGACAAGAGAGACAACACAACACTACATAAAGAGAGACCTAAGACAACAACATAGCAAGGCAGCAACACACAACAACACAGCATGGTAGAAACACAACATGACAACAACATGGTAGCAACAAAACATGGTACAAACATTAATGGGCACAGACAACAGCACAAAGGGCAAGAAGGTAGAGACAATACATCACGCAAAGCAGCCACAACTGTCAGTAAGAGTGTCCATGATTGAGTCTTTGAATGAAGAGATTGAGATAAAACTGTCCAGTTTGAGTGTTTGTTGCAGCTCGTTCCAGTCGCTAACTGCAGCGAACTGAAAAGACCAGCGACCCAGGGATGTGTGTGCTTTCGAGACCTTTAACAGAATGTGACTGGCAGAATGGGTGTTGTATGTGGAGGATGAGGGCTGCAGTAGATATCTCAGATAGAGGGGAGTGAGGCCGAAGAGGGTTTTATAAATAAGCATCAATCATTGGGTCTTGCGACGGGTATACAGAGATTACCAGTTTACAGAGGAGAATAGAGTGCCGTGATGTGTCCTATAAGGAGCATTGGTGGCAAATCTGATGGCCGAATGGTAAATAACATCTAGCCCTCGAGAGCACCCTTACCTGCCAATCTATAAATGATGTCTCCGTAATCTAGCATGGGTAGGATGGTCATCTGAATCAGGGTTAGTTTGGCAGCTGGGGTGAAAGAGGAGCGATTATGATAGAGGAAACCAAGTCTAGATTTAACTTTAGCCTGCAGCTTTGATATGTGCTGAGTGAAGGACAGTGTACCATCGAGCCATACTCCCAAGTACTGTATGAAGCGACTACCTCATGCTCTAAACATGAGGTAGTAATCACATCAGTGGGGAGAGGGGCATTCTTCTTACCAAACCACATGACCTTTGTTTTGGAGGTGTTCAGAACAAGGTTAAGGGTAGAGAAAGCTTGTTGGACACTAAGAAAGCTTTGTTGTAAAGCATTTAACACAAAATCCCGGGGAGCGGCCAGCAGAGTATAAGACTGTATCATCTGCATATAAAAGGTTGCGAGAGCTTCCTATTGCCTGAGCTATGTTGTTGATGTAAATTGAGAAGACCATGGGGCCTAGGATTGAGCCTTGGGGTACTCCCTTGGTGGCATGCAGTGGCTGAGACAGCAGAATTTCTGACTTTTTACACTGCACTCTTTGAGAGAGGTAGTTAGCAAACCAGGCCAAAGACCCCTCAGAGACACCAATACTCCTTAGTCGGCCCATAAGATTGGAATGCTCTACCATATCAAAAGCTTTGGCCAAGTCAATAAAAATAGCAGTACAACATTGCTTAGAATCAAGGGCAATGGTGACATCATTGAGGACCTTTAAGGTCGCAGTGACACATCCATAACCTGAGCAGTAACCAGATTGCATACCAGAAAGAATACTATAGACATCAACAAAGCCAGTCAGTTGATTATCGACAAGTTTTTACAACACCTTTGACAAGCAGGGCAAAATAGGATCAGCTTGATCTCCCCTTTAAATAAAGGACAAACCATGGCTGCCTTCCAAGCAATGGGAACCTCCCCAGAAAGGAGAGACAGGTTAAAAAGGTCGGAGATAGGCTTGGGGATGATGGGGCAGCAACCTTAAAGAAGAAAGGGTCTAAACCATCTGACCCAGATGTTTTTTGGGGTCAAGTTTAAGGAGCTCCTTTAGCACCTCGGACTCAGTGACTGCCTGCAGGGAGAAACTGTGTAGCGGGGCAGGGGAAAAAGTGGGAGAAGCACCAGGGATAGTCACATTAGAAGGGGTGGGAGATGAGGAAATGTTGGGACGGCAAGGAGGCATGGCTGAGTCAAATAGGAATCCTGACGTAATGAAGTGGTGATTAAAGAACTCAGCCATGTGCTTCTTGTCAGTAACAAACACATCATCAACGTTAAGGGACATGGGCAGCTGTGAGAAGGAGGGTTTATTCTCCAGGTCTTTAACCGTTTTCCAGAACTTCTTGGGGTTAGACCCACAGAGAGAGAACTGCTCCTTAAAATAACTAACTTTGGCCTTCCGGATAGCCTGAGTGCACTTATTTCTCATTTGCCTGAACGAGAGCCAGTCAACCTGAGTATGCGTGTGCCGAGCCTTTCATCAAATGCAATTCTTGAGGTGGAGTAACTCTGCAAGATCACTGTCGAATCAGGGGCTGAACCTGTTAATAATTCTCATTTTCTTTATGGGGGCGTGTTTGTTAACAATACCACTGAAAATATTAAAAAAAGGTCCAAGTGTCTTCGACAGAGGGGATCAAGCTGATTCTATACCATTTTACAATAAGTTACATCTTCCATTTCGTATGCTATTGTTGTAACGTCTGCTTCCAACTCACACTCTCAAACACATAGATCCCCTGAACACAGCTCACTCTCCAGATCCCAATCACCTGAATTCTGATCACCTGTTCACACACCTGTATTCCATTATCACACACTATTTAGTTGAGTTTTTTGCACCCCGTCATTGTGAGGTATTGTTTGTTTTGTGACACCCTTCTATTCGGAGCGCTGGTTTTCCTGTAATGTAATCCTCCCGTGTATGATAGTTTTTTCCTACCTCACTAACGACACCTTTTGCCTATTCCCTGCCTGAACTTTAGCCTATCGGATTTTCTGTTATCAACCTATTGCCTGATCTCCCGTATGACGTTACTAACCTTTTCCCTGCCTGTACGGTTGCCTTTTTGAACCCCCTGTGTATGACCTTCTGTCTGCCCCTGGACCCAGCTACCTGCCTCCTCCTGTGGTCCTTTACAGTAAACACCTGCTGCACCCTGCGTTTGAAACCAGCTCTCTGTCTCCCATCGTGTTCATTACAATTGTATGACCGTAAAACCCCTTGGATTCAGCAATGCATATGCCCTGTATATGAATAGTCTTCCTTGATTTTCATATCATCATGTTTCAATCAACACAAGTTAATTTTATGGCATGGATAACTCTGCCCTTTCAGACCCTAACCAGACAGAGGGTTGTCACTAGTTATCACAGCCACAAAGTCAAAATTGGCTATATTGTCAAAATTCATGAAAACAAAAATGTGCTTTTTGGTGTTCAATTAAGGTTATGGTTAGGCATAAAGTTAGCAGTGTCATTAAGGTTTAGGGTTAAGGTTAGGGTTAGGTTTAAAATCAGATTTTAAGAAGAGAATTTGCAGGAATGGGTGGGCTTTATGACCTTGTGGCTGGGTAACTTGTGACGACCGACAGAGAGGGAGGTAACTCATAAAGGACAAATAACCATCAGTCTGATGCCATAAAAGGGGAGAGATAAAAAGCCTTGGATCCATGGGTTTATAGCTTCTACGTGATTCTGTTCCGGATGGAGACAAACACAGCAGAAGTGGACATAAGTACCTTCTTTAAAGAGAAGCTGCTCGGTCAGGGGGAAATAATCTGGTCAGCTCAAATGGAAAGGGTATGAGAAATGGCATGTGTCACGTGTGTGTTTAAACCATGTCTCCAAACACTATTAAAGAGCGTTAAATCATCTGTCCAGCTGGTGGTCTCCACACTGAGTCTTTGTGCCCCTCTGTCTCACTGCAACAGCCAGACACACATGTGCATGCACACATTGCATTTGCCACCTTCATCTTTCCCCTGCTCCACACTTTTGGACTTCCCTCTCAGGAGAAAAGGAGACAGCCATGTGAATAGAACCAAAAATTATGGGAGTGCTTGAAAGAGTGTCAGAAAAGGGGTGCACGAGAGAGAGACAAAAAGAGACAGGGATAGAAAGAGAGAGAGAGAGAGAGAGAGAGAGAGAGAGAGAGAGAGAGGGAGCGAGAGAGAGAGAGAAAAAGGGAGCAAGAGATTCATAGAGACAGAGGGCCAGTGAGAGGTAGGCGTGATAGGACGCCTACCTCCCTGAGGCTGATCCCTGAGGCTGATGTAGACTTTCGCCCTCCGGAAATCGGGACACCCTGACGTACCTCCCCCCAGTCTCCCTCTGCCACCCCGTCCCCAGCCTCTGTCACTGTGACCCCATGCCTTCATAGAGCTCATTGAGCACCAGGCCTGCCTTTGTCCCCGGGTGAAACCTCATATCACGCCCCAGCCAGCCTGCTCTACCACCAGACATATGGCAGGCCAGGCCGTGGGACCACAACCCAGCCCAGGGAAAGCGACAGAACGAGAGAGAGAGAGAGAGAGACAGAGAGAGAGAAAGAGAGAGGGAGAGAGAGACAGAGAGAGAAAGAGGGGGGGTAGAAGGGAAATCACAAACACCATTCCTTTATTCAGAGTAACTGAACATAAAATTGTATTTGAACAGCTAACTCCCTGAAGTGTGTGAGTGAAAGAGGAGAGAGCTAGGGAAGAGAGAGCTAGGGAAGAGAGAGCCTCAGAGGCTGCACATTATATTTATTTATTTTTGCAGTGAGGGAAAAAGAGAAAGAGTTGGGGGGAGTCGGGTTAAGTGCTGAGCTGGTGTGTGTGTATGTGGGTATGTGTGTATGTGTGCGTGTGTACGCCCCCCCCCTTACTGGGTGGTGTTGGTCGCCTTGAAATATAACCCACTTTCTGTGAGCGCCAAGCCGACAGCCTATTCACGGGGTGTCTCCTTCCAGAGAAAGGAGAGGAGAAGAAAGGGAGGGACAGAATGTGAAAGGAGGGTTGGGGAGCGAGGGGCAAATGGAGTGGAATGAATTGTAGTGCTAACACACATAGGCTGATTGCTGAGCTGATTAGCTGACTAGCGCTGCTCGACTAGATAAAGAGAGAGTCTGCACACTCTAATTACTGATCTGCACTTCAGACCCCTACTCTCCTTTTCTCTGTCTCTGCTTTCTATCTCTGCTCACCCTCTCTGTCTCCCCCGCGGCTCTCTCTCAACTCCCTCTCGCTCTCTTTCTCTCTGTCTCTCTGCTCTCTCAACCCCCACTATCAATCTCTCGCTTTCTCCCTCTCACCTGTCTGTCTGTCTGTCTGTCTGTCTGTCTGTCTGTCTGTCTGTCTGTCTGTCTGTCTGTCTGTCTGTCTGTCTGTCTGTCTGTCTGTCTGTCTGTCTGTCTGTCTGTCTGTCTGTCTGTCTGTCTGTCTGTCTGTCTGTCTGTCTGTCTGTCGGTCCATCTTGCTTTCAGCTGTCTTGCTCTTCATACCTCTCTCGCTCTCTCTCTCTCTCTCTCTCTCTCTCTCAATTCAATTTAAATTCAATTTCAATTTAAGGGGCTTTATTGGCAAGGGAAACATGTTTACATTGCCAAAGCAAGTGAAATAGATAATAAACAAAAGTGAAATAAACAATAAAAAATGAACAGTAAACATTACACTCACAAAAGTTCCAAAAGAATAAAGACATTTCAAATGTAATGCAATGTATATATACAGTGTTGTAATGATGTGCAAATAGTACAAAAGGGAAGATAAATATAGGTTGTATTTACTCTCTCTGTCTCTCCCTCTCTCTCTGTTTTCCTCCCTCTCTCTCTCCTTGTTGCTCTGGCCGCTGTGTGAGGTTGTCTGCTGCAGGGCAATGCTGAGCCGTTTCATTTGTGTTTTGTGCAAATGACCCCCTGACTAAAGAGTTTTCAGCTCTACAGTTCTGTCTGTCTGTATGTCCATCCATCCATCTATCTATCCATCTATCTATCCATCTATCTATCCATCTATCTATCCATCTATCCATCTATCCATCTATCCATCTATCCATCTATCCATCCATCCATCTATCTATCTATCTATCTATCTATCTATCTATCTATCTATCTATCTATCTATCTATCTATCTATCTATCTATCTATCTATCTATCTATCTATCTATCTATCTATCTATCTATCTATCTATCTATCTATCTATCTATCTATCTATCTATCTATCTATCTATCTATCTATCTATCTATCTATCTATCTATCTCAGCTGTCTCTCTCTCTCTCTCTCTCTCTCTCTATTCAATTTAAATTTAACAGGCTTTATTGGCAAGGGAAACATATGTTTACATTGCCAAAGCAAGTGAAATAGATAATAAACAAAAGTGAAATAAACAATAAAACATGAACAGTAAACATTACACTCACAAAATTTCCAAAAGAATAAAGACATTTCAAATGTAATGTTATGTATATATACAGTGATGTAATGATGTTCAAATAGTACAAAAGGGAAGATAAATATAGGTTGTATTTACTCTCTCTGTCTCTCCCTCTCTCTCTGTTTTCCTCCCTCTCTCTCTCCCTGTTGCTCTGGCCGCTGTGTGAGGTTGTCTGCTGCAGGGCAAAGCTGAGCCATTTCATTTGTGTTTTGTTCAAATGACCCCCTGACTAAAGAGTTTTCAGCTCTACAGTTACAGTTGCTTAGTACAGCCTCCCTAACAATCTATGTCTCTGCTATCATATCCTGATCATGCTACCCTGTCTCTGCTATCATATCCTGATCATGCTACCCTGTCTCTGCTACCCTGTCTCTGCTATCATATCCTGATCATGCTACCCTGTCTCTACTACCCTGTCTCTGCTATCATATCCTGATCATGCTACCCTGTCTCTACTACCCTGTCTCTGCTATCATATCCTGATCATGCTACCCTATCTCTACTACCCTGTCTCTGCTACCATATCCTGATCATGCTACCCTGTCTCTTCTACCATGTCTCTGCTATCATATCCTGATCATGCTACCCTGTCTCTACTACCCTGTCTCTGCTATCCTGTCTCTGCTACCCTGGCTCTGCTATCATATCCTGATCATGCTATCCTGTCTGTAGTAGACATCTCATCTTGTTGTCTTATCTCTTCAAGGGGATTGTGAAACACAGGCAAAGATTTTGACATACGCAGCTTCAATAACATCAGATGCTTTGTCATACAATCACTCCCACTTGCTATTAATTTGCATCAAGTAGTTAGGTCCAAATGAAACCAAACGGCATAAAGCCTGTGCTTCAGTAAGCCAACAGGAAGACAGTACCTGTGTCCTGTCCAGTACTGAACACCCTCCCCAGTCCAGACCCTGTCCCTAACCCCGTTTGATCGTATCTGCACAGATCAGATCAAACGCTCCTATACCAACGTTTCTCATCAGTCCACATAACCACAAGATGAAAACGCAATTTATTACCACAAGTGTGAGAGATATAGGACCTCTCTCCCTCTCTCTCTGTCTCTAACAGAATAAATACAATGATTACAGATGAAGGGTTCAAGTCTATCCCAAGCATCTTTCCAAGGATGCAGTAGTGAGAAAGGTCTGCATGATTTCACCCAAATATGACTACCCTACAAACTAACCCTTATCGGGTAATCTGACCATGCTTAAGAAACCAAGCAAAATTTCCCTGTACAATCTCCATGTCATTAGCTAACCCTTGTAAAAACAGAGTTCTATTTCCAACCCAGATAAAGTGATGGAAAGAAGAAAAGTAGAAAGGAGGTCAGTGTTGAGCTGGTTGGTTTGATGTTGGTTTGATGGAAAGTAGGCTAAATAGGCTCTACATCAACATCCAGCCATAAAAGACCCCTCTTTCTTTCTTTCTTTCTTTCTTTCTTTCTTTCTTTCTTTCTTTCTTTCTTTCTTTCTTTCTTTCTTTCTTTCTTTCTTTCTTTCTTTCTTTCTCTCTCTTCAAGTTCTGATCACCTTCTCCAATATTCCACTTGGCGTGAGTCAATGTGGAATGTACTGCATAATACCTCTGATTTTCTAAAAGCCTTGTCTAACTCTAAGATGTTGAACACATTTTCCACTTAAGAACGCGGCTATCTAGAGTGAAAAAAAAAATCAAGGCCACATGTTCAACCCACTCCTCTTAAAAACACAATTTGATAGCAGTGGGAGAGAAGTTGCCAGGTTTGTGGTTTACAAAGAAAGTTCATGTGTAATCTTGGCTCTGAGGCTTGTTGAAACGTTAATCAGTTGGGAATGTAATGCTGTTGCCTGGGATCTTCTTTCTCACAGACGTCAACAATAAGAAGATTGACAGATTGACTTAGACTGATTGAAGGATAAGTTCAGTTGTGTGAGAGGTATTCAGTTGACTAAGCCTGGAGTTAAATGAGTTTAAATGTGTCTTCATCTCTTTCTCTCCCTCTTTTCTCTCTATGTCTGTCTGCTATCTCTCCCGTCTCTCTTTCTCTGGCTTTTAATTAAAAAGAGTCTCTCTTAATCTCATGCTCAACACACTCTGCTTGCTAATGACTTGGAGGGATCTTACCTCCCACAAAGAGAAAGAAAAATGGCAGAAAGAAAGGGAGAGGGAGAATGAATGAGTGAGTGTCAGCATACAAGTGTCTTTGTGTGAAAGTGTGTCTGTGTGCGTGAGTGTGCGTGTGAACGTCTGTCTGTGTGTGTATGTTTGAGTGAGTGTGTCGGTGTGTGAGTGAACGTTTGTGTCGGTGTGTGTGTTTATGCCTGTCTGTGTGCCAATGCCTGTGTGCGTACGTATGCTTGTGTGTGCGTGTATATGTGTGTGTGTATATGTATGTTTGTGACTATGTGCCAGACCCCTGGTTGTCTCCTCTCCTCCTGTTCCCATAGGAGGAGGGCTAAGGGGTCAGGGGGTCAGCAGGGCCTGACAAAGGGCCGGAGCGTCACACAAGTCAGTGCGTGTGCCGGGAGGGGGGCTGGGGTAGGGGGAGAGTCACTTATTACCATAGTCCCTGGCCTGGCATTAACAATGATGGATCAGCATCTGGACACCACAGAGAGAGAGTGCGTCACTTATCCCTCAGCAGGAGGGGAGAGAGGCCAGGAGAGGCCTGGAAGAGAGATGGGGATGAGTGAAAAAGAGGATGAGGGGAGAAGGGGTGGGGGGGATGGTAGACTGTGTTAGACATCTGTAGAAATCCATCTGTATCGGTAGCCATCCATCTGCAGCAATCCAACAGCTGAGTGGTCTGCTGAGATTCCAATAGATTCCCTTGCATCCATTCTTGGTAATTCATTGATTTGGATTGGAAACACAGACCATTGACTATAGTCAACTATTTAGAGCTGTGCGTTGACATAACAGCGACAAAAGCCTGTCTGTGTCTGTCTGCACAGTGAGTGGCTAGCCAAACGAAAAGCATATCTTCTGCATGTATGTACAATACACATAATTGCTATACCGGTATTAGGATATCTTCAACAGTCATGCCGCAAGGGAAGGGGGAGGAGGAAGCAGAGAGGGGAGAGATAGGAGAGAAAGAGGAGAATGAGATGGAGGGAAGAGAAGGATAGGGGTAAGGGGAACCAGACAAGACTTAATGTGTAGTGATTGATAAGCAGAGCTTTCTAATGGAAATTAACACAGGCAGTGTAATTAGTGTTTTCTTTCATTAGCTGAAACAAAGCCATGAAAACTAGACCCTTCTGTGCTTTTCTCTTCTTTCCCTGTCAGAGACTGTTCTGATGAGACTCTTGGGACTAAGCTATACTTGGAGTGTGTGTGTGTGTGTGTGTGTGTGTGTGTGTGTGTGTGTGTGTGTGTGTGTGTGTGTGTGTGTGTGTGTGTGTGTGTGGTGTGTGTGTGTGTGTGTGTGTGTGTGCATGCGTGCCTTGAGTCTCCATCGAGGAAAACTCGCAAGGAGAGCGGGCCAGTAAAATCAGATCATTAGCGTGTGTTGAAAGTTATTTTTATTTATCCTGCGCGAGCTCTGATTTGAATTAATAGGCTATTAGAACAACAATTAGCATACGCATTCCAGCTCTCTCCTTCATACACAGGAAATGGGTTGGCAAGTCCTCGCCAATAAAGCAATGCTTAGTAGTTTGACATTTCAACTTTTTGTCTAATGCAAATTTGCAAAATCTCTCTCTCTCTCTCAGACTGAGAAGTCATACAGCGGGATGCTTATGAATGATTCATCAGTTAGTCCAATGCTAAGTGTTTGCAGCTATAATGTGTATCTGCACTGCTTTTAATGTCGTCTCTCATCAGAGTGACGTTGGCTCGATATTTCTGCTCCTGCTTTTCGGGCAGCTAAATCTACATGAAGCGTTAATTCAGGGGCTGTTGATGCTCATCCCCTCAGCGGGTTTGTAGAAAACACACGTTTCTGTTGACGCTCGAGACTCTCTGGCTGTCAGAACTCTTGTTTACTTTTCATTTGTACATTGCACTCACTCCCAAACTCCCTCATTTCTATTCAAAACATGTATCTGCTATTCCTTTATTTGTTTCTCTTACGTATCCGGAGAGACTTGTGAGTGCACTCAAGGTCTGGACAAGAAGTAAATACGACTTTGAGTTGTTGTTCTAAGCTCTGTGGGACCCTGAGGTAAAATGGCAGAGTTGGCGTGGAGCCAAACGCACCAATGCACCGATGGCCTCCCTTTCTTTAATGGTGTTTGATTAAAGCCTTTCCCTGGCTTCACTGACTTTAAAGACATACCCCAATTTCCTCCCTGGATCCTACTACTGAAGGATGTCAAATATATGTCAACCCTGAGAATCCCCCAGGGGTCATTATCCAGCAGATTCCGGAGTGTTCAGGGTTCGTCGAGTGACTCAAACGCACGCAAATGCACACGCCACCTCCGTTCCTCAACCCCAACCAACCCAAGCAGGCAGAGTGTTAAGATAAAGTCCTGGTGTGGGAGCCATTATGCTGTTGTAGTCATAGAAGTGTGCACCATGTACCTCTTCCCTTCCCCACCAGCAGGATGGCTAATAAATACAAGTCCTGTTTTTACTGTCTGGCCCGCTTAATTGGACTCATAAAGTAAGACCCTGCAGTGATAACTAACAGGGCCCCACCAGCTTACTGGCTTTATAGGAGAGAGTTACACTGTGGTGACTATGTAGTTCCTTCTGAAGAGTGTGTACTGAAAGGCATTTCACTGTACTTGTGCATGTGACATTAAAACTTGAAACTTGAAAGTTACTGCTAGATACTTAGTAACTATAAACAGAGCTCTGCTGTTTTCAGAAGTGCAGATTTGAAGCGCTTTCTTAGTGTTTAACCTTTTAAATGATTTATGAGTATTGACGCGGCTTGTCTGAACTAAAAAGGATATCACGGGAAATAAACACATTAAATACATCAAATACATCCAGTGGGCTTCAAACAGACTGCAGCAGTTCACTTTCAATCAACAAATGCATTGTTTCACAGTTGAATGTGTTAGTGCTGGGATCTCTTCCTACCCCTCAGGAATAGACTACGAACTGAAGAATAATGGTTGTGGCTAGACGTCACCCTGTAAGATAAATGGGGTCCCAGGTTATGGCTCACACCACCCTAAACCCCGTAGAACAACAGAGGGGAATTACTTCTGCATCTCCGTGAAACGCGATCTGGGGATCCATGAGAGTTTCCAAAATTAGGAACACGTGGCGTCGGCCTCGGCAACACAGCCTGACGACGAGGCAGCAGCACCCCCCCCCCCCCCCCCCCCCAAAAAAAAAAGAACCGGGGTCTCGCCTGCATCACATCTGCCAAGACAAATAGATGGGGGAAGGTTTTGAGGGGACGGGGGAGTAGTAAATCTTCTCCCTATTGAATGAGCACCCCCAAAAATATGTCACCCCAAGACCCTGCACGTGGGGAACATTCAACACAACCCACATCGGAGAGCTATTGTTCACTCTTTCTCTTCTTAAACACATGCAGGATGCGTCAGCAAAGAAGCACTACATTGTTACTGTTGGCTGTTGATGTTTCTTTGTCCTGGCTGCATGCGTCGATCCCCCATCTTTGAGACACTTTAAACAGGAGTATTGTGTTGGAATCTATTGAAATGGCACACTTCTAACGAGATCGCTGTCAAGCTACGTAGGATTTAACAGCACCGTCTCAGGAGGAACTTACGGAAACGTCGCAATCACATTTCATCACGGTACACACTTTATTGTTAGACGTGCATTATACTTTATTAACATTCGTTTGGAAAGGGAAAGTCAATCGCTCTTCATTTAATTGTCACTTAACAAGCAAGCACGTAAAGACGATTTGAAACAGGATCACTCGTTCTATAACGAACAACAAAGCCTTCCCTTTGTTCCACACCTGTTGGAAATCCTCTGAAATGTTGCTCGGTTATTAAACTGGGTCACCTCTGGCTGACACCCGATATCTCTGTCTGCGATATGAAAAGCGGGCGTGAGATATTGTACCGCTTCAAAAACAAGTGATCGGGTAACAGCACAGCATATACCAGACGTGTGTCGATCAGGGAGCGGGGCTTTGCTCCATCACAACATGAATGCAGGGTGGAACCCCAGATATAATCTCCTTCTATGTTCATCATGTTGCTCATACTGTCTACGCATCAACCTTATATTACTGTAGGCTTCTGTTGGCGACCGGAGGAGTCAGTTTGTGTTTGAAGCAAAATAAAAGAAGAAGCCAAGCTAGTCCTTGAGGCCTGATACTTGCGACGCATTTGACAGCACTTTTCTCTTCCTCAACAGGGTCGCTGAAAACTTCTGTTAATCGCGTCGACGCGCTGACAGGGAATCTCAGTACTTATTTTTGCATGGCATTCATTTCAAATACATCCCTATGAGGAGAAGACATTTTGAAAATAGTTATTTGTGTACAAATTATGCCAACAGATGAGACCGTAATCACAGCCAAGACAATGGGGCCTGATAAGGGACAAGTGGCGTGCAAACAACACAGCTACAGCATCTAAGCTACCAGCTACCGCATGGTTCAGCAGAGCTGTGGTGGGGATATTTGGTTATTTAGAATTCACCACTGGTATCACTGAACAGCCATGACCAGGAAACAATTTGCCACTAGTGTCAACAAACAGCTATGAAGCAATACCTCCATTTTTACTTGTCCCTGTACTTACATGTATATTTTTATTGGTGAAGAGCATCAGACGTCTCCGTGGTACTGTATTTCCCAGAGTGGCCTGGTATTTCCTCCTCTCTATCTCTCAGCTCACAGAGATGGAGGAAACGGCACTGTAGAGGAGAGCAGGATATACGGTCATGGAAAATATGATGACTGTCCTCTCAGAGGTTTATGGTCTGAGAGAGAGAATACAGGAAAGGGAGAAATAGTGACAGCGGGTATAGTGTAACTACACTGAACAAAAATATGAACGCAACATGTAAAGTGTTGGTCCCATGTTTCATGAGCTGAAATAAAAGATCCGCAAAATGTTCCATAAACACAAAAAACGTATTTCTCTCAAATTTTGTGCACAAATTTGTTTACATCCCTGTTAGTGAGCATTTCATAATCCAGCCACCTGACAAGTGTGGCATATCAAGAAGCTGATTAAACAGTATGACCATTACACAGGTGCACCTTGTGCTGGGGACAATAAAAGGCCACTCTAAAATGTGCAGTTTTGTCACAGATGTCTCAAGTTGAGCGAGCGTGCAGTTGGCATGGTGAATACAGGCATGTCCACCTGAGCTGTTGCCAGAGAATTTAATGTTCATTTCTCTACCATAAGTCGCCTCCAATTAAATGTTTGATAATTTGGCAGTATGTCCAACCGGCCTCACAACCGCAGACCACGTGCAACCACACCAGCCCAGGACCTCCACATCCGGTTTCTTCACCTGCTGGATCGTCTAAGGCAGGGGTGGGCTATTCCAGTCCTCGGGGGCCTGATTGGTGGCACAGTTTTTCCCCAGCCCCAGCTAACACACCTGACTCCAATAATCTGCTAATCATGATCTTCAATTTAGAATGCAATTTGATTAATCATCTGTGTATGCTAGGGATGGAGAAAATCAGGCCCCTGGGGACTGGGAGGGAGTTCTGAGGAGTATTTCAGTCTGTAATAAAGCCATTTTGTGGGGGAAAACGTATTCTGATTGGCTGGGCCTGACTCCTTAGTGGGTAGGCCTATGCCCCTCCAGGGCCCACCCATGGCTGCGCCCCTGCCCAGGCATGTTAAATCCATAGATTAGGGCCTAGTTAATTTATTTATATTGACTGATTTCCTTATATGAACTGTAACTCAGTAAAATCTTTGAAATTGTTGCATGTTGTGTTTATATTTTTGTTCAGTGTATAAAAAATGAACAAACAGTTAGCCTAGCGGTTAAGAGTGTTGGGCCAGTAACTGAAAGATCGCTGGTTCAAATCCTTGAGCTGACTAGGTGAAAAATCTGCCGATGTGCCCTCGAGTAACCACTTGCTCCTGTAAGTCACGCTGGATAAGACCCTCTGCTAAATGACTCAAATGTAACAATGTAAAACAGTACCAGATAGGGTTATCTTTGTGGGTGCTTCTGACTCGTAGACAGACCTTAGGGACCAAGGAAATGACACTGTGACAAAGAGTCAAACACGTAGGGGCCTATTTCAATGTTGGCTATGTGAAGCTACTCAGATATACACTGCTCAAAAAATAAAGGTAACACTTAAACAACACAATGTAACTCCAAGTCAATCACACTTCTGTGAAATCAAACTGTCCACTTAGGAAGCAACACTGATTGACAATACCTTTCACATGCTGTTTGTGCAAATGGAATAGACAACAGGTGGAAATTATAGGCAATTAGCAAGACACCCCCAATAAAGGAGTCGTTCTGCAGGTGGGGACCACAGACCACTTCTCAGTTCCTATGCTTCCTGGCTGATGTTTTGGTCACTTTTAAATGCTGGCGGTGCTTTCACTCTAGTGGTAGCATGAGACGGCGTCTACAACCCACACAAGTGGCTCAGGTAGTGCAGCTCATCCAGGATGGCACATGAATGCGAGCTGTGGCAAGAAGGTTTGCTGTGTCTGTCAGCGTAGTGTCCAGAGCATGGAGGCGCTACCAGGAGACAGGCCAGTACATCAGGAGACGTGGAGGAGGCCGTAGGAGGGCAACAACCCAGCAGCAGGACCGCTACCTCCGCCTTTGTGCAAGGAGGAGCAGGAGAAGCACTGCCAGAGCCCTGCAAAATGACCTCCAGCAGGCCACAAATGTGCATGTGTCTGCTCAAACGGTCAGAAACAGACTCCATGAGGGTGGTATGAGGGCCCGACGTCCACAGGTGGGGGTTGTGCTTACAGCCCAACACCGTGCAGGACGTTTGGTATTTGCCAGAGAACACCAAGATTGGCAAAATCGCCACTGGCGCCCTGTGCTCTTCACAGATGAAAGCAGGTTCACACTGAGCACGTGAAAGACGTGACAGAGTCTGGAGACGCCGTGGAGAACGTTCTGCTGCCTGCAACATCCTCCAGCATGACCGGTTTGGCGGTGGGTCAGTCATGGTGTGGGGTGGCATTTCTTTGGGGGGCCGCACAGCCCTCCATGTGCTCGACAGAGGTAGCCTGACTGCCATTAGGTACCGAGATGAGATCCTCAGACCCCTTGTGAGACCATATGCTGGTGCGGTTGGCCCTGGGTTCCTCCTAATGCAAGACAATGCTAGACCTCATGCGGCTGGAGTGTGTCAGCAGTTCCTGCAAGAGGAAGGCATTGATGCTATGGACTGGCCCGCCCGTTTTCCAGACCTGAATCCAATTGAGCACATCTGGGACATCATGTCTCGCTCCATCCACCAACGCCACGTTGCACCACAGACTGTCCAGGAGTTGGCGGATGCTTTAGACCAGGTCTGGGAGGAGATCCCTCAAGAGACCATTCGCCACCTCATCAGGAGCATGCCCAGGCGTTGTAGGGAGGTCATACAGGCACGTGGAGGCCACACACACTACTGAGCCTCATTTTGACTTGTTTTAAGGACATTACATCAAAGTTGGATCAGCCTGTAGTGTAGTTTTCCACTTAAATTTTGAGTGTGACTCCAAATCCAGACCTCCATGGGTTGATAAATTGGATTTCCATTGATTATTTTTGTGTGATTTTGTTGTCAGCACATTCAACTATGTAAAGAAAAAAGTATTTAATAAGACTATTTCTTTCATTCAGATCTAGGATGTGTTGTTTAATTGTTCCCTTTATTTTTTGAGCAGTATATATATTCGAAAATGATGACATTTATGATTTCCATATCGGGTAGGTGCTACAGTAAAACATGGCATCATGAATGAAATTGTGGGTAGCCTATGCATTGCGTTGTTATCTAGATAGACCTATTTGACAACTGCAGTTCTTGGGGAATTATATACTTAGGTGAAGTAATACTTATGTAAAACCTGTATTCTCTGGGGTTGTTTAATAACTCCACTAATTCCATACCATTCATGTGAACCAAATCATGGACACATCTCAGACGAAAGGCGCAGTGCACGTGCGTGGTGTAAATGTTGACACAAGTTGAGGCAATTGTAACTATTTATATGGCCGTGTCCGTCTTCGTGTGAGACATATAGCCGCCCTGCTGCACGTGTCTTGTGGTAATAAACCCCCTAGTTACCACTGCGAGTCTTGCTGGGGATGAATAACAATAAGCATTGTCGCGAGGCCACACGGAAGAGACCCGTGCTTCTCCCCCTCCTCACCCAGCTCGTCTCCAATCCTATCCACGCGAGCTAACAGAATGATAATGAGAGACGAGGCGGCAGATGCTCGGATGCCTTTACAAACGCCCGCGACCCCGGCGCGCGCCAGAGCAGGAGCATTCCGCCGGCTGGCGCACCGACCGGGAGGGGGTGGGGGAGAAACTTTCCCTTTTGTGAGTGGCTCGCGCACGCAGCTCCCCCGCCGGTTTGGGTTTTTGGTGGGCCCCTGGGCGGCCTGGTTACACCTGCTAAGCGCTTTTGTCATTGGGATCTCCTTCATTTCAATGAAAGTTCAGCTCTCCCCTCCCCCATCTCACGAGGCTCACAGAAGTAGCTTTACGACCCCAGTGGGCTGAATCACTGCGCCCCCTCTCCATCCACAGAGAGGACCATATGAGGAGACTGACTTAGCCAAAAATAACACAATGGAACATTTTGTGAAGTAATATGGGCAGCCTTATGATTGAAACCTAAAACAGCATCTTAGCATGAAATTGCATCCAGAGTTGTGTTAAATGTTGATTTGGTATTTGAGATCATTTATGTAGGGAAGCTATTGGCAAGCTATAGCCTAGTTAATTGCATTACCAAATAGCCTATTTATTGCTTTGAGATATTCATCTGATTATTGTACATATCAACACTGAAACGTAAATATCTGTCTTAGGCTCATTAATGTAGCCCAGAGCCTATAGTTCTTTTAATTGTATTGCCAACCACTGCTTAAGGCAAATTAGATGAAGTTAACTGTTTTGTCACCGCACCTGCCATCTAAACCCTCGACACAAGATTAACATGCACTATATTTGTCTAAAAATAGAGTTCCTACATATTATCCCAAAGAAGAGCGTATCAAAATGTATTGAGTTTGCGTCTGCTTTCGGCAAACATACCCCATTGATGTTGTGTTTCCTGGGGTTTTATTGGAATTAAACCCGTTCTTGTTTAAACTTGGTCTTCTTCGTGGAGGAAATGTGATTAGCTTGCATTCCCCCATTGCAGTAATGATATTTGGGCACGACGAGCTCGCCCGGGGTTTTCTCAGAGCGGGGTGAGAGACGGAGAGAATCGAAGCACCGGCCCGTGGCTAACATTGTTAAACGTTAGCTGGGAGTTTTCACCCGGCTCCCTAGCTACCTTTCACACAGCGAACGGGGTCATGTCTGCCCTTGTGAGAGAAGATTTTAGGCCTAGTGCTCTTCTGGCCTCCCCAGCGCCCGCCAAAAATGATTTGGCACCAGTTATTTCATTGAAAGTTTGAACACTTATGCTGGATGCTGCGTTGAGGATCTTTTTACACATCGCCTAAAACAAATATTTTGGTCATATTTATATTGTTCTAACGCCACATATTACTGTAGCACATGTGATGATCTTACTAAAATCCACAAATCAAAACACATACATGTTTTTATTAGCTGGTAATTGTATTTTATATGTATAAATGATATGTGCTGAATCATTAGGGAGAAAACTATATTGATTTACAGCTCTGCTGAATCAAAGTCCATGTGTGCGTGCTCATGGAGCCAGATGGCAGAGAGCGAGCGCATCTCCTCTACTGCTGTTTTCTTTTCCCCACGAATCACTCCAGGAATTTAAAATGCAGCGAACCTCCCTAAATAATGCTCTACCCAATTTTACAGAGAGAATAAAAATACATGTGTTTGTCCATTGGGCTTAAATAGCCATCAGTGATACAATAATATCTTAGTGCTCTGGTTTGCCACATCAAATAGCTTAGTGGGAATGCATATGTGTCATGCTTGTGTCTAATTACGCTGAGAATGGGGCCAACCGTTTTGGAGATATTTATCGAGGCAAGGTGCGACGAAACGGCATTAGATTATGTTTGAATTCCATCTGAAAGGGCGTTTAGGCTCGTGTGGCCGGAATTGACATAGGCCTAATTATGGGTTTGGGTTGTCTGAACCTCGCGCAGATGGTCCGGTGCCTTCTTAAACCTCCAGTTGTTCGTGTTTGCTCTCTGAACGCGAGTTTGAGGATGCTAATTCGGCCTGGATTGTAAAGCAAGTATTATGCACCGGGGGAAAGTGTTTGCCCGCGTGACCCGCCGCGAGGCGCATTTAGCACCAAGGAATCCTTTCGGAGATTCGCCACACGCGGGGCCCTGGTGGAACACACAATAGCGAGGGCACGCAGAGGTCTTCTACCCTCACTCAGTAAAAAGCAAGATTTAAGGATCCACAAACCTTCACTCGTATAGTCCTCTCTACACACTGGTGGCTTGGAAATGTGAGGCTATGCAACCTTCTTATCACCATGACTTTAGGAACAAAATTGGTAACCAAATTGAATACCCCTTTAGATATTGTGTCCAATGTTACATATGTTGTTCAATGTTTTCCAGTTAAATATACGAGACAACCACATATACAATTCACCTCAAAATAAATAGTGAATTTTTCCTGACAGCTGCGTATAACCAGAGCATAAAAGGCAAGCAGCGCTATTTTGGGGAATATTATATGGAATGTTAAAGTTCTTTGTCATGTTTAACGTAGGAAAAAAAATGACAGTGGCACACGTTTGTGAATTGCAGCTATAACAATATGCGAGTGCCGAGGCAGCCTTGGGTCAATCTGGACATGTTTAAAGTTCTCCCTGAATAATCCCCTTTACCTATTGTTGTGGCACACTTTAAAACTACATCTTTGGGTTGGTCCTCCCGACTTCTGGAATCAATGGGCCCTCTGTGTCGTGAGTGGACATCCTGGATACAGCGAAGGGGCAGCACTTGATTTAGGGAGGGGTGAAGAGGAGAGGGAGGAGGGGTGGGGGAATGTTTTTGTGTGAACTGAGGAAAAAGACGCAGTTTGGGTGAGGGGCGGGCTATCAGGGCCAGTCTGTCTACCGAGACGAGACACAGACGGCAGGAGCGCGCGACAGAGCAGAGCGCACAGCAACACAAGCGGAGCTGCGCCTTTTCTCCTCGCTCAGATTTCCAGACACACACTCACACACAGAGGCGGTGTAAGTGGATGTATGCAACAGATCCGTCTACGATAGCAAGAAAAAACGGCATTTGAGTTGGTGTTCTTTGTTGTAAAATCGAAGCTAAAAAGAAAGCTGTGACCTGGTTCATCTTGGGTTCTCAAATCTCCATCTTTAAGTCGATTTGCGCGACTTTTCACCGACGGTGATTTACTGGTGGGATTTAACATGTCAGACTTTTGAGAAAGCATATTTTTTCAGACCTTGCTCATCTGTGGAACTGTAGCCCTAACCTGGGTGCTGAAGATGGGTGCCAAAATGAATACACCCAGAGGGAATATAGTATTTTCCACTGCACTATTATTATTTTTGGTTGGAATTATGCAGGACGTTTCTGGTAAGAATTTGAAATATAAAGTTTATGAAGAGCAAAAAGTGGGCACAGTGATTGCAAGGCTAAAGGAAGACGTGGCGGGTGTTCTTTCTAAATTACCGAGTTCAGTGTCCTTTCTGTTCCGTGCTATGCAGCGGGGGAGCACTCCGTTTCTGTCGGTTCGGGAGGAGGACGGTGAAATCACCATAGGGACCAAGATTGACCGGGAGAAGATTTGTGAACAGAACCTCAACTGTTCCATCGAATTTGACGTTATCACCCTGCCTACTGAATACCTCCAGCTCTTCCACGTCGAGGTAGAAGTCTTGGACATTAACGATAACTCGCCACAGTTCTCACGTGCCATCATACCCATTGAGATCTCCGAGAGCGCATCTGTGGGAAACCGGATCCAGCTGGACAGCGCCACGGACCCAGACGTGGGAGATAACTCCCTTTACTCTTATTCCCTGACACCGAATCACTTTTTCAAAATCGACATTAGGACCAGAACCGACGGTGCCAAATACGCAGAGCTTGTTGTGGTGAGAGAGCTGGACCGGGAGGTGCAGTCCAACTACCAGTTGCAGCTTACGGCCTCAGACAATGGAGTCCCCCCGAAGTCCGGCTCCACTTTGCTCAAGATAAGCATCTCGGACTCTAATGACAACAGTCCGGCTTTTGACGAGCAGTCTTACGTTATTAATCTCATGGAAAACTCACCACTAGGGACTCTACTGATTGATTTAAACGCCACAGATCCGGATGAGGGCACAAACGGTAAAATAGTTTACTCTTTCAGCAGTCATGTCTCTCCCAAAATACTGGAGACGTTTAAAATCAACCCTGAAAATGGTCAAATCACTTTGATTAAAAAAGTGGACTATGAATCTACGTCATCTTATGAGCTGGACATTCAGGCACAGGATCTGGGTCCCAACTCCATCCCTGGACTTTGTAAAATCGTCATCAAAGTGGTGGACGTGAACGACAACAAACCGGAGATCAACATTAACCTGATGACTCCTGGCAAGGAGGAGGTGGCCTACATCTCGGAGGGCGCGCCAGTGGACACCTTTATAGCACTGGTGCGCGTGGACGACAGTGACACGGGGCTCAACGGTGACGTGGTGTGCCGCCTGCATGGCCACGGTCACTTCCGGCTGCAGAAGACCTATGAGAAGAATTACATGATCCTGACCAACGTGTCTTTGGACAGAGAGAAGAGGTCAGAGTACAGTCTGACGGTCATAGCTGAGGACCGCGGCTCTCCAAGCCTCTCCACAGTCAAACACTTCACTGTACAGGTGTTGGATGAAAACGATAACCCGCCTCGCTTTGAGAAGAGTCGCTACGAGGTCTTCAAGTCAGAGAACAACTCTCCAGGGGCCTACCTGATGACAGTGGTGGCGTCCGACCCTGACCTGGGCACTAACGGTCAGGTGACCTACACGGTGGTGGAAGCTCTGGTCCAGGGAAGCCCCATCTCCACCTACGTCACTATCGACCCGTCCAACGGCGCCATCTACGCTCTACGGAGCTTCGACCACGAGGACGTCAGCCGCATCGCCTTCACCGTCCAGGCACGCGATGGAGGGAACCCCGCCCTCTCCTCCAACGCCACCGTCCTCCTGACCGTGCTCGACGATAACGACAATCCGCCCACCATCCAGTCCCCACCCCTACGAAACCACACCGCCGATCTACCTCTCTGGAGACACGCCTCCGCCGGTCAGCTGGTCACCATCATTAAGGCCACCGACCGCGACACCGGTGCCAACGGCGAGCTGAGCTGCTCCATCGTCGGGGGCAACGAGGAGGGCCTGTTTGTGATGGACGTGCGGCGATGCGAGCTGCGGACCAATGGCAGTCTGGAAGGGGTTCCCAAGGACGTGCTGGAGATCAGGGTGGAGGTGCAGGATAGGGGCACCACCCGCCTGTCCACGGGGGCCCTGCTCCGCCTTTCCCTTCAGGAGAACATGGACATCCTGCCCCCAGGCCTCCCCACGGGCCCAAGCCAGCCACCTCTGGACCTCTCCCTCATCATCATCATCTCCCTGGGGGCTGTGTGTGCCCTGCTACTGGTGGTCATGGTGATGTTCACCACGGCACGCTGCAGCAGGGAAAAGAAGGACCCACGCAACTCGTACAACTGCAGGGTGGCAGAGAACACGTACCAAAACCACCCGAAGAAGCCCTCTAGGCAGATCCACAAGGGAGACATCACCCTGGTCCCCACCGTCAACGGCACCCTGCCCGTACGGGCACACCCACGCTCACCTTCTGCTTCGCCTGCCCCGGAGAGGGGCACCATGGGCAGCCGGCAGAGCCAACACAGCCGCCAGTCGCTTAACAGCCTAGTCACCATCTCCTCCAATCACGTCGCAGAGAACTTTGCTCTGGAACTGGCCCACGCCACGCCCCCTGTCGAGGTAAGAAGAAGAGAGAGTGAGGGTTTCATTTCATATCCTAAGTCTTAGTGATGTATTACTAGATGGTTTAATGAATATGTTATCTGCTAATGGTAGTCTTTGAATCTCTTAAATGCCTTTGGAATAAAATAGACTACCATCGACTATGGATCTACAGAATAAAGAATGACTGAGTTTAAGCTTTGCCTCATATTATGGTGATATGGAAATGTAATGATGTTTATAATTAGGATTTTTGCGTTATATATTTTCTATTTGTGTGCCCCACATTGTGTTATGTTCAGTACGCCGTCCCTTATTTCCCATGATCATCTCATTGTCATGTTTTAGATCATGTCATATCAACCTTCATCCAGCTCATGTGTCCTTATGCCCGTCTGCTCCCATCAGTATTCATTCATTCATTTTCCCCTTTATTTTCACTTTCCTTTCTTTTTTCTTTTTTTTCCCTTCTTTTTTTTTGGGGGATTGTAGCAAGTCTCACAGCTTCTGTCCATGCTCCATCAGGGCCAGTACCAGCCAAGACCCAGTTTCCGTGGCAACAAATACACCAGGAGCTACAGGTAATAACACCCTGTACCTACATCTTAAAATAAACACACCCGAAGGGAATCAGAATGTAGTGTTTAAGAATGTGTGCATAACTCAGTAAGGCTCAAAGGCATATCCTACAATGCTTTACATATTCCTATAAAGCTTTTGGTGCTATTTCCCTCTTAGGCCTATATGTCCCTTGTTCTATTTTAGGACTCATCCTTAATAATTGTATGCAAATACCTCCACTGCACTTAGTTTTGATACATGCATAAGCCTTGAACCATCCTCCAATGTGGTTTTCTATGAAAGTTCAACCATCATTTCTTCTCACCGTCTCCAGGTATGCTCTAAACGACATGGATAAGTTTAGTCTGAAGGACAGTGGTCGTGGTGACAGCGACGCTGGGGACAGTGACTACGAGGCAGGGAGAGAGTCTCCCATCGACAGGCTCCTGGGTGAGGCCTTTACTGAGCTATACCCCCCTGACGGCCAACACAGACCCCATCCACAGCATCCGCATGCAGGTATACACCCCTCACCTCGTCACCCCTCACCCCCATCACCACTCTCCACCGATCCAATATCAACTCCCTTCCTCTACACGGCCGTTCTTTACTGACCTCTACCAACAGTGTGTATACCTGCATGCAGTGTGCATGCAGGTATACCATCCTCACCCCTTTCACAATATCACTCCTCTCACCCATCTTAGCCCTTATCCCTACACTACAGGCCTCCACTGAGCTGTTCCCCATCACACCACCTCACCCCTCCCAATCACCCCTCATCCCCAACACCTCTGAGAGATTCACTCCCCAGCTGCGTATCAGCACAGTGACTGGGTGGGACTGTGGAGGGAGAAAATAGGGAGAATTATCACCCGTTTCTCTGATGAGAAAAAGCTCTCATCTCCTCCACAACACAATTATTTCAGAGTGCGATCAGGCAGCCAGGCAGGCAGGTGGAGAGGCAGGTTGGAGTGGTTTATCGACAGCTTTGAAAGGCGTTTTTTGTAAATCAGTCCGGTTAATCTTTCATCAGCGGGGGAGCCAATCTGCTGCCTGCCTGCATGGCCGCGGCTGCTGTTTTTCTAATGTTCCCCAATGCACTCTTCCTTCATCAGCTCTAAGATGTATTACAAATGGTCCTTTTATGGTAATGAGAGCGTAATGGAGTCCCTGAATAGTATGAGTGAAGAACCAGCGCTCTTTAATGAAGGCTTTAACTTGGCATATTTGATTTGTCTAATTTATTCTTCAGAGATTTTTCATTTGAAGATTTAATATTGAATAGACGTGACATGAAAGGGAAAAATGCAGGCTTTTGAATGAGTAATAGTAGCCATTGATCTGGCCTAGTGAATTGTCCCGACATGTTAATTGCATGTTATAGGTAGTATGCTCTCTCCCAGAGAGTGCTGTTCTATCTAATTAGCTTAGATTTCAACCCATGTTTGAACCCAGATCACACAACTGTGTTTAAAGATGAATGGATATCAAATGTTTGATGTTAAAAGACTGTATGAAAGACAATCTCTCATCTCCTCCCTTCAAAACCACTCCCCAATTCTATGCCCGCTCATCACAAGTCTATCAACAAAAGAACAGTAATACCCAGAACAATCTATGATGTGTGTATGTTTAAATGCATGGCCACATGGGGCCCACCTTCTATGTATTTCATCTATGCAGTGCCTTGTGACTGTATCCCTGACCATGTCTCTCTCTCTCTCTCTCTCTCTGTAGCGATGAGACTGTGCACTGAGGAGTGTCGTGTCCTGGGTCATTCTGACCAGTGCTGGATGCCTCCCCTGCCCTCCCCAGCCTCCTCTGACTACCGCAGCAACCTCTTCATCCCAGGAGATGACCCCCGCCAGGCCAGAGACCCCGAGCAGCCCCCACAGTCCTCCGACCCCGCTCACCCTCATGCCCAACGCAGCAACCAGAGCTTCTCCACCTTTGGCAAGGACAACCAGGAGGGGGCCGAGGAGGGAGAGGCGGAAGATGGGGGAGAGGAGGGGGAGGACCTGTGTGGAACCACCTCCCTGCTGTCAGAGATGAGCAGCGTGTTCCAGAGGCTCCTCCCCCCGTCGCTGGACTCCTACGTCCAGGTCAGTGAGACCCAGAAGGGAGGTGCGAGTGTGGGGGGTGTAGGTGTCCCAATGACGGGGTCACTGGACAGGAGGAGGGGTCACTTACCAGGTAAGCCCAGTGCTGCAGCCCACCAGCAAGGTGTGGCAGCGTGGGCTGCCAACACCCACTTCCAGAACCCCGGATCTAGCATCGGGCCCTCAGGACATCCACACCCCCAGAACGGCAGCTACCACACCCTCAAACCCAGCACCAAGCTCAGCCCCCAGAACAACCACAAGAACCAGGTCGTTGGGCACGGACAGCACGCCCCCACCCCCAAGAACAGCCCTCTCCTCACTGCCCTGGTTAGCCCTACCCTGGTGGTACCCTCCCTGGCCCCTGCCCCCATCCCTGTCCCTGTCCCCCTCCCGGGGCCTTGCGGTAAGTGGCTCCCAGCCATGGAGGAGATCCCAGAGAACTTTGAGGAGGATGAGTTTGACTCAGTGCTGGGGCAGCTGGGACACCTGCAGGGGAAGAGGAGCGACAGCCGCCATGAGTTGATGGACGCCAGCGAGCTAGTGGCTGAGATCAACAAACTGTTACAGGACGTCCGGCAGAGCTAGACATTCTTAAATACCCTCCACTCAACACCTTTGAACTCTGACCTCCAACTTCCTGACCTCCTGTCAGGAGTCCTGCCATGTTTATGGAGGGGGAGCTGAGGAGTCTGGGTAGGAAAAAAGAAAAGAGAAACAAACTAAAGATATAGACCTGCAATTGTCATTAGAGTTGCATTTCTAACGTATTTGTGTTTTGTGAATGCTAAATATCCAAATAATGTTTGTATTTTCTGGTTTGGTACACAATGTACACAATGTGACTGTATTTATCTTTGTATTTTAAAAATACATTTGTATTCTTATATTTATTTAAAAATATGTACATAAACTTAATCAATCAGAATTATATTTTTATATACTGAATGCATGTTAAATGGGAGGAAAAAAAATCAAGATTTTGACATGCAACTGAAAATCTACATATTTAATATTGTCTTTTGTGAAATGTTTTTTTATGTCACTATTATTATATGTATACGTGAATATATTCATTATTGGACACAAGTCTTTGTGGTGCATTGTGGGAACGTGTGGAGAAACACAAATAAAGTGGAAGACACAGAACTAATATGAGTTTGTCTCTGTTTAATCTTTGACTAATGTTGTCATTGTATTAGAGGAAGGATGTCAGAGACAGATCTATTAACTACACAGAGAAAAAATATAAACTCAACATGTAAAGTGTTGGTCCCATGTTTCATGAGCTGAAATAAAAGATCCCAGAAATGTTCCATACGCGCAAAAAGCTTATTTCTCCAAAATGTTGTGCACACATTTGTTTACATCCCTGTTAGTGAGCGTTTCTCCTTAGCCAAGATAATCTATCCACCTAACAGGTATGGCATATCAAGAAGCTGATTAAACAGCATGATCATTACACAGGTGCCCTTTGTGCTGGGGCCAATAAAAGGCCACTTGAAAATGTGCAGTTTTGTCACACAACACAATGTCACCGATGTCTCAAGTTTTGAGCGAGCATGCAGTTGGCATGCTGACTGCAGAAATGTCCCCTAGAGCTGTTGCCAGGGAAATTCTAATGTTCATTTCTTGTTTTAGAGAATTTGGCAGTACGTCCAATCAGCCTCACAACCACAGAACACTTGTAACTACGCCAGCCTAGGACCTCCACATCTGGCTTCTTCACCTGCGGGAATGTCTGAGTGGGAGAGTATTTCTGTCTGTAATAATGCCAATTTGTGGGGAAAAACTCTTTCTGATTGGCTGGGCGTGGCTCCCCAATGGGTGGGCCTGGCTGCCAAGTGGGTGGGCCTATGCCCTCCAAGGCCCAGCCATGGCTGCGCCCCTGCCTATTCATGAGAAATCCATAGATTAGGGCCTAATTCATTTATTTCAATTGACTGATTTCCTCATATGAACTGTAACTTAGTAAAATCTTTGAAATTGTTACATGTTGCATTTATATTTTTGTTCAGTATAAATTAAATGTTTCCATAGGAGGTTGAGAACCTTCGCTGATCTCCCAACATTTGTCATACAGAAGGATATTAGAGGCATGGCCTTGGTATCATGTGTGTGTGTGTGTGTGTGTGTGTGTGTGTGTGTGTGTGTGTGTGTGTGTGTGTGTGTGTGTGTGAATTTATATTCCTACAAAGAGATGCTGATAGCACAATACTGTCTAAATTTGCTGGTCATGGCTCATATCAATGCATCTTCCCAGACACGCTAGACCCACTCCAATTCACATACCGCCCCAACAGATCCACAGATGACACAATCTCTATTACACTCCAAAATGTCCTCTCCCACCTGGACAAGATTAACACCTATGTGAGAATGCTGTTCATCGACTACAGCTCAGCGTTCAACACGATAGTGCTCTCCAAACTCATCACTAAGCTCAGGACCCTGGGACTGAACACTTCCCTCTGCAACTGGATCCAGGACTTCCTGACGGACGGGTAGACAACAACACATCCACCACACTGACCCTCAAAACAGGGACCCCCTCAGTGGTGCATGCTTAGCCCCTGTACTTCCTGCGTGGCCGCGCACGATTCCCAACACCATCGTTAAGTTTGCTGACGACACAACAGGGGTTGGCCTGATCACAGACAACGATGAGACAGCTTATAGGAAGGAGGTCAGAGACCTGGCAGTGTGGTGCCAGGACAACAACCTCTCCCTCAGAGCCAGCAAAGACAAATTAGCTAATCGTGGACAACAGGAAACGGAGGGCCGAGCATGTCCCCATCCACATCAACGGGGCTGGAGTGGTGCTGACATATGGAATTGTTTTAAGATGGTCATACCATGGATCCTTTAGCTATTTGACTTAGAATTTTAGGACTCCTTTATGTATAAATAATGTTATTTTTATTGATAAATCCCATAGAAATGCATTGAATAACATTGATAAATGGTAATACGGTTTTGAAGTATCTGTCCTATATCAAGGAGACCTAATAAAGCTGAGGAAATATATACATATATATATATATTTTACACATATTTAACCATTTTTTGGGTTGGCACAAAACTACATGTACCTCCATACTGAAACTGACTGATTTTTATGGGGATTCTTTTTGTTATGTTACTTATATTGACGCACAGGTGCGTCAGTAGACTCTAGGGGGATATTATGATTTATCCTGTTGCCTAGTCACTTTATCCCTACCTATATGTACATTCTGTATCTACTTCAATTACCTCGTACCCCTGCATGTCGACTCGGTACTGGTACCCCGTGTAGCCAAGTTATCGTTTCTCATTTTGTATGTATTCATTATGTTATTATTTCTCTAAGTTTTTTCGCTCTGCATTGTTGGGAAGGGCCCGTAAATAAGCATTTCACTGTTATTCTACACCTGTTGTTTACGAAGCATGTGACAAATAACATTTGATTTGATTGATTTAGATTTCCATGAGAAGAGATAAATATGAGCTCGCCCTATTGGTGAAAAGAGCTCACTATTGGTCCAATAGCGGTCAGTTCTCCTCCAGCTTACTGCTCTTGGATATAACAGTCAGAGCTTCTCTTATTCATGTCCTAGATATTTGGAGGGAGGCTGTTCATGCCAATATAGTGTTCCCTCCTATTTTCCTCCTGGTGGATGGCTGATACGATACCTACAGGTGTTAATAGTGCACTGAAAAACCTTGGTTCTATCATCACCGCTTACTCCTGCTTCTTCTGATGACTTCACCCATCTGAAGGTCTGAGGCTCAGTTTGAAACAAAACAGAGCCCCCTGGAGGCCCTATTGAAGTACTGCATGAGCAGGTTCCAACATTTGCAAGAAACTGGAGCTGAATTCACCTCACGCTCTCAACCCTGTAGTCGAAATAATTCACAGACACTCCACCGTGGCGCTACCTACAAACCGAAGACATTCACTCACTCATTCAGCATGTCAAAATAAACCAGATGAGGTTAACTGTACCGTACGAGAAAACATTTAGTGTGGTAGTATATTTAGTTTTGACATTTCAGTCATTTAGTAGACGTTCTATGACCTCTGAACCTTTGTGGGTCTGTATTTGACCCATCTGTATTTTACCCATTATACATGTATTGTACCTTTCCCACACTGAGCCCATAACCTGCTAAAATAACTGACTCTTTTCTTGCAAAGATAAGGTGTGACGGAAGAAACCACTAGAGCTACAACACAATTATCAAGAGCGCATTGTTTTCGGTGTTTCTACCTCGCCTCAAGTTAATGTTTACACATTAGTCTGTATATATATCAGGTAGGTAGCTACCATTAAAGGCCTTTTTTTCCCGAGTGGAAGAGCGAATGGAAGAGGCACGGAGAGGTAGCAGGAGAGAACGAGGGAGTACTAGATGGAGGGAATGAGAGCAGAGGCAGCGGTAGAGGACGGGAGAGGTAGTGGGAGAGAAAATGTGAGAGAGAGTGTGCCTGTGACAGAGAGAGTAAGAGGTAGAAACAGAGATGGGCTGCAGGGAGGGAGAGCAGAATGACATAACTACAGAGAGCAGTGGAGGGATAGAAAGAGAACAGGGATAGAGGGAAAGAGGTAGGGATGAGGGTGAGAATAGAGAAACAGAGAGAGACAGAGGGATAGAGAGAGGGAAGGATAGAGAAAGAGAACGATAAAGAAACACAGGAGAGAGAGAGAGAGAGAGAGAGAGAGAGAGAGAGAGAGAGAGAGAGAGAGGGGGGGCAGGGATAATGAGAGAGAGGGCGGGATAGAGAGAGGAAAAGCCAGCGGGGTATTGTTAGGAGAACACAGAGCTGTACACCGGAGTCTGTTGTGTAAAAGGAAGCCAGCGTTTGGCATTTCATGTTGTCAGCCGTTTTTCCTGAATGCTGCTTAACATATCCTCTCTGACTACACCCCCTCCCTTCTCTCTCACCCCTTTGCAGACGACTGCACCCTGCAAAATACCCCATCTAACCGAACCCCATAATCTGCACTCCACTCAATACTGTCAAGGTCCAGCTGCACTAGACGTGGTGTCATAATCTGCGAGGTTTTGTTGGGACTGGTCTGACTTTTCAACAGCATCCACATTTGTATTGACTTCGCACAAAGACACACACGTGACAGAAACAGACTGATTAAAGTAATTTGTCATGAAAAGAAAACAAGGCCATCTGGTCCATAATCATCAGCCATTTTCAAGGTAACAGTACTTAATCACATTCTCCTGTATAACCAGTCTGTTGTTTGTCTGCCAATCAGGCCCTACTCTATTGGGTGCCTGTCAGTGTGTTGTCAGTCAGTGGCTCTTCAGTTCATCTCTTCTGTTGTTTTTTCATGTGTTTTCACAGCAAGTCAGCTGTAGGAGAGCCATGCTAAGGGCCAAGAGCAGTGCATAGGAGCTTTGGGATATGGACACACAGGCGAGAGACACTCCAGTGAGAGAATCACTGTTTATTATGCTGCTGATGGACCCTAACCCTCTGCTAACCAGCCAGGCAGCACCTCTCATTACCATCATCTCTCTGGCGGAGGTGGGTAGTGTCTGTGTGTGTGTACACATTCATGAATACGCACACACACACACACACACACACACACACACACACACACACACACACACACACACACACACACACACACACACACACACACACACACACACACACACACACACACACACACACACACACACACACACACACACTCACACACACACACACACACACACAAACACGCACATCAACACAACACAAACACACACACACACATTACACACACACGGACACTATCCTCATCAGAATTTACAGAACACTGGCAAAGACAGGTGGAAATAACATTAGAATACAAATCTCTGGAAACAGCAAATTCCACTTCCTGGGCAAAACCATTGCTACAATTATCAGGGGTGCACCATCATACAATAACAGAATCTGTGGGAAAAAAGGGTGCTCGTTTCTCAAGCATTCCAGGACAGACAAGTCCGCGGGCTCGCCCGACGTGTAGAAGCGGAACTTAGAGAAATGGCAACACACAAGACAAACACGAAGTAAACACTCAAAATAAACGCACAAACTGAAGTAAAGCAATTTCACTCGAAATACAGAGGCATTTAGCAGTTGTTTAAAGAGGACTGCCCTTAAAAAGCAGCAAATCCCTTTGAAAATGGCCTATGTGGCATCGATATGAGTCAGAAACATTGATTCTAGTGTCAAAATTGTCTACAAAGTGTAAATAGGATCATTTTGGTCATAACGTCGGTTTTGTTAAATACAGAGTTTGGAACATCAGTGAGTCACAATGGGTAAATGAAGATTGGGTTTTGATTTGATGATGTCCATTTGCTCACTAACATGGTGAACAGCTGCAGTGATTGCTCTCTATCCAGTAGCATACACAGTGAGACAGACCTGCCCTGCAGCTCCGACTTTGCTTAAATAAGACAACACATAGCAAAACATTTTACTTGAGAAATACTGCACCAAACACCTTAGTTAGATGTAAAATTGCGCAACCAAAACTAAAATGTAAATTATTTACAGATTTCTTGAGGTATCTTAGATTCAATGTGTATATTTTGAGGAAGTTAAATAGGCTTCCCGGGGGAACAAACGTCAGGAAACACCTCCAAGACTGAAATCTCATTTTTATAATGAGCAACAGAAAAACACACGTGCCAACCAACGTGTTCAGTGGCTCTTTAAAATCAGTAGCAAAGTTGGAGAATATTAGTTTAATGAAATACAACTTCACTGTAATGTAGGCCTTTTCCCCTGGCCTTGTCCTATGCAACATCATTTGAAAATTCAGCTGGATGTCTGTCTGCTTGCATTCCGAAAACAAATTCCCAAAAGTACAGCTGTTAGCCAAGCAGAAATACTAAAAATGTAGTATAAATCACTGTCCCAAAATTATCAATAAAATCAATTAATTCTCTGTAAAACTGCCCTTTTCAAGGTGTCCCCTCTGATCGTTGAGCTACAGTGTTGCTAATGACTGGGGAAGTGCAAAACCGTTTATCATTTACACTAGGAATCAAATAGAGGTAAACAGAGCAAACGGAAAGAAACGGGGAGGACCGATCTAATTTTGTCCAATAGAAACTCTCATTTATGTTGCAAAATGTTTTCCGTATGGAGTAAACTGTTTCAGTTGCAAAACGTTTTGCAGCAGACTAAACATTTTGCAATGGAATCCGACAAATGAATACACCCCAGGTTGTCAGGACGGTTGCCAGGTGTGCATCGCAAGTAACTAACTCTGTGGTGTCGTGTGTTTTTTTTGGGCAGGACCATGAAGGAGTACAGAGGTTGCCGGAGTAAGGGAAAATAGCGTCCCTTGAGAGGATAAGAACGAGATGTATGTCAGGAGAAGTGCAGTAGTATAAGAAGACGTATAATTGGAATACGGAGGAGGAATTGGAGGGAAAAAGAGAGGCAGAGGAGGTCAAAGAAAGTGAGGGAGGTAGAGGGTGAACTTGACTCAACTTGACTCAGTTGAAGATGGTAGAAAAAAGGGAGATGGTTTGTCGAAGAATGGCGGAAAGTTTAAGCAAATTAAGCTGTACGAGGTCTGGAGGAGAAATGGAAGTGAATGAGGGCGAATTATCAGAGGTGGTAGGTGTGGGGAAGTTCTCGGAGCCCGAGGCTTGCACCGATGGTCAGGATAAAGATGTGTCTGTGACGGAAGGAGTGACATTTTTGGAGAAAGTGGACACCTGCCTTTTGGCTGATCCATATGTGGTTTCAGGGTGGGTGAAAACGGAGTTAGGTGCTGTGGAATCGGTGTATGTACTGCGAAGTGGTCTTGTGATAATTGTTTGTGTTTCTGCCGGACAGAGGGAGCGGGCGCTCCGCGCCACACAAATGGGGACAATAAGAAAAGGGTGCCATTGAAAGGTGTGGTTACTAGGGTAGCTGTAAATGTGAAAGTGGACCAACTGAAGGGAAAGATTCCCGGTGTTTGTGATGCTCATCGTTTGTTGTGTCACAGACAGGGGGCGTGAGTGGTGAAACAGAAGAGTCATTGTCTGTTCTTTTGAGTTTTGATGTTGAGTGCCCGACAAAGTGATGTTAGGATATTTCAATTATCCCGTACAAGCTTTTGTGCCATATCCATTATGTTGTTACAGGTGTCAAGCTTATGGGCATGTGGCAGCAGCGTGTAGGAGGGAGATTCCTAGGTGTGAGAAGTGTGCAGAAGGGCATGAGACAAAGGAATGTGTAGTATTGGGGAAAGAAGCGACATGGGCTAATTGTAGGGGTGCCCATGGGGCTGGGGATCATAAATGTCCGGTGCAAGAGAGGCAGGTTGAGGTTTCCAGGGTTAGAGTGGTGCAGAAGTTGTCGTATGCTGAGGCAATGAAGAAAGTAGAGGAAGATGACGCAAGGGGGAAGGATCCTGAGAAGATTTGTGTGAGTAGTACGTCTGTACCGGACAATTTTTAGCGTTCATAGCAATGGTTATCATCTGTACCGCAGGGATGGAATGTACAGTATTCATCCTGCTTGACTTATTCAACATTTAGTTGTGTTACAGCCTGAATTCAAAACGGATTTAAAAAAAAATGTCTCACCCATCTACACATCTATCCATAATGACAAAGTGAAAACATGTTTTTAGAAATGCTCACACAAATGCAGAAGTATCCCACATCCCTGAGTCAATGCATTGTAAAAGCACCTTTGGCAGCGATTACAGCTGTGAGTCTTTCTGGGTAAGTCGCTAAGAGCTTTGCACACCTGGATTGTGCAACATTTGGCAATTACTATTTAAAACATTATTCAAGCTGTGAAATTGGTTGTTGATCATTGCTAGAAAACCATTTGAAGGTTTTGCCATAGATTTTCAACTAGATTTAATTCAAAACTGTAACTCAGCCACTCAGGAACATTCACTGTTTATTGGTAAGCAACCCCACTGTAAACTTGGCTGAGGTTATTGCCCTGCTGGAAGCTGAATTCATCTCACAGTGTCTGGTGGAAAGCAGACTGAACCATGTTTTCCGCTGGGATTTTGTCTGTGCTTAGCTCCATTCCATTTCTTTTTCATCCTGAAAAACTCCCAAGTCCTTAACGATTACAAGCACAGACATAACAAAATGTATCCAGCACTATGCTTGGAGATATGGATGGTGGTAGTCAGTAATGTGTTGTATTGGATTTGCCCCAAACATAACACTTTGTTGCAGTATTACTTTAGTGCCTTGTTGCAAACAGGATGCATGTTTTGAATATTTGTATTCTGTACAGGCTTCCTTCTTTTCACTCTGTCAATTAGGTTAGTATTATGGAGTAACTACAATGTTGTTGATCCATCCTCAGTTTTCACCTATCACAGCCATTAAACTCTGTCACCATTGGCCTCATGGTGAAATTCCTGAGCTGTTTCCTTCCTCTTCTGCAATCTTTGTAGTGACTGGGTGTATTAATACACCATCCAATGTGTAATTAATAATTTCACCATGCTCAGAGGGATATTCAATGGCTGTTTTTTTGTTTGTTTACCCATCTACCAATAGGTGTCCTTCTTTGCGAAGCATTGGAAAACCTCCCTGGTCTTTGTGGTTGAATCTGTGTTTGAAATTCACTGCTCGACTGAGGGCCCTTATAGATAAGACGAGGTAGTCATTAAAAAAATCATGTTAAATACTATTATTCCACACAATAGTCCAACTTATGTGACTTGTTCAGCAGATTTGGACTCCTGCACATATTTAGGCTTGCCACAAAAAAGGGGTTGAATACATTTCAGCTTTTAATCTTTTATTAATTCATTTTTTTTTGCAAAAAAACATAATTCCACTTTGACATTATGAGGTATTGTGTGTAGGCCAGTGACCAAAAATCTCAATTTAATACATTTTAAATACAGGCTGTAACACAACAAAATGTGGAAAAAGTCAAGTGGTGTGAATACTTTCTGAAGTCACAATAAGTCGCAGAAAACAGAGGTTGTGGTGGCAGCTGCAGAGAAGTATTTAGGTGTACGAGGCTTGACGTCAGAAAGGTTACAGGGTGTGTTGAGTAGTGGTGTCTCGTCCTTCCAGGCCGTTGGCCTGGGTAGGACTAAATAGGTTTGAATGGTGGAATAGGGTAGTGGGTTTTAAAGAGTGTAGGGTTAGATGGCATCGTATTATTTAAATGTATTTTTTTATTTATTTAAAGTATAAGGGATTTATACCCCAGTCTAGTTGGTGCCAGTAATACTACATTTATTGGATACCAACCACAGTTAAATCTCATAAAGAAGAAGTGTTTTTGGCTATTTTGGTGCTAGCCATTTTGCTCAAAAGACCTGGCAACCCTGCATTTCCAGGTAGCTACTAGTTGTCAGAAAAGGGGGGGGGGGGGGGACCTCGAAAGAGGCAGGACTTATTTTATTGATAATTTTGAGAACATTCATTTTAGGCCTATGTTTATTTCACCTTCAGTTCCCACGTATAACAACCTGCCAAGCCTCCAAGGAATTCCAGGTCATGCCTTTGGTGATGGGAAATGTTTTTCAGAGACAGGTAAACCAGAGGACTGCTAAATATTCTGGGTACGAGTAGGCAGTACGGGATTCCAATCCACAGGAGGCTAACCTGTCACCATCACAGTGTGTGTGTGTGTGTGTGTGTGTGTGTGTGTGTGTGTGTGTGTGTGTGTGTGTGTGTGTGTGTGTGTGTGTGTGGGTAGGTAGGTAAGTAGGTAGGTATACTCTGGGGTCAGTGTTAGTCCAGTGTAATCCCCTTGCATGTCTGTAAACACCTTGCTGGACGGTGCTGCCAGGGTTTATTAGCGGAACGATTTGGTGTTGCTTCTGTTAGAGGCCACCCAGAGAAGACATGGAGAACGACGAATGAGGACAAGATGAAGATGGCAGGAACCACCTTGAATGTGGACAAGATGAAGATGGCAGGAACCACCTTGAATGTGGACAAGATGAAGATGGCAGGAACCACCTTGAATGTGGACAAGATGAAGATGGCAGTAACCACCTTGAATGTGGACAAGATGAAGATTTCAGGAACCACCTTGAATGTGGACAAGATGAAGATGGCAGTAACCACCTTGAATGTGGACAAGATGAAGATGGCAGTAACCACCTTGAATGTGGACAAGATGAAGATGGCAGGAACCACCTTGAATGTGGACAAGATGAAGATTTCAGGAACCACCTTGAATGTGGACAAGATGAAGATTTCAGGAACCACCTTGAATGTGGACAAGATGAAGATGGCAGTAACCACCTTGAATGTGGACAAGATGAAGATGGCAGGAACCACCTTGAATGTGGACAAGATGAAGATTTCAGGAACCACCTTGAATGTGGACAAGATGAAGATTTCAGGAACCACCTTGAATGTGGACAAGATGAAGATGGCAGGAACCACCTTGAATGTGGACAAGATGAAGATGGCAGGAACCACCTTGAATGTGGACAAGATGAAGATGGCAGTAACCACCTTGAATGTGGACAAGATGAAGATTTCAGGAACCACCTTGAATGTGGACAAGATGAAGATGGCAGGAACCACCTTGAATGTGGACAAGATGAAGATGGCAGGAACCACCTTGAATGTGGACAAGATGAAGATTTCAGGAACCACCTTGAATGTGGACAAGATGAAGATTTCAGGAACCACATTGAATGAGGACAAGTAAACCGCCCGGAACAAACGTCAAGTAAAGAGAAAAACTCACCAGAAGCGGGCATGTGAAAAGACAGGACAGGCAGAGCAGAGCAGTGACTAATTGTACGCTAGCAGGATAGTTTATATCTCCAATCATCATTGCTAATAGCGATGTTGTATCCACAAGTGGATGAATTGGTCTAATTTAGCACGTATGGCAAAGTCTTACTCCTTAGCTACCTTTTCCAATTCAGATGAGCTCGATTTAAAAAAAAAATAAAGACAACGTTTGTATTAGTTTGTGTGACTACAGCGCCAGCGCTAAAATGCAAAAATAGAGACATGTTCTAATTAAGCGAGGTGTCAAAGCGGTTGGGTCATTAGAATTCAAAACAATGCATTCTAAAATATATCACACACATGCCTAGCACGCTCACGTTTAGGCCACCTGTTAGAGAAAGAATGATCGTATTGTGAATGACAAGCAACCTCAAATTGGCTATATTTCTAAACACTTATTCTGATTATCCAAGGCATTTCCAGTTGGCCTCCTGTACGGTTCTGTGTAATTACTGTAAACAGACTGTATTGTCAGCATCTGTGTTGTAGCTGTCAGGGTTGTAGTGAACCGTGTCAACAACGACAGATATCTAACAGTTAGAGAGGCGTCTATCCACATTATCTACTGTCATGGAGAGGGAAATTGTTTAGTCATGGTGTCTGGACTGCTACATCAAGGAGAGCTGTGTGTGTGTGTGTGTGTGTGTGTGTGTGTGTGTGTGTGTGTGTGTGAGAGAGAGAGAGAGAGAGAGAGAGTGTGTGTGAGAGAGAGTGTGTGAGTGTGTGAGTGAGTGAGGGAGTGAGAGAGTGAGTGTGAGTGTGTGTCCTCCCAGGATGAACGTTATCCTTGGTAGCACACTTGAATCTATTCCAAACTATTTAACACCAGTTTCAGCGTGTCCGCCACTTACTAATGTGCATCCAGCTGTGCTAATATTAATCACATCAGGAGCTTTTATTTACAGTCAGTCAGAAAATAAATAAAAACAGTCTCATTCCCCTTGCCAAAGAAAGAAAGAAAGAAATGTACATTGAGATTGATTAATGAATCCGGAACGAAGGGGAGCTGTGCATATTAATGAAGATCTCTGGGTAATTATACAAGGTGAAACAATGATGTCTCCCAAAATGTTCCATATTGCAGCCGGTCGCTGAGATGTTTATCAGGAAGATTTAGGAGTGTTTGGCTCCCTCTCGTTTGTCTTGTTTAATTAGGGTAAATATGTTGGCGTGGGGTGGGGGATCAGAGCAGGAGATTAATGGGCTGCTAGAAATGCCTCTCTCTTTAAGTACACCCTCCCAGCTCTGGCTGGCACCTGTGGGCCCAAGACTAATGGCTTCACTCTATTAAAAACTACACAGCACACTTGCTCTGGAGGCCTCTACTTTCTTAAAGGTGCAATCTGCAGGTTTCTAAGTACATTTTTGGACGTATAAATTTGTTGTACTGCACTGGGTAAAATCAGGGTCGTACAGAGTGTTTCTTGGTAGTCTTAACGAAATCTACTTTGAAACAAAAGTATCCACCTCACACACATGGTCATGGGCTTTAAAAAGAAGACACCTGTACCATGTCAGATGTAGAGTTGAAATGTATTACATTTTGAGTTTGCATCCCGATATTACACTTTATATACATCACAGAAGACTGAAATATGACAAAACCATTTGAAATACAAACACCGGATTTTCAGGGGTTTAAAAAAACAGCAGGAAAGAACTACTGATATACACCGATTGATTCTTGAAGAATATAACTTATAAATGCCTCTTGAGCTTAGTTCAATTGCCTTATCTCCTCAGAACCCCAAATATGAGCTTGCTTCACTCCAGTATTTGCAAACATTGTAAATGTTAACAAACACTGTTTAACCTCAAAACATGGTTAAAACTATAATGTTGATATGGTGGATTGGTCAGTCCTTGCATCCATAGCTCTGTCAATGAGTTTGAGAGTGGTTACATTTCTCCAGGCCCATCCCTCAGCTTTATACCAAAACAGAGGTCGGGATGCGCTTTGTTGTTTCAACTATGGACTGCCCCTTTAAGGAGAGAGAGAGTGTGTGTGTGTGTGTTTGTTTTCATAACTTCGGTGTGTGTGTGTACGTGTGTGTATTGGGAGTTCACTACCTTTACATTGACCACTGTTCACCGGACGTGCTACCTGTCCCAGACCTGCTGTTTTCAACTCCCCAGAGACAGCAGGAGCGGTAGAGATACTCTCAATGATCGGCTATGAAAAGCCAACTGACATTTACTCTTAAGGTGCTGACTAGTTGCACCCTCGACAACTGTGATTATTATTATTTGACCGTGCTGGTCATTTATGAACATTTGAACATCTTGGCCATGTTCTGTTATAATCTCCACCCGGCACAGCCAGAAGAGGACTGGCCACCCCTCATAGCCTGGTTCCGCTCTATGTTTCTACCTAGGTTTTGGCCTTTCGAGGGAGTTTTTCCTAGCCACTGTGCTTCTACACCCGCATTGCTTGCTGTTTGGGGTTTTAGGCTGGGTTTCTCTACAGCACTTTGAGATATCAGCTCATGTAAGAAGGGCTATATAAATACATTTGATTTGATTTGATGATTGAGAATAACATTTCAGAAATGCCTGCAATTTACGGTTGGCTTACATGTGATTGTATTCTCTGAGTATTTCTATTAGATTGTATGTTGCCATAGTCACCATCCTCCTCTCTCTGACTGTGCATGTATGTGTGTGTATGTGTGGGTGTGTGTGTGTGTGAGAGAGAGCGAGCGTGTGCATGCATGCATGCGTGCCGAACTGCGTTGTGTGCGTTTGTGTGTTTCTCCTTTCAACCACTAGATGGTACTGTTTCTGTTTCATTCATTCAGCACCAGTTGTTGTCAGTGTGTATGAATATGAAAACTGTACATCAACAACATAGGTTTTGAATTAATGTTGCCATTCATTTAACTTTTACCATCCTCTCGAGATCTGACCTAGGGGTTTAGAAACAAAGGTAACAAATTGATCTGAAATAGACAAAACAAATGTTATTTCCTCTCTTCTCCCAGTGTAATGTTAGGTGCTCCTAGGTCTCTTCCATTATTGCAGGGTCTTCTATCGCTCATTCAGTGTATCAGAACTGATTGCTTCTCACTGCCAGACAGAACAGAGCGTAATGACTCTCTAGTCTCCACTGGCACAGACATTACCCATTCCACCTCCACGGAGCACCGAGAGGAGAGACAGACCAAAATCTATTCATTTGAGCTACTGCTTGGCAGATAAAGAATTCTGCTAATATTTTATAACGTCAGTTCACTCATCTGTCACTGTCTCTTTGCACCATGAGGCATTCCTCCTTATCACAAAAATCAAGTTAGATAGAGAAGTTGAGAATATTATTGATTTCATGCAATACCCGTGCAATCTACTAATCACCATATAGGACTGTCAGCATCAGATGCAAATGGTGTGTATACCTGTAGCTTCCAGTCCTTGGTATATTATTGTCAAGATACACTCTCCCTCAAACACAAATACAGATGCACATGGTACACGCACAAACACACACTTTCAATGTGTGTTTGTGTTTCTGTGTGTACAGGTATCATTGAAAGTGAGAGAGAGAGGGAGGGAGAGATGAGGGAGAGAGAGAGAGAGGAGAGAGGGAAGAGAGGAGAGGGGGAGAGATGGGAGAGGGGAGTGAGCGAGCGAATGAGAGAGAGGGAGCCAGAGAGCGAATGAGAGAGAGGGAGCCAGAGAGCGAATGGGAGAGAGGGAGCCAGAGAGCGAATGAGAGAGAGGGAGCGAGAGAGCGAATGAGAGAGAGAGAGGGAGAGAGAGGGGAGAGAGAGAGGAGAGAGAGCAGGGAGAGTGGAGATAGGGAGCGAGAGAGAGAGAATGAGAGAGAGAGGGGAGAGAGAAGGGAGAGAGGGAGCGAGAGAGAGGGGGAGAGAGGAGAGAGAGGGGAGATAGGGAGAGAGATGGAGAAAGAGAGAGGGGGAGACAGGAGAGAGAGAAAGAGGAGAGAGAGGAGGGAGAGGGGAGATAGGGAGCAAGAAAGAGAGCGAGTGAGAGAGGGAGGGAGTGAGAGGGAGAATGAGAGAGAGAGATGGAGTGAGAGAGAGAGAGAGAGAGAGAGAGAGAGAATGAGAGAGAGGAGAGAGAGAGAGGGGGGAGAGAGAGGCGAGGGGAGAGGGAGGGAGGGAGGGAGGGAGGGAGGGAGGGAGGGAGGGAGGGAGGGAGGGAGGGAGGGAGGGAGGGAGGGAAAGACAGACAGAGAGACAGAGAGACAGAGAGACAGAGAGACAGAGAGACAGAGAGACAGAGAGACAGAGAGACAGAGAGACAGAGAGACAGAGAGCAGCAACCAGAGTGGGTGTTTGTGTTGCGGTGTTTGACACTGCTTGCTGTGCTAATTGCACCAGGCAGTGTTTGTGTAATAATCAGTGGTTCAAAACATCTGTGCTTCTACACAAACGTGTTCCCATACAAATCCACATCAACATGGAAATAGAACAGAGAGGAAATGTCATCCTTTTGATGAATAGCCATTTTTGATTCATCCTCTTAGAGCGTTTTCACACAGTTCTGAGCTATAGTTTGATTCAGAGTTTGGTTAATTGTTACATTATATTTTTTTATTTGGTCCGGTTGGTTTCACATTGCCAAATGTCAAACGAACTAAATGCCTAAACAATACCACGTGTTCATGCAAGTCATTTGTTTATTGGAGAAAAATGCTCACGTTAAATCCATCTATGAATGTCATGACAAAAAACGAGCCATGTATCCCACACTTCATATTACTTTCCCTTTGGTCTTCCAACAACATATGGGAGGAAACAAAGCAATTCAGTAGCCTACAGTGGGGGAAAAAAGTATATGATCCCCTGCTGATTTTGTACGTTTGCCCACTGACAAAGAAAGGATCAGTCTATAATTTTAATGGTAGGTTTATTTGAACAGTGAGAGACAAAATAACAACAAAAATATCCAGAAAAACGCATGTCAAAAATGTTATAAATTGATTTGCATTTTAATGAGGGAAATAAGTATTTGACCCCCTCTCAATCAGAAAGATTTCTGGCTCCCAGGTGTCTTTTATACAGGTAACGAGCTGAGATTAGGAGCACACTCTTAAAGGGAGTGCTCCTATCCGCAGCTTGTTACCTGTAAAAAAGACACCTGTCCACAGAAGCAATCAATCAATCCGATTCCAAACTCCACCATGGCCAAGACCAAAGAGCTCTCCAAGGATGTCAGGGACAAGATTGTAGACCTACACAAGGCTGGAATGGGCTACAAGACCATGGCCAAGCAGCTTGGTGAGAAGGTGACAACATTTGGTGTGATTATTCTCAAATGGAAGAAACACAAAAGGACTGTCAATCTCCCTCGGCTTGGGGCTCCATGCAAGATCTCACCTCGTGGAGTTTCAATGATCATGAGAACGGTGAGGAATCAGCCCAGAACTACACGGGAGGATCTTGTCAATGATCACAAGGCAGCTGGGACCATAGTCACCAAGAAAACAATTGGTAACACACTACGCCATGAAGGACTGAAATCCTGCAGCGCCCGCAAGGTCCCCCTGCTCAAGAATACATATACATGCACGTCTGAAGTTTGCCAATGAACATCTGAATGACTCAGAGGACAACTGGTGAAAGTGTTGTAGTCAGATGAGACCAAAATGGAGCTCTTTGACATCAACTCAACTCGCCGTGTTTGGAGGAGGAGGAATGCTGCCTATGACCCCAAGAACACCATCTCCACCATCAAACATGGAGGTGGAAACATTATGCTTTGGGGGTGTTTTTCTGCTAAGGGGACAGGACAACTTCACCGCATCAAAGAGACGATGGATGGGGCCATGTACCGTCAAATCTTGGGTGAGAACCTCCTTCCCTCAGCCAGGTCATTGAAAATGGGTCGTGGATCGGTATTCCAGCATGACAATGACCCAAAACACACGGCCAAGGCAACAAAGGAGTGGCTCAAGAAGAAGCACATTAAGGTCCTGGAGTGGCCTAGCCAGTCTCCAGACCTTAATCCCATAGAAAATCTGTGGAGGGAGCTGAAGGTTCGAGTTGCCAAACGTCAGCCTCGAAACCTTAATGACTTGGAGAAGATCTGCAAAGAGGAGTGGGACAAAATTCCTTCTGAGATGTGTGCAAACCTGGTGGCCAACTACAAGAAATGTCTGACCTCTGTGATTGCCAACAAGGGTTTTGCCACCAAGTACTAAGTAATGTTTTGCAGAGGGGTCAAATAATTATTTCCCTCATTAAAATGCAAATCATTTTATAACATTTTTGACATGCGTTTTTCTGGATTTTTTTGTTGTTATTCCGTCTCTCACTGTTCAAATAAACCTACTATTAAAATTATAGACTGATCATTTCTTTGTAAGTGGGCAAACGTACAAAATCAGTAGGGGATCAAATACTTTTCCCCCCCACTGTATATCCTGATCTCCCCTAATCTCAATCAATCAATCAAATGTATTTATAATGCACTTTTTACGTCAGCCGATGTCACAAAGTACTATACAGAAACCCAGCCTAAAACCCCAAACAGCAAGCAATGCAGATGTAGAAGCATGGTGGCTAGGAAAAACTCCCTAGAAAGGCCGGAACCTAGGAAGAACATTTTTTACATTTTTTTTTTTTACATTTTAGTCATTTAGCAGACGCTCTTATCCAGAGCGACTTACAAATTGGTGCATTCACCTATAATATCCAGTGGAACAACCACTTTACAATAGTGCATCTAAATCTTTTAAGGGGGGGGGTTAGAAGGATTACTTTATCCTATCCCAGGTATTCCTTGAAGAGGTGGGGTTTCAGGTGTCTCCGGAAGGTGGTGATTGACTCCGCTGTCCTGGCGTCGTGAGGGAGCTTGTTCCACCATTGGGGTGCCAGAGCAGCGAACAGTTTTGACTGGGCTGAGCGGGAACTGTGCTTCCTCAGAGGTAGGGAGGCGAGCAGGCCAGAGGTGGATGAACGGAGTGCCCTTGTTTGGGTGTAGGGCCTGATCAGAGCCTGAAGGTATGGAGGTGCCGTTCCCCTCACAGCTCCGTAGGCAAGCACCATGGTCTTGTAGCGGATGCGAGCTTCGACTGGAAGCCAGTGGAGAGAGCGGAGGAGCGGGGTGACGTGAGAGAACTTGGGAAGGTTGAACACCAGACGGGCTGCGGCGTTCTGGATGAGTTGTAGGGGTTTAATGGCACAGGCAGGGAGCCCAGCCAACAGCGAGTTACAATAATCCAGACGGGAGATGACAAGTGCCTGGATTAGGACCTGCGCCGCTTCCTGTGTGAGGCAGGGTCGTACTCTGAGGAACTATAGAGGAACCAGGCTCTGAGGGGTGGCCAGTCCTCTTCTGGCTGTGCCGGGTTGCATCAAATGCACTTATAAATGTGCTGCTACACAAATCAAATCAAATTGTATTAGTCACATGCGCCGAATACGACAGGTGGACACCTTACAGTGAAATGCTTACTTATGAGCCCCTAACCAACAATGCAGTTTTAAAAAATATATAAGTAAAAATAAGAAATAAAAGTAACAAGTAATTAAAGAGCAGCAGTAAAATAACAACAGTGAGACTATATACAGGAGGGTACTTAGTACAGAGTCAATATGCGGGGGCACAGTTTAGTTCAGGTAATATGTACATGTATGTAGAGTTATTAAAGTGACTGTGCATAGATGATAACAACAGAGAGTAGCAGTAAAAGGAGAGGGGGGGGGGGGGGGGGTAATGCAAATAGTCTCGATAGCCATTTGATTAGATGTTCAGGAGTCTTATGGCTTGGGGGTAGAAGCCTCTTGGACCAAGACTTGGCGCTCAGGTACCGCTTGCCGTGTGGTAGCAGAGAGAAGAGTCTATGACTAGGGTGGCTGGAGTCTTTGACAATTCTTAGGGCCTTCCTCTGACACCATCTGGTGTAGAGGTCCTGGATGGCAGGAAGCTTGGCCCCAGTGATGTACTGGGCCGTACGCACTACCCTCTGTAGTGCCTTGCGGTCAGAGGCCGAGCAGTTGCCATACCAGGCAGTGATGCAACCAGTCAGGATGCTCTCGATGGTGCAGCTGCAGAACCTTTTGAGGATCTGAGGACCCATGCCAAGTCTTTTCAGTCTCCTGAGGGGGAATAGGTTTTGTTGTGCCCTCTTCACGACTGTCTTGGTGTGCTTGGACCATGTTAGTTTGTTGGTGATGTGGACACCAAGGAACTTGAAGCTCTCAACCTGCTCCATTGCAGCTCCATCGATGAGAATGGGGGTGTGCTCGGTCCTATTTTTCCTGTAGTATACAATCATCTCCTTTGTCTTGATCACGTTGAGGGAGAGGTTGTTGTCCTGGCACCACACGGCCAGGTCTCTGGCCTCCTCCCTATAGACTGTCTCGTTGTTGTTGGTGATCAGGCCTACCACTGTTGTGTCATTGGCAAACTTCACGATGGTGTTGGAGTTGTGACTGGCCGTGCAGTCATGAGTGAACAGGGAGTACAGGAGGGGACTGAGCATACACCCCTGAGGGGCCCCTGTGTTGAGGATCAGCGTGTCGAATGTGTTGTTACCTACCCTTACCACCTGACAACTGTACTCTGATATAGAGTCAGTAGAATCACCCCCACAGCCATACTCTGATATAGAGACAGTAGAATCACCCCCACAACTATGGACCGCCAGGAAGTCCTGGATCCAGTTGCACAGGGAGGTGTTTAGTCCCAGGGTCCTTAGCTTATTGATGAGCTTTGATGGCACTATGGTGTTGAACGCTGAGCTGTAGTCAATGAATAGCATTCTCACATAGGTGTTCCTTTTGTCCAGGTGGGAAAGGGCAGTGTGGAGTGCAATAGAGATTGTGTCATCTGTGGATCTGTTAGGGAGGTATGCAAATTGGAGTGGGTCTTGGGTTTCTGGGATAATGGTGTTGATGTGAGCCATGACCAGCCTGTCAAAGCACTTTGTGGCTACAGACGTGAGTACTACGGGTCGGTAGTCATTTAGCAGGTTACCTTAGTGTTCTTAGGCACAGGGATTATGGTGGTCTGGTTAAAACATGTTGGTATTACAGACTCAGACAGGGAGAAGTTGAAAATGTCAGTGAAGACACTTGCCAGTTGGTCAAAGCAAGCTCACTGTACATGTCCTGGTAATCGGTGTGGCCCTGTTGACCTGTTTAAAGGTCCTACTCACATCGGTTGCGGAGAGCGTGGTCACACAGTCTTCCGGAACAGCTGGTACTCTCATGCATGTTTCAGTGTTGTTTGCCTCGACGCGAGCATAGAAGTAGTTTAGCTCGTCTGGTAGGCTTGTGTCACTGGGCAGCTCTCGGCTGTGCTTACCTTTGTAGTCTGTAATGGTTTGCAAGCCCTGCCACATCCGACGATTGTCAGAGCCAGTGTAGTAAGAATGTTTCAGAGATATCATGATACTGTGTGCATTTCATCAAACGCTCTCAGTCAAACAGCCAATAATACTGTGCGCTTCTGGTTCTTTTCCTGTGTTTGGTCCAGACTGTGTTCTCAACTGCAGCGCACCACAGTACAAATGGAATCAGACCACCCTTTTAGAGTGAACCACGGTGCATTGTTTAGTCGAGTTGAATCAGACCACCCTTTTAGAGCAAACCACGGTGAATTCTTTAGTCGAATGGAATCAGACCACCCTTTTAGAGTGAACCACGGTGCATTGTTTAGTCGAGTTGAATCAGACCACCCTTTTAGAGCAAACCACGGTGAATTCTTTAGTCGAATGGAATCAGACCACCCTTTTAGAGTGAACCACGGTGCATTGTTTAGTCGAATGGAATCAGACCACCCTTTTAGAGTGAACCACGGTGCATTGTTTAGTCGAATGGAATCAGACCACCCTTTTAGAGTGAACCACGGTGCATTGTTTAGTCGAATGAAATCAGACCACCCTTTTAGAGTGAACCACGGTGCATTGTTTAGTACAATGGAATCAGACCACCCTTTTAGAGTGAACCATGGTGCATTGTTTAGTCGAAAGGAATCAGACCACCCGTTTAGAGCGTACCACGCTGAATTGTTTAAATCGCTCCTCCTGAGTTGGGACAGTGTTCACACTAGTACAAACAAACTAAACTAAGGGGGAAATGCACCTAACCGCTCCAAACCAATTTGGTGTGAATGCTCCCTTATTCAATGTACTATCACCCCTCTAACCTCGTTTGCCCTGAGTGATAGAGGTCAGAGTTCAAGGGTTATGGAGAGGTGAGGCTGGATCGATGCGGGATCCGTGTTCGACCAGCAGATTTCTCTCATGAAGCCCTATCGGTTATGCATCTCGGTCTGTATCCGCTGTGGGCGTGATTGATTTTAATGACTGCTGGGGAGAGATCACAGCCTTGAGCTGACCCCCAGTCAAACAGCCTGCATCGATTACTGAGCCACGGTGGTGGGTGGAGGTAGAGAGAACCGCTGCGGCCACAGAGCCCCCTCACTCCCTCCACCTCCCCCTAGCCGTGAGTCTCCCTGCCCAGCTGACTGACGTCTCCCAGCTCTAAATCCTGCTGAATGGATCCTGATCTATTCATCATCATGGAGCTAGCCTCTGTTCCCCCCCCCCCCCGAGCCACCATCCCTGGCTGGGTCTAATCGGGCTTTAACATGTGCAATCACATTCACAGTCCTCGATTAGTGTTCAGGCAGGCTGCATCTCGCCTTGCTAACAGCCTTTTCTGTTACCCCCCTCTTCTGCTGAAGCGGTTAGGCCAGGCCCGGGAGCGTGGCGGGCATGCTGGCCGCTAACATATCGCCCTCCTCCCGACCACCGACAGGAAGGTGGAATGACTACTGCTTTCCATGGGCTCCATCGGCTTGAGAAATTAGGAGGAAAGGGGTTTTCTACACAGATGAGATGCAATGACCTTATAATGTTGATGTAGCGAGTGTATTATCTGCTGAGCGGTAGTGGGAATGACTAGAGACATACTTTAGAATCACCCTCACAGCCATACTCTGATATAGAGACAGTAGAATCACCCCCACAACCATACTCTGATATAGAGACAGTAGAATCACCCCCACAACTATACTCTGATATAGAGACAGTAGAATCACCCCCACAACTATGGACCGCCAGGAAGTCCTGGATCCAGTTGCACAGGGAGGTGTTTAGTCCCAGGGTCCTTAGCTTATTGATGAGCTTTGATGGCACTATGGTGTTGAACGCTGAGCTGTAGTCAATGAATAGCATTCTCACATAGGTGTTCCTTTTGTCCAGGTGGGAAAGGGCAGTGTGGAGTGCAATAGAGATTGTGTCATCTGTGGATCTGTTAGGGAGGTATGCAAATTGGAGTGGGTCTTGGGTTTCTGGGATAATGGTGTTGATGTGAGCCATGACCAGCCATGACCAGAGACTCTATATCAGAGTATGGTTGTGGGGGTGATTCTACTGTCTCTATATCAGAGTATGGCTGCGGGGATGATTCCACTGTCTCTATATCAGAGTATGGCTGTGAGGGTGATTCTACTGTCTCTATATAAGAATATGGTTGTGGGGGTGAATTTACTATCTCTATGTCAGAATATTTTTTGGATATTTTTACATATCTAATGTTTACGTTTAGCATGCATGAAATATTTTGAAAGTATGCATGATATATTTTAAAAGTATGCATTAAAATATAGAGTCAGTAGAATCACTCCCACAGCCATAATTTCATAGACTAGAGACTGTAGGAACACTCCCCCAGCCATACTCTGAGTCTCTCTGACTCACCTCTTCCCCCTCACATACATACACACTTGCAGGTGCACACGTAGGCACTTACCAATGATTTATATATACACTAGATGACTGACTGAGAGGGGCACTGTTTTGAAGCCCGCACACCTCCATCTTGGCACTTTCCCACCGATATAAAAATGCATTTGTTTTTTCCACGTTAATTCTATGCATACTTTAAATTATATCATGGGTGCTAAACGTAAACATGAAATATGTATAAATATATAAAAACATGTTCCTTTAAGTACATTTTTTTTAATGTTCTGTTACTGTCCCTATTAGAACAAAAACATACTTAAAACCTCTTAAGGTTCAGACCCTTTAAAAAAAAAAAATCCTAAAATGACATACCCAAATCTAACTGCCTGTAGCTCAGGACCTGAAGCAAGGATATGCATATTCTTGATACCATTTGAATGGAAACACTTTGAAGTTTGTGGAAATGTGAAATTAATGTAGGAGAATATAACACATTAGATCTGGTAAAAGATAACATAAACAAAAAAACATGCGTTTTTTTATTTTTTGTTATGTTCCATCATCTTTAAAATGGGGCGGCAGGTAGCCTAGTGGTTAGAGCGTTGGATTAGTAACCAAAAGGTTGCAAGATAAAATTCCCGAGCTGACAAGGTAAAAATCTGATGTTCTGCCCCTGAACAAGGCAGTTAACCCACTGTTCCTAGGCTGTCATTGAAAATAAGAATTTGTTCTTAACTGACTTGCCTAGTTAAATAAAGGTAGAGGATTAATAAAATGCAAGAGAAAGGTCTTTATATCGTAAAGGAGTTTAGGCGCGATTTGGATTTTGGCCCCTAGATGGCAGCAGTGTGTGTGAACAGTTTCAGACTGATCCAGTGAAGCATTGCAATACTGCACAATATTTTCTATCAAGTCTGCCCAAATGTGCCGAATTGGTCAACTGATACATTTTCAAGTACATAACTATAGAGAACATAGAAAAATTCTATGGTAATACAAAATTTAAGTTCACACTCCCAGGAATGTCATACATGATGGATAATTAGCTTCCCTTCAGACAAAACACCAACCTTCACACATCTAGATGGCTGAGCAGGGTGGCTATGGGGCCAGAGACAGCAGGGGTTCAAACTGTAAAACCCAGTTCCTACATTTGAATATAAAAATTGATTTTATCAAACAAAACTGTGCTACATTTTATCTCTGGGACTCTCAGGATGACAAATCAGAGCAAGATTACTGAATGTAAGTATATTATTTACCTTCAGAGGTAAATGTATAAAACCAGTTGCCGTGATAAAAGTTTGTTGTGGTTGTGCACTCTCCTCAAACAAGAGCATGTTTTTTTCACTGTTATAGCTACTGTAAATTGGACAGTGCAGTTAGATTAACAAGAATTTAAGCTTTCTGCCCATATAAGACATGTCTATGTCGTGGAAAGTTTGCTGTTAGATACAACGTCCTTCTAGGCATATTAGCGCAAGTTAGCAACAACCGGACCCGGTATAGGGACACCGATCCCGTAGATCCTTAAAAGGTTAAATACATGTAATTTCTCCTTAATTTAATTGAAATACTGTGCAACTCCATACTAGGAAGGTGTTCAAATCAAATCAAAGTGTATTTGTCACATGCACCGAATACAACAGGTGTAGACCTTACAGTGAAATGCTTACTTACAAGCCCTTAAAACTTCTTAGGGATCAAATCCCTTTAGCGGGATAGATTTGACAACATCCGGTGAAATGGCAGAGTGCCAAATTCAAATTAAATTACTATAAATATTTAACTTTCATGAAATCACAAGTGTAATACATAAAAATAAAGCTTAACTTCTTGTTAATCCAGCCACCATGTCAGATTTCAAAAAGGCTTTAAGGCAAAAGCAAACCGTGCGAGTATCTGAGTACAGCACCCCGCATACAAATGCATGACAAGCATTTTTCAACCAGGGAGGTGTGACACGAAAGTCAGAAATAATGATATAATTCATGCCTTACCTTTGAAGATCTTCTTCTGTTGGCACTCCAATATGTCTCAGAAACATCACAATTGGTCCTTTTGTTTGATAAATCCCTTCGTTATATCCCCAAAATGTCCATGTTTTTGGCGCGTTTGATTCAGAAAATACGCCGGTTCCAACTCGCCCAACATGACTACAAAGTTTCTAATAATAAGTTACCTGTAAACTTGGTCCAAACATTTCAAACAACTTTCCTAATCCAACTTTAGGTATTTTAAAACATAAATAATCAATACAATTTAAGACGGAATATACTGTGTTCAGTAGCGGATAAAATGAAAGTGGAGCGAGTTCCAGGTCGCGCGCACCAAACAAAAAAGTACACTTGGCTTGACACTCAGAAAGGAAAGGGCTACTTCTTCATTTCTCAAAGGAAAAACATCAACCAATTTCTAAAGACTGTTGACAACTAGTGGAAGCCATTGGAACTGCAATCAGGTGCCTCATAAATCTAATTCCGCATAGAAAACCAATTGAAAACACAGTGATCTCAATTATTTTTTTCCTGGATGGTTTGTCCTCGGGGTTTTGCCTGCCAAATAAGTTCTGTTATACTCACAAACATGATTTTAACAGTTTTATAGTGTTTTATAGTGTTTTATATCTAAATCTACCAATTATATGCATATCCTAGCTTCTGGGCCTGAGAAACAGGCAGTTTACTTTGGGCACGCTTTTCATCCGGACGGGAAAATACTGCCCCCTAGCCCAACAGTGCAGTTCTTCAGTAAAAAATATTTATTAGCTAAACAATAGATAAGTAAAGAAAGTTAAAAAAAAAACATACAAAAATAACAGTAGCGAGGCTATATACAGGTGGTACTGGTACAGAGTCAATGTGCACCGGTTAGTTGGGCTATTTGAGGTAATATGTACAGTACATGTATGATTAGTTAAAGTGACTACGCATAGATCTTTGGTATACTCAGTGTACATCATTGGTACACACACACACACACACACACACACACACACACACACACACACACACACACACACACACACACACACACACACACAGAGGTACATTTCATCATCCTCTATTCTTGTTCCACTTGATGCCTTGTCTTAACACTCTGGATACTTGTAATGTCTCCGGGACTGTAGCCAAATATGTTTCCCCTTTCTGTCCATATTTGAAGCACTAGCAGCTGAGAGGACATGGACATGCAATTATACAACGAGTGTGTCCGAAATGCTACGCATGAATTTTCATAACGATCTGTTTTTCATGTGAAGAATCCCTTTTATTTCCCTAGCCCCATTTCAGAGTGCACGCTCTGTGAGCGTTAGACAAATGAAAGCACTCTTTCCACAGTATAATTCTGATGTGTTATCGCCTTCCATTATGTGAACGCGTACCATTGGAGGGAGAGGAGATAGAGAGAAAGAAGAGAGAGGGAGCGAACGAGAGGGAGAAAGTGCTAGAAATGGAGGGCAAGAAAAGGGAGCGAGAGATCGAGAGAGTGAGAATGAAAAAGAGAAAGGAGTAGGTATACTAACAAGAATAAGATTCCTATCCTCTAGGCAAAGCTATATTAAAGTCCATTCATAACCTTTCATAGTGGAAGCTTTTAGAGGGACATTCATCTTGCATGAAGGAGGATTTCTGTGACGAATTATGAGTTCTGCGTCCAATGAGCGCTCGTAATATACACTTCTATTCTGTTCTGCCTGTACAGAGAAAGAAGTGGAAAGCACATGCATTCACACACATACAAGTACGCACACATTTCCATACACACACACACACACATCCATTTCGCATTCATGCACACATGCATCCATACAAGGACATCCATACACCCTTACAAATAAAGTCTCTTCATATTTATCTCCGACTTCTCACATATTCTATAGCTTACTCCCTTTATCTCTCTCTCTCATATATATATACAGTGCCTTGCGAAAGTATTCGGCCCCCTTGAACTTTTCGACCTTTTGCCACATTTCAGGCTTCAAACATAAAGATATAAAACTGTAATTTTTTGTGAAGAATCAACAACAAGTGGGACACAATTATGAAGTGGAACGAAATTTATTGGATATTTCAAACTTTTTTAACAATAAAAAACTGAAAAATTGGGCGTGCAAAATTATTCAGCCCCCTTAAGTTAATACTTTGTAGCGCCACCTTTTGCTGCGATTACAGCTTTAAGTCGCTTGGGGTATGTCTCTATCAGTTTTGCACATCGAGAGACTGAAATTTTTGCCCATTCCTCCTTGCAAAACAGCTCGAGCTCAGTGAGGTTGGATGGAGAGCGTTTGTGAACAGCAGTTTTCAGTTCTTTCCACAGATTCTCGATTGGATTCAGGTCTGGACTTTGACTTGGCCATTCTAACACCTGGATATGTTTATTTGTGAACCATTCCATTGTAGATTTTGCTTTATGTTTTGGATCATTGTCTTGTTGGAAGACAAATCTTCGTCCCAGTCTCATGTCTTTTGCAGACTCCATCAGGTTTTCTTCCAGAATGGTCCTGTATTTGGCTCCATCCATCTTCCCATCAATTTTAACCATCTTCCCTGCCCCTGCTGAAGAAAAGCAGGCCCAAACCATGATGCTGCCACCACCATGTTTGACAGTGGGGATGGTGTGTTCAGGGTGATGAGCTGTGTTGCTTTTACGCCAAACATAACGTTTTGCATTGTTGCCAAAAAGTTCAATTTTGGTTTCCTCTGACCAGAGCACCTTCTTCCACATGTTTGGTGTGTCTCCCAGGTGGCTAGTGGCAAACTTTAAACGACACTTTTTATGGATATCTTTAAGAAATGGCTTTCTTCTTGCCACTCTTCCATAAAGGCCAGATTTGTGCAGTATACGACTGATTGTTGTCCTATGGACAGAGTCTCCCACCTCAGCTGTAGATCTCTGCAGTTCATCCAGAGTGATCATGGGCTTCTTGGCTGCATCTCTGATCAGTCTTCTCCTTGTATGAGCTGAAAGTTTAGAGGGTCGGCCGGGTCTTCGTAGATTTGCAGTGGTCTGATACTCCTTCCATTTCAATATTATCGCTTGCACAGCACTCCTTGGGATGTTTAAAGCTTGGGAAATCTTTTTGTATCCAAATCCGGCTTTAAACTTCTCCACAACAGTATCTTGGACCTGCCTGGTGTGTTCCTTGTTCTTCATGATGCTCTCTGCGCTTTAAACGGACCTCTGAGACTATCACAGAGCAGGTGCATTTATACGGAGACTTGATTACACACAGGTGGATTCTATTTATCATCATTAGTCATTTAGGTCAACATTGGATCATTCAGAGATCCTCACTGAACTTCTGGAGAGAGTTTGATGAACTGAAAGTAAAGGGGCTGAATAATTTTGCACGCCCAATTTTTCAGTTTTTTATTTGTTAAAAAAGTTTGAAATATCCAATAAATTTCGTTCCACTTCATGATTGTGTCCCACTTGTTGTTGATTCTTCACAAAAAATTACAGTTTTATATCTTTATGTTTGAAGCCTGAAATGTGGCAAAAGGTCGAAAAGTTCAAGGGGGCCGAATACTTTCGCAAGGCACTATATATATATATATATATATATATATATATATATATATATATATATATATATATATATATATATATATATATATATACATCTCTGCCTTACTTTTTCTCAATAGTTGGTTTGAGATTGAAGTTTTGAATCTTAAGCAACCTGCCTACATGTTGTACAGTAGACCAAAATAGCTACTGTACTAGATGAAAGCTGTGTGCTTGCATAGCTCGGCAGGGCATGGGTAAAGCCAGGCCTTGTGGTGCTCATGTGAGCAGCCTAAATTCTCACAAAAAATGTTTGTGATTCATTTATATCAAGGACCTAGTTATGGCCACTGTCTTCTTGTCTGAGACCAACAAGATGAAGTCTCTGTAACACCTCCGGTAACCCCTCCCTTCTCTCCCTTTCCTCCCGTTCCTTCCTTCTCTCCTTCTCCCTTCCACTCCCTTCTCTCCCTTTCCTCCATTTCCTCCCTGCTATCCCTTTCCTCTATTCTCTCCCTTTCATCAATTCCCTCCCTTCTCTCCTTTTCCCCTCTTCTCTCCCTTTTCTCCCTTCTCACCCTTCTCTCCATGTCCTCCCTTCTCTCCCTTTCCTCCCTTCTCACCCTTCTTTCCCTTCTCTCCCTTTCCTCCCTTCTCTCCCATTTCCTCCCTTCTCTCCCTAATCTCCATTTCCCCCCTTCTCTCCCTTTCCTCCCTTCTCTCCATGTCCTCCCTTCTCTCCCTTTCCTCCCTTCTCACCCTTCTTTCCCTTCTCTCCCTTTCCTCCCTTCTCTCCCATTTCCTCCCTTCTCTCCCTAATCTCCATTTCCCCCCTTCTCTCCCTTTCCTCCCTGATCTCCTTACTCTCCATTTCCTCCCGGCTCTCCCTTCTCCCCTTTTCTCCCTTATCTCCATTCTCTCCCTTTCCGCCCTTCTCACCCTTCTCTCCCCTTCCTCCCTGCTCTCCCTTTCCTCCCTTTCCTTCCTTCCCTCCCTTCTCTCCTTTCCTCCCTTCTCTCCCTCATCGTCCCATTCCTCCCTTTTCTCCCTCATCTCCCTTTCCTCCCTTCTCTCCCTTTTCTCCCTACTCTCCCTTTCCTACCTTCTCACCCTTCATGTCCCATTCCTCCCTTCTCTCCCATTACTCCCTTCTCTCCCTCATCTCTCTTCTCTCCCTTCTCTCTCTTTCCTCCCTTCTCTCCCTTCTCTTACTTCTCTCCCTTTCCTTCTCTTCTTACTGGGTTGGCCACCCTCTCGCCATCTGGTCCTGCCTGTCTTCTTTGCTTGGCTATCCTCCTCTCCTCTTCTGTTTTCTTGTTCCCCCTGTCCTCCTACACCTCCTCCTCCCGCTTGTCTCGCTCATGGTCTCCTGTTTATCTTGACCTCTAGCAGCGTTGTTTCCCTACCTATTTCTCCTCTTCGAAAGAGCAACACTGTAGCAACAGGAGAGGACTGTGTTCAACACTGTAGCAACAGGAGAGGACCGTGTTCAACACTGTAGCAACAGGAGAGGACAGTGTTCAACACTGTAGCAACAGGAGAGGACAGTGTTCAACACTGTAGCAACAGGAGAGGACAGTGTTCAACACTGTAGCAACAGGAGAGGACAGTGTTCAACACTGTAGCAACAGGAGAGGAGAGTGTTCAACACTGTAGCAACAGGAGAGGACAGTGTTCAACACTGTAGCAACAGGAGAGGACAGTGTTCAACACTGTAGCAACAGGAGAGGACAGTGTTCAACACTGTAGAAACAGGAGAGGACAGCGTTCAACACGGCAGCAACAGGAGAGGACAGTGTTGAAGCATTGGAACAACAGGAGAGGTCAGTGTTGAAGCATTGGAACAACAGGATAGGTCAGTGTTGAAGCATTGGAACAACAGGAGAGGACAGGGTTGAGGCATTGGAACAACAGGAGATTACAGGGTTGAAGCATTGGAACAACAGGAGAGGACAGGGTTGAGGCATTGGAACAACAGGAGAGGTCAGTGTTGAAGCATTGGAACAACAGGAGAGGTCAGTGTTGAAGCATTGGAACAACAGCAGAGGACAGGTTTGAAGCTTTGGAACAACAGGAGAGGACAGCGTTCAACATGGCAGCAACAGGAGAGGACAGTGTTGAAGCATTGGAACAACAGGAAAGGACAGGGTTGAAGCATTGGAACAACAGGAGAGGTCAGTGTTGAACCATTGGAACAACAGGAGAGGACAGGGTTGAGGCATTGGAACAACAGGAGAGGACAGGGTTGAAGCATTGGAACAACAGGAGAGGACAGTGTTGAAGCATTGGAACAACAGGAGAGGACAGTGTTGAGGCATTGGAACAACAGGACAGGACAGTGTTGAAGCATTGGAACAACAGGAGAGGACAGGGTTGAAGCATTGGAACAACAGGAGAGGACAGTGTTGAAGCATTGGAACAACAGGAGAGGACAGTGTTGAGGCATTGGAACAACAGGACAGGACAGTGTTGAAGCATTGGAACAACAGGAGAGGACAGTGTTGAAGCATTGGAACAACAGGAGAGGACAGGGTTGAGGCATTGGAACAACAGGATAGGTCAGTGTTGAAGCATTGGAACAACAGGAGAGGACAGTGTTGAGGCATTGGAACAACAGGACAGGACAGTGTTGAAGCATTGGAACAACAGGAGAGGACAGTGTTGAAGCATTGGAACAACAGGAGAGGTCAGTGTTGAAGCATTGGAACAACAGGAGAGGTCAGTGTTGAAGCATTGGAACAATAGGAGAGGACAGGTTTGAGGCATTGGAACAACAGGAGAGGACAGGGTTGAAGCTTTGAAACAACAGGAGAGGACAGTGTAGAAGCATTGGAACAACAGGAGAGGACAGTGTTGAGGCATTGGAACAACAGGACAGGACAGTGTTGAAGCATTGGAACAACAGGAGAGGACAGTGTTGAAGCATTGGAACAACAGGAGAGGTCAGTGTTGAAGCATTGGAACAACAGGAGAGGTCAGTGTTTGAAGCATTGGAACAATAGGAGAGGACAGGTTTGAGGCATTGGAACAACAGGAGAGGACAGGGTTGAAGCTTTGAAACAACAGGAGAGGACAGGGTTGAGGCATTGGAACAACAGGAGAGGACAGTGTTGAAGCATTGGAACGACAGGAGAGGTCAGTGTTGAAGCAATGGAACAACAGGAGAGGACAGGGTTGAAGCATTGGAACAACAGAAGAGGTCAGTGTTGAAGCATTGGAACAACAGGAGAGGACAGGGTTGAAGCATTGGAACAACAGGAGAGGACAGGGTTGAAGCATTGGAACAACAGGAGAGGACAGTATTGAAGGATTGGAGCAACAGGAGAGGACAGGGTTGAGGCATTGGAACAACAGGAGAGGACAGGGTTGAAGCATTGGAACAACAGGAGAGGTCAGTGTTGAAGCATTGGAACAACAGGAGAGGACAGTGTTGAAGAATTGGAACAACAGGAGAGGACAGGGTTGAAGCATTGGAACAACAGGAGAGGACAGGGTTGAAGCATTGGAACAACAGGAGAGGACAGGGTTGAAGCATTGGAACAACAGGAGAGGACAGGGTTGAAGCTTTGGAACAACAGGAGAGGTCAGTGTTGAAGCATTGGAACAACAGGAGAGGTCAGGGTTGAAGCATTGGAACAACAGGAGAGGACAGGGTTGAGGCATTGGAACAACAGGAGAGGACAGGGTTGAAGCATTGGAACAACAGGAGAGGACAGGGTTGAAGTATTGGAACAACAGGAGAGGTCAGGGTTAAAGCTTTGGAACAACAGGAGAGGACAGGGTTGAAGCATTGCTCTCTGTTCATCTAGTGGTCTCCGTTTGTTTCTTAGGGAAGGTTCTTGTATTCAAATAGACAAGTGAAGATTGCATCGCTGTTTTCTCTCTATCTCCTCAGGTGTAAGGGCTTTAGTTCTTTTTTAAATGGACTAGTCGACCAAGTGGTGCAGTTTTCCCCCATGTGGACATCTGTAGTCCTGTGGCTACTTGCCTAGTCTGTACCACGACCACCAGCAATGGAAAACAGACAGCTTTGTCGTGGAGAGTGTTCTCTTGTGTAAGGTTCTTCAGTCTATATCCACAGACAAATTGATATTCTGCTCTGATCCTATTGATTATGCATGTCTGGTCTGGGCAACTGCCCTCTCGGAGCAACCCTAAACCTGGATGGTTAATGGGCCTATCACCCCCCCCCCAAAAACAGTCCAATCCAACCTCATCGATTTCCCACTCATCATATTGTTTAACATTGTCCGACCAGGGACAAAAGTCTCAAACTCTCAACTCTTTAAATGGGAACTGTAAATAATATCTTTGTCTCTCTCTGTGACTTCCCTTCTGCACACACCCCCATCTCCACCCTCATCCAATCTGTTCCTTATTGATAAGTAACTACTCTGGCTCCAAAATGTCTGCCACATTTCACCGGCTCAAACCCTATGGGACGGGGCAGAATAAAACTGACGCAGCGCTAACTGATGCTCCTGTTCTGCCTGGAGTGGAAAGGTATATTTAGCATGTAGCCATTAGCCAACCTCATTGATCTGAACCTGTGAGGGAGAAGGGGTGACCAACGACTCCCCCTCCTTCCCCTCTTTCTGTATGTATCATTGGATAGCCGGCAGCCACACTAAATTCTGCCCGGCGACTGTAATGACTTGAGAATGAAATGGAGGTCAGGTGCAGGGAGCCACAGCACAGAACATCAAGTGGCTGATCAATAGTAGCGATTGGATTTGCCTGCTCGCATTAGGCACCACATCTAATACGACTGGGCTCGAAGATGCCCCGGCCATATCATTTAATTACGCTCCAATGTGTTACAACCGGCAACGTAAAGGGATTGAAGATAATATTGATATACTAAGGTCCAGATAACATGATGTACAATTAAAAAAGGTCCGTCACGCAATTGATCACACAAATTGATTCGAATCAATACAAAAGCCCTCAATAGGAATGACACAGCACACATGTCGTAGAATGCTCTCAACTAAAATAAATCTGATCTGTTTTCATTTCGTTACACTTTTTTTCTCAATCCCAGAATAATCCAAGTTGGGATAGACTACAGCAGAGTTATCCTTCCTCATAATTCAAACCAATATTCTCTAGTATTGCCTGAGTGGCTAAAATCACGTGGTGTATTAAAATACAATATGCTGCTTCTCCTCCTCCTGCGCTAGGCTACAAAACACAAGCACTTTGAGCCCTGCAGCTGGCTAGCACTAATACCATTCACACTGTAATCAGTTCAGTCTTTGATTATGCTCCCTATCCTGTAGAGACACAGCATCTTGCCCAAAACACAAACATTCAATTAATTTTTCTCATTATAGTGAACGCCAAGTACATTGGATTGGTGCTTAAGTAAGAACCTTAACTAAGAAAACAGTCAAAGCAGCATCCATCTTGTTTCTCACAGTTGAGAGGAGGTAGTCAAGTGTAGCCTCTTTTCTGCATTCAGGTAATTAGGATTGTTCTTGCTGCACTAATTCAAGCTTCCTTCTCATTATTGATGATCTTTTTGAGGGGGCGGAATAAGTATTGTAGCGAACGGAGGGAGCAGGAAGCCCCCCCCCCCCCCCCATGCTTCGACTAACCTCAGCCTCCTCACACGTCCCCAGGCTGTGCGTTCCAATGGCCCCACCATCCCACTTCTGACACCAATGTAGTGAACGGAGGGAGCGGGAGGCAAGCAGTATTATTTGATTCTCAACAAGGAAAGATAGCACCACCACTAACAACAACAGCATCAACCGCCCACTACAACCTTGACTCGATATGCATGGTTTCCACAATTCAGTCTTTAATATTTTATTGTACTAGAATAAGAACACTAGAAGGTGCATTGTCACTCTGGTGTATTCGACAGTAAACCAATCTCTACGTTATGGTCCTGTAGTGATTTACTGATCTGAACTGGGTCCACATTCATAAAGTGCTCTCAGAGTACGAGTGTCGATCCAACGTCAGGTTCCTCCTGTGTATACAATCTTGTTAATTAAAATCGTACTCTGGTCTCATGAAGATGATCCACTGCCCTTGTCCCTAAAGATAGTGATAGGTCACTTGGAAGGAGTAGGGAGGTCTTTATTAAACTGATGAGGGAAGCGCCACAGCAAATCCAATTGAGCTACAGTAAGCTTCATGGCAGCAGACCAGAATCATTAGTTTTGCACTTCCTTCACTGGCAATATCTAAGCGCCTACCTCAGGGAGCTGTTTGGGCAGGCGGGAAAATAAATCCTTAATATTGTTAAGCATTATGAGGGCTTAATGCTTTAACACGTCTCCTTGCCCTAATAGAATAGCCTCCTCACTCGCCTATGATAAATCCCGGCATATTTTGGGACGGGGACAGAAACTCTCCTCTTCCTCCCTCCTTTCCTCCCTCCTTCCCTGGCAGTAAAACGCTCTAGTGGTGATTAATGAACACTACTCCAGAGACTAACATAACACAAAGTCCAAGAGAGGAAACTCCACACAGGTTCGGGGAGACTCTCTCTTAGACAATTGACCACTCCGCGGGGGAGAGAGAGCTACAGGACTCTGGATTATGACTCAGGGCTTTAGACTGTAAGCACTTTTTGAAAATGGCTACCCCCCTTCACTATTGTTATGGCTCTCCATAATGTCCTACTTGAGCAGAAGGGGCTGGTGGTGGGAGCAAGCTTGCATTTGCTTCTCTATGCAATGGGTTGGTTGTTGGTCGTTCATTACTCAATGAGAAAGTGCTGAGCCAACGGTTAAAAGTGAAAAGGGAACATCTGGGCTGCTATTTTCTCCTGGTATAATGTGAGTGCTCTATTACACAGTTAAACTGTGGTGCTCCAGCCCAGGTCTATTACTGCTGCAGTACTGTGTCGGAAGCCTACCTGTGTCTGTTTACCATTCTGCCTGTATCTCAACGATGGAAGACTGCAGCTCCATACAGTGATTTGTTGATTACTGCTCCAGTACTTTTCAGAGAAGATGTATGGTTAGAAGTGGGGTCAGTTTTGCTGGCAGTTTGTGTGACAGACAAGCACCAGTTAGGTGGACAACACAGTGCTATTTGTCACTTGGAGGATGTCAGGTTCTTACAGAAATCACACAAGGTTTCCTAGAAGGTTTACTTTGGGCAACTAACCTTCACTGATAACCACATCCAGAACAGTTCTTTGAAGCATAGTAACTTGAGACTGTGGAGACGATTCAGGGAGTCTTCGTCAAATTGGAGAGTAACGAGGCGTGAAAGGAGAATTTGACAACGCAACAAGTTCATATGGTCAGTGACTTCACTCCTAAACCAGAACGCTTGGCAGAGGAAAGTAGAAATGCACCCATGGGGTTCTACTTCTGACAGTGAATGAATGACAGCCACTGAACTCTCTCCCCCGTAACATTAAAGTTAATAACCCAAGTTCAACCGCCCACGTTGCCATGGAAACGCCCCCACCTCTCTTCACCTTGACGCTCCGCTATTCTTTTGTACACCTGTCACTCAGTTGCACCTGTCAATCACTCACCTCCAGGTTACTGAGTTGACCCAGGGTTCAGACAGGCAGAAGCCACCATATGTAGAGAGATGGACCTGATATTTATCTCTGTTTCTCACACACCCGCACTACTGATACAATGTTAAGATACAGAACAGCATGTTTAGGGAAAGGAAAGGAATGATGAGACACGTGAATAAACATAGAAATTAATTGTAGGCAATACAGCCATGTTATTTCAGCTTATTCTGAGACATGAGGCCTTGTGACTCCATCTGCTTTTATTAGGGTTTGACGAGTAACTGATTACAAAAAAACCATTACGTTACTATCAAAAATATTGTCATCAGATTATAGATACTTCAAAAAAACTAGACGATTACTTCGAGGATTACTTTTAAATTCAGAAAATAATTTTGAGAAAAAATGATTTGAACACCTTTAGATTTTCTCAATGACATTGAAATCAACATTGAAAAAAGACACAAGTTTAAGTTTGTTCCGCCTAAGTGAGTCTGACCACAAGTCAGAGACCACTATGATGACACACAAAATGCATTTGATGGATCAGGAATAGGTGTGTGTAGGCTACAGTCCAAGCTATGTCTTCCAATGGTGCGACTACTGTCGGCATCCAAAGATCATCCAACTTAAATAAACACTTGGAGGTAAGGACGACAGCGGTGGTGTAGCCTACAGTCCATATGTATATCACTTATTATCTACATAGTGCATTGATTCGAATCACACTGCTGCTCTCTCATTTAGCTATTTCCGCCTTAGGCTATGGATTGTGGTGGTTGTGGATGGCTGTTCACAAATGTATATGTGTATTTCATCCCAATTATCACGTTTCAGGTAAAACCCAGATGCAGACAACGTCGAAGTAACAACAGTTTATTAATCGAACAGGGGCAGGCAAAAGGCAGGTCAAGAGTAGGCAGAGGTCAGTAATCCAGTAAGGTGGGGCAAAGGTACAGGAGACAAAGTGCTGTGAGACATGGGTTAAACTCTGGACACATGAAAAGTAGGATGTATACCAAGGGTACGGGGCAACAGAAGACAAACAGCAGAGTGGCTAATGACTTTGGAGATGGGAAATGGGCCAATAAACCGGGGAGAGAGTTTGTGGGATTCCACCCGGAAGGGCAGATCCTGGGTGGACAGCTATACCTTCTGCCCTAAACGATACCGGGGAGCCGGGGTCCGGTGGCGATCTGCTTGTCATCGATACCTGGAGGTGGTCTTGAGGAGGGCTGACCGGGCTCTCCTCCAGGTACGATGAGAGCGGTGGACAAACATCTGGGCAGAAGGTATGCTGACCTCTTCTTCTTGCTCAGGAAAGAGTGGGAGCTAATACCCCAGGGAACACTCAAAAGGTGATAGGCCCGTGGCAGAGCAGGGAAGGGTGTTGCGGGCGTATTCGACCCACACTAGTTGCTGGCTCCAGGTGGTGGGGTTGGCGGAGATAAGGCAGCGCAAAGTAGTCTCTAGGTCCTGGTTGGCTCGCTCCGACTGGCTGTTGGACTGGAGGTGGAACCCAGAGAACAGGCTGACCGAGGACCCAGTGAGGGTGCAGAACACCTTCCAGAACCGGGACGAGAACTGAGGACCCCGGTCAAAGACCGTGTCTACTGGTAGACCATGGATCCGGAAGACGTGCTGCACCATGAGCTGGGCCATCTTTTTGGCAGAGTAGTTTGGGGAGAAGAATGAAGTCAGTGGCTTTGGAAAACTGATCCATCATTGTCAGGATGGCAGTGTTGCCCTCAGATGGGGTAAGACCCGTGACAACGTTCAGGGAGATGTGAGACCAGGGACGGTGAGGGACAGGCAGAGGTTGGAGGAGACCAGCCGGAGCTTTCCGAGGAGTCTTGTTCTGTGCACAAACAGTGCAAGCAGCGACACGTAAGGGACCATGGTAGGCCACCAAAAGGATTGTCGCACAAAGCCAGGGTTCGACGGGACCACGGGTGGCAGGCAAGCCTGGAGGAGTGGGCCACGGAGCAGATGGCATCAGGAACGAACATCCGGTTATCAGGGCCCCCCAGGGTTTGGCTGGTAATGCTGCGTCTCACGGACCTGCTTCCCTATTCCCCAGCTGAGTGCTGTTGCCAGGCACGAAGTGGGAAGGATGGTCTCGGGTTCCGGGGTAGTAGCTGTGGGGCTGACATGACAGCTTATCTGGCTTAACATCCTTGGATCCCAGCCAGTACAAGAGGGAGAAGTTGAACCATGTGAACAGCAGGGCCCATCTAGCTTGCCTGGAATTGAGGCACTTGCCAGTGTGGAGATACTCAAGGTTCTTGTGGTCGGTCCACACGATGAACGGATGTTCCACCCCCTCCATCCAGTGCTTCCATTCCTCCAAGAAAGTGCAGGGATGTAGCTTGAGGTCCAGGGCAGAATGCTGGGACAGGACAGCCCCCACTCCGACATCTGAAGCATCGGCCTTCACCACGAACTGACGGGATGGGTCAGGGTGAATCAAGATGGGAGCTGTGGTGAAGCGAAATTTGAGGTCCCGTTCAGCAGCTGGAGACCATGTGAACGGAACGTTGGGCGAGGTGAGTGCTGACAGGGGGTAGAAGTTGGCGAAACCCAGGAAACGTTGCAGATGCACCCTGGAAGTAGGCTAGGGCCAATCCACCACGGCTCTCATCTTACCGGGATCCATGTGTACACTCCCTGCAGCGATGATGTAACCCAGAAAAGGGATGGTGGAATGATGTAACTCACACTTCTCTGCTTTTACAAACAGCTGGTTCTCTAGGAGACCTTGGAGAACGTGCCGGATGTGGAGCACATGTTCTTGGTGGAGCGGGAGAAGACAAGGATGTCATCAAGGTAGATAAAGAGCGCTCGTCCAGCGCTCTAACGTCCACGGGAATAGAGAGGGGCTGAGTGGGGATGCCCTGCTCGGAAGTCAGGGTAGAGTCCAAAAAGCTCTCATCAGCACGAGAGTCAATGAGTGGTTTCCCCACAGCAGAATGGCATGAAACTGAGTGTGAGTAAGGGAAGCAGAAATGTTTTCCATATGGCCTACCAGAGTAATTGCTCCTACCGGTGAGCCTGGTCTTTTAACAGACAAGAGGACACAAAAGGACCAAGAGTCCCGCAATACAGGCAACTCTTGGTGTTGAGCCTGTATAGCCGTTCTGCTGGAGACAACCCAGCTCTGCCAAGTTGCATAGGCTCGGGAAACGGTGACTCGGCCGTCTTCGGCGACTCTCGGGGAAACTCGGTTAGTCTCGGGTTCTCTCGGCAAAGGGGCCGTCGTGGACTTCCGGGATACCTCAGATTGTAGCTCTGTTTCATGCATTTGAGGGATGCATTTGAGGGAAAATAGTTAGTCAACGTTACGCACCGATGTAAAATGCTGTTTTTATATATAAATATGAACTTTTTTCGAACAAAAGAATGCATGTTTTGTGTAACATGATGTCCTAGGTGTGTCATCTGATGAAGATTGTCAAAGGTTAGTGCTGCATTTAGCTGTTTTTTGGTTATTTGTGATGCATGTGGTTGGTCGGAAAATGGCAATGTGGCTACTTTTACGATATACTCCTCTAACATAATCTAATGTTTTGCTTTTGCTGTAAAGCCTTTTTGAAATCTGACAACGTGGTTCGATTCAGGAGAGGTGTATCTATAAAACGATATAATTTGAAAAAAAATTGAAAAAAAAAAAATGTATACATTTTGTTATGCTAATGGCAATATGATTTTTCGCTGGATGTCCGTCCCGCATACGGGACGGAGGCCGCACAGGGGTTAACCTCTATGGGCTAGGTGGGACGCTTGTGTAATCCCGTGGCGTGATATTCAAATACCTAAAAAATGCAAAAACTTCAATTTTTCAAACATATGACTATTTTACACCATTTTAAAGACAAGACTCTCGTTAATCTAACCACACTGTCCGATTTCAAAAAGGCTTTACAACGAAAGAAAAACATTAGATTATGTCAGCAGAGTACCCAGCCAGAAATAATCAGACACCCATTTTTCAAGCTAGCATATAATGTCACATAAACCCAAACCACAGCTAAATGCAGCACTAACCTTTGATGATCTTCATCAGATGACAACCCTAGGACTTTATGTTATACAATACATGCATGTTTTGTTCAATCAAGTTCATATTTATATCAAAAAACTGCTTTTTACATTAGCATGTGACTAGCATGTGACTAGCATTCCCACCGAACACTGCCGGTGAATTTACTAAATTACTCACGATAAACGTTCACAAAAAACATAACAATTATTTAAAGAATTATAGATACAGAACTCCTCTATGCACTCGATATGTCCGATTTTAAAATAGCTTTTCGGTGAAAGCACATTTTGCAATATTCTCAGTAGATAGCCCGGCATCACAGGGCTAGCTATTTAGACACCCAGCAAGTTTAGCACTCACCAAAGTCAGATTTACTATAAGAAAAATGTTATTACCTTTGCTGTTCTTCATCAGAATGCACTCCCAGGACTTCTACTTCAATAACAAATGTTGGTTTGGTCCCAAATAATCCATCGTTATATCCAAATAGCGGCGTTTTGTTCGTGCATTCAAGACACTATCTGAAAGGGTAAATAAGGGTGACGAGCATGGCGCATTTCGTGACCAAAAAATTCTAAATATTCCATTACCGTACTTCGAAGCATGTCAACCGCTGTTTAAAATCCATTTTTATGCCATTTTTCTTGTAAAAAAGCGATAATATTCCGACCGGGAATCTGCGTTTAGGTAAAAAGAGGAAAGAAAATAAAGCACGGGGTCGACTCGTGCATGCGCCTGAGTCTCAGAGTACTCTGATCGGCCACTTGCCAAACGCGATAATGTGTTTCAGCCAGAGGCTGCCTCGATATCATTCAGCTTTTTCCCGGGCTCTGAGAGCCTATGGGAGCCGTGGGAAGTGTCACATTACAGCAAAGATCCTCAGTCTTCAATAAAAAGAGCCAAGATGAACAACAACTTGTCAGACAGGCCACTTCCTGTTCAGAATCTTCTCAGGTTTTTGCCTGCCATATGAGTTCTGTTATACTCACAGACACCATTCAAACAGTTTTAGAAATGTTAGGGTGTCTTCTATCCAAAGCCAATAATTATATGCATATTATAGTTACTGGGCAGGAGTAGTAACCAGATTAAATCGGGTACGTTTTTTATCCGGCCGTGTCAATACTGCCCCCTAGCCCTAACAGGTTAAGCAATCCAATGGAGATAAGCAGGGCTCCCGGGAAGGTGGAGTGCCCTGTGAGGAGGTGCTGCTAACAGCCGAGTTACTGAGGCGCTGTGAGATTACCGTCGTAGTAGGCTGCCTCCCAGCCAACCCACGATATTGCTCCAGCAAGATGTCCAACGCCTGGTCATGGCGTTCGGCCAGGGTGTGGACCCCCTCCATAAGGCCATGAAGCAATTCCTCGTGCGTACCAATGGTGTCTCCTTGAGAGGAGATGGCATTGCACAGCTGGTCCGAGTCTCCTGGGTGGCCAGTTCATACTATCATGTTTCATGTAAGACCCAGATGCAGACAACGTCGAAGTAACTACAGTTTATTAATCGAACAGGATAGGCAAAAGGCAGGTCAAGGGCAGGCAGAGGTCAGTAATCCAGATAGGTGGGGCAAAGGTACAGGACAGCAGGCAGGCTCAGGGTCAGGGCAGGTAATGGTCAGTAATCCAGAAAGGTGGGGCAAAGGTACAGGATGGTAGGCAGGCTCAGGGCAGGCAGAATGGTCAACACTGGGGAAACTAGGAAACAGGAAGAATCGAGAGACAGGAGCAAAGGGAAAAACCCTGGTAGGCTTGACGAAACAAAGCAAACTGGCAACAGACAAACAGAGAACACAGGTATAAATACACAGTGGATAATGGGGAAGATGGGCGACACCTGGGGGGGGGGGGGTGGAGACAATCACAAAGACAGGTGAAACAGATTAGGGTCTGACACCAATAATGGTTGAATTGAAGAAGTTTAAGCTGCTTATCAATCATTGTTTTTGCGACCAGCAGAGAGCAAATGAAAAATGCGCTCTTGCAACAGCTGCATAGTGCGGATCCCAGCCTGTGGAATAAGAGTTGAATTGTGTTCAAAAACTAGTTTAATTTAAGCTTAAATTGCTCAATCTAATTCGTGCCCAGTAAATCCATAGGCCTAATGGAGAAATGCTCAAACTCACACGCTTTTGATAAACAAACAGCTGCAAATCAGCGAGATATCAGTGTCACCAACAAAAACGTAAACAACAGGCCTATAGCAAACGCAGCATATGGCATTAATAATTCACATACAAATAGCACTTTTCGGTAGTGCTGAAAGTATGCCATTCCATGAGAGCAGTATTTCTTTTTCATCTTGAAGCAATGAGTCCAATCATTCCTTCATGACAACAAAATCATTAACATCAGAGTAGGATAATAAGTCCTTCGTTTTTGTGTTATGCTCCGGTCAAACCATTTGGCTAATCCATATTTCCAAGTCCTATTCTTGAAGATCAAGGGGTATTAAATTAATTGGAATGACTGTAAATCTGACAGACTTTGGTTTTTAATGTAAAGATATTACCTAGCTAATATATTATTGTCTGTAGTAGAAAGCATTGGTTTAGAAGAAGCCTACATAACCAACCCATAAAGTAACATGCAACATCCATTTATGGCCAACTATGTAAACTCTAACATTAATTTATCCTACAATTGATGTCGTTCAATTGGTAATATTCATTTTTGTCTTCTTTTCTAATGCCTCTTAAGTGGAAAGTCATCTAAAAGTAACAGAAAGTAATCAGATTACATTACTGGGTTTGGGTAATCCAAAAGTTAAATTGCTGATTACAATTTTGGACATGTAACTAGTAACTGTAACGGATTACATTTGGAAAGTTACCTAGCCAACCCTGGCTTCTATGCATGTGTATGTTGTAACAACACGCTGTTTCTTTCTTCTAAGCCCTGAAAATGAACGTGAGTGACTGACTGAGGAAAGGCATCATTAGTATTCTGAGCACATTCGCTGAACAACAGCCATCTCCAAAAAGCCTGGCACATAATGAGATGTGAAATATAATAAGCAGAGATGGTGCAAGGCAATTTCAAAATCCACTGTCTGTCATACTTCTCTCTCTCTCTCTCTCTCTCTCTCTCTGTATGTCTACCCCCCCATACAAACCATTGTTTCCATCAGATGGGTGTCCCTTGGCTCCTCAAGGATCAATCAGAACACTGAAGTCTATGATTAGCTCTCTTCTCACTCTCACCCAACTGACAATATCAAAATAAAGGAAAGGCAATTTGTGATTTTACAAAAATATTGCATTTCTTTACCCCCTTAGATTAGCAAGAATGATATCACATTTTCCGTGATAGACAACCATCTTGAAACTGAAAGAATTCTCACTTGCTGAAGTTTTCTTGAGGAAAAAAGAGAGAGGAAAGTGGGGAAATAAAGAAAGACAAAATGGTGGCATAATAAATCTCAACTTTGTTGAAGACTATGATTAGAGGATGACATTTACATATTTCTACTTGGAGGATCCCATGCTGATTCAACCTGTAGGGGCCAGCAGTGATTAGGAAGAAGAGTCCACCCACACTGCCCCACTCCAAGAGAGACAGAGTGAGACGCTAGGGTAATTGACTTGACTGTGCTTGAGTGAGAGTGTGTGTGCTAGAGAGCTTGTGTGTGAGTTAAAGCGATTGAGAGAGTATGTAGCCCTTGTGATCGAACCCAAAGACCTCTACAGTATGAGATTTTGTAGTAGAGCTGCACACCACATTTTACATTTTGATTTTAGCGGACACTCTTATCCAGAGCGACTTACAGAAGTGAGTGCATAAACGTTCTCTTACTAGTTCCCCGTGGGAGTCGAAACCTGGCGTTGCAAGAGCAATGTGCTACCAACTGAGCCACACAGGACCCACATGAACTCAGGTCCGCTTACCTTCAGGCACCTGCAAGTACCAATATTTGGGGTCCATGTCTGAATTCCTCCAATACTACTACCTGTGTCATTGCCTGTTATCACTCCTAAATCCACTTACCCACACCCACCACAGTTGCCCTCTAGTGAACACAGCCAATTGCATGATTGCCCTACAGGAAACTCCAAAGATTGGTCTACAGTTTCATTAGGGATGGCCAGTAGAACCCTGTTGTGTCAGTTCCTCGCCCCAAGGGGCCCTCCTGACGCCAGCTCGCAGCTGCCGGTATTATGTCTTATAAAAATGGATGTGTTCTCAAATAACACGCAGGAGGAGTACAGGAGGACGGCACGGGGACAGACGGGGGTGGCCGAATCGCGTTATCGCACTGCTATCGACCGCAGCAGTCCAGCCTGGCCGGGCTCGTCTTCCAGACACAACATTAATAAAGAGTTTGCAGAACCATTCCTTCGAGATTAGAATCTGTGTGCTGGGGAAAAAAAGAGGAACGTCTTTCCAGTATATTGGTGAAGATATTCTGTATCTGCAAGTCATCACAATCCAAGAAAATAGCGTTCCATCATAACGTCTTCTCTCCTCTGCATGCTCGGAGCCCGTTCACATTTTGTAGACTAAGCACAGATGCGGGATCCTTAAACATTTATTATCAACCCTCTGGAAGGAAAAAACATCATATGGAAGATGATAGCTAATGTGATGATGCCATATGGGGCTACATATTGGACAGATACATTTTTGTCGCTTCGTGTTTTGACGCTGACAGAAGCTTTGCCTTCTTCAATCATATTCTTCTATGCTCCGAACGCCCTAGAAGCACTAGCAATTGAAACCGGAAAAGCCAAATGGAAAAGGCAATTCATTGAATTTCCTGTATTTGTTTAGTTTTATCCACTCCTACTCTACCCTGGGCCTTGGGGTTGCTGGTTGCAGTTCTGCGATGATATTGAATCCAGCCATATCCCCACTAGGATCTGTAGATATTGTCCAGCTAAATCAGAGGCTTAAGTAAAATACCCAGGTCTAATCATAGGTTTCTCTACTGTAAACATCGATCTCACTTGTCTAACACTTGTCTGAAAGCAAGAGCTTTTACTTTTGGTGTTGTTTTTGATGTTACAAAAGAGCGGTTCAAAGCTAAGTGAATTGCATTGATCCCTCAGGGCCTGAGAGAGAGGTAAAGAGACAGAGAGCCGTAGTCTTACTCTTTTTATATCATATTTCGTTTTTTTACTGGAAGTGGGAGTGGAGTGGACTGAAGTGTACAGTAACACGGCGAGGGGTGGGAGAGATGAGAGGAGAGGAGAAGAAAAGAGAGGAGAATGCCCTTAAGCACACAGCAACGCTTGTTCTTTCTGTTTTTATTTATTCGTAGGCCCGAGGCTTGGGCCAGAAAAGTTCAACATTTATCTACCTCTCCTCTTTCTCTGTACATAGTAAACCTACTGGGCACAGACATCAGTTCAATGTCTAGTTTTGATTTACATTTGGTTGAGTTGTCAACTAAAGGGTATTCAACGTGAAATCAACATCAAATATCACCATGTCATTGGATTTAGGTTAAAAGTTGAATTAAAAAAAGGAAATGCGCTGACGTTGACGATTGTTCAGAAATCCAATCAGTTTTCAACATTGATTCCACGTCAACACATTTTTGGGTTGAAATGACATGGAAACAACATTGATTCAACCAGCTCTTGCCCAGTGGGAATGTACTGACAGTATGGAGGACGACCCATGGTATTGGTTTTGTTGGAGTGAAGCCAGGATACAGACAGCCAAGCCCTCGCATATAGTCCTCCCTCTACAGCCCGAGGACAGCTATATCCCCTCTCACACTGACTAAACCTCGGAGCACTGTGCACCACTCTCTGTCTCTCGCCGTTGATCTTTCAGTCTCACCTTTCTCTCTCTCTCTCTCTCTCTCTCTCTCTCTCTCTCTCGGAGCCTCCAGCTCCCTCTAATCCCTCACCTCAACTTCTCAACCCCCCCCCTCTCTCTCTGTCCCTTCTCGTTCCCTCCGTCTCTGACCTCCACCCTGTCTCTTTCATCTATCTCTCTCTTTCCTTCTCTTTCCTTCCGCTCTCTTTCCTTCTTTTGCAATCCACCGACTATCTGTCTTTCTCTGTCTCCCTTTGTAGCGTGTCTGGTTTGCTTTCCTTACCACCCTCTCTCCCTCTCTTTTCTGAGCTGCAGTCTGCCTTCCTCTGTACGGTACACTGGTAATAACAGTAATCAACATGATGGTAATGAACAGGAGATAGCTCTCCAGTCTCTCTCTTTCCTCTCTCTCTCTCTCTCTCTCTCTCTCTGTCTCTCTCTTTCTCTCTCTCTCTCTCTCTCTCTCTCTCTCTCTCTCTCTCCCCCCCCCCGTAAAAGGGTGTGTAGACGTCACATGCATTGGAGCCAGAAAAGGTACAGCAGACAATATGAATTATCCATAACAAATCAGAGGTTGGCAGCATGCAGGTAGGGAATGGGGATGGGTTTATGGGTCGCAGCGTTGAGCATAAATCGTCCTTGATTACACACAAGAAGAGCTACAGTGTTTCTCATTGACTCATGAAACATGGAAACAGCCTCTTAAGAAACAGCAGCAAATTGGATGTTTCCCCATCAGCAGAGCAAATTAAAACGCAGTCTCTCTCTCTCTCGATCTAGCTCTCATTCTCTCTCTCTCTCCTCTCTCTCTCTCTCGATCTAGCTCTCGTTCTCTCTCTCTCTCTCTCTCTCTCTCTCTCTCTCTCTCTCGCTCTCTCCCTCGATCTAGCTCTCGTTCTCTCTTGATCTAGAACTCTCTCTCTCTCTTGATCTCTCTCTCTCTTTCGCTCTCTCTCTCTCTCCCAGGCTCTACCCCATCGCAAAGCCACTCCATGCCACCATGCCATACTGAGCTGTTTCTTTATTCTCGCCACCAATCAGCTTCTTATCTCTGTTCTGCTCACTCTCTCCACATTCCCTCTCCCAAATAGCACCCTATTCCCTATGTTATGCACTCCTTTTAAGCAGGGACCATAGGGCACTGTTCCCTTCATTTTCCCTGGTCTCTATCTTATTTTCAGATATAATTGGTTTCATAGCAAAGGTAGCAAACTTGGTAGCAAACTTGATGACAAACCCCTCTCTCCTTGTCTTCCTCTTCAAACCTTCAACACACAACAACTGTTTCCTTCAGCTCCCATTCTTTATATGCAGTGGAGGGCTAATGCAAGTAAACACAGTTTACCTACATTTTGTTGTGCTCGGCAGTTTACCTACCTTTTGTTGTGCTCGTTAGTTTACCTACCTTTTGTTGTGCTTGGTAGTTTACCTACTTTTTGTTGTGCTCGGCAGTTTACCTACCTTTTGTTGTGCTCGGCAGTTTACCTACTTTTTGTTGTGCTCGGCAGTTTACCTACCTTTTGTTGTGCTTGGTAGTTTACCTACTTTTTGTTGTGCTTGGCAGTTTACTTACCTTTTGTTGTGCTTGGCAGTTTACTTACCTTTTGTTGTGCTTGGCAGTTTACCTACCTTTTGTTGTGCTTGGCAGTTGACCTACCTTTTGTTGTGCTCGGCAGTTTACCTACCTTTTGAGGGAAAATGCATTGAAAGTACAGGGAGCATTTCTTTTTTCACCGCGAGTTTACCACTACGTAACTGTTTGTATGCATCATGATGAACAGACGCTCCCGAGGGGTATGCGGATGTTAAAACAGTAAACTAAACTGTCACACAAACATGAGACATGTCTGAAGGACAGGAGTTGGTAGTTACAGTCTTGTCCCATCACTGCAACTCCCATACGGACTCAGGAGAGGCGAAGGTCGAGAGCCATGTGTCCTCTGAAATACAACCCTGCCAAGCCGCGCTGCTTCTTGACACACTGCTCACTTAACCCGGAAGCCAGCCGCACCAATGTGTTGGAGGAAACACCGTACAACTGGGGACCGTGTCAGCAACTGGCCCGCCACGGATGTCGTTAGAGTGCAATGGGACAAGGACACCCCGGCCGGCCAAACCCTCCCCTAACCCAGACGATGCTGATGCCAATTGTGGACCGCCTCATGGGTCTCCCGGTCGCAGCACAGCCCGAGACAATACCTAGGTCTGTAGTGACACCTCAAGCACTGCGATGCAGTGCCTTAGACCACTGCACCACTCGGGAGGCCTTGTATGATTACTTTTGATCAACACTTAGCTCTGTTGACATGCGTGTAGTGAGAGATCTCATGTTGCATTAATGGATTGAGAGACTCCTCTGAGAGCAGTGTGACTTCTGTGACTTCATTTAAACTATTTGAAAATTGGGCTGACAGATTACGCCTCACCTCGAGCTCCTACAAAACACTGTTTTTCTAGTGTTTTTCACAAATGTTCTTCCTCGTTTGTTTTCATGCATTACTTCATACACCCGGGTAAAACTATTTGAATATGAATCGCTGGGTACTCACTGTTCACCTGACCTTCCGGAATTCCCAGAGATGGCGGAACAATGGTCGAGCTTGTTCAGTGAGGCGCCGGGTTGCCTGGGACTTCTACCGGAGAGTAGGAAACAAAGACGACGATGGAGAGGCAGACGTGGTCATAGTAACATTGAGACACTGGGCCACCCGTCCTCCATGACTGAGCGACCCATCCTCCATGACCGAGCATACTACTCACCAATGTTCAATCATTGATGAATAAACTTGACAAACTTAGAGCGGAGATCTCCTTCCAGAGGGACATCAGATTATGCAACATACTCAGTTTTTCTGAGACCTGACTTTCCTCCGACATCCAGACGGATAATATACAACCAGCGGGTTTTAGAGTTCATAGAGCGGATAGGGAGAGGGCTCTCTCTGGCAAGAACAAAGGCGGAGGGCTCTGCTTTATGACCAATAACAAGTGGTGCGACGAGGGAAACGTAAAGAAACTTGCGCGCTTATGCACTCCCAATTTAGAATAGTTGGTCATCAAATGTCGCACTTTTTACCTTCCGAGAGAGTTCTCAGGGATTATCACCATGGCTGTGTACATCCCGCCCCAAGCTGGCACAAAAAAGGCTCTCAAAGATCTTCATTGGACCCTGAACAAAATGGAAACCGCATTCCTGGAGGCAGCGTTCATTGTGGTGGGGGACTAAAGGTTAACTAAAGTAATTTGAGAACTGTGCTCAACACATTGACTTTCCAAGTCGCAGAGATTCTATGCTGGACCACTGCTACATGCCTTTTCCACACGGGTATAAGGCCATCTCCTGTCCTCCTTTTGGAAAACCTGACCATGACTACTTCCCGCCTACAAACAAAGACTCAAGATGGAAGTTCCGGTGGTCAGGTCTGTACAACGCTGGTCTGACCAATCAAAATCCATGCTTCATGACTGTTTCAATCACGTGGACTGGAATATGTTCCGGGTCGCCTCTGGGGATAACATCAATGAATACACCGACTCAGTCACCAGATTCATAAAAAAATGCATTGATGATGTGATACCGATGGTGTCTTTCAAAAATTATATGAATTGAAAACCGTGGATTGATGGAAGCCTTGTCAGGAAGCTGAAGGAGAGAGATGCTGCTTATAAACATTGCAAGGTGACCGGGGACAATTGTATGGTTAAACAGTACAAATTCGTTCTACACAGATTGACAAAAATGGCGAGACAAGAGTATAGGGACAAAGTGGAGAAGCAATTCAGTAGGTTTGGAATGAGGTGTATGTGGCATGAGCTTCTAATGATCACGGATTACAAAAAGAAAGCCAGTCACGTCACTCACACCAACGCCGGCCTACAGGACCTGTCAAACACTTTTTTCTCACGCTTTGAGCAAAACCACTCTGAGCTGCCAAGGAGAGCCCCTGAGGACAACGAGAGCTACGTGCTTACGGTCTCCACAGAGGACATATGTAAGTCATTTAAACGTGTTAACCCTTGCAAGGCTGCCGGCTCAGATGGCTATTGGGTTTTTCTCCTCTACACTGATCCTCACAACACAGGTGCCCCACAAGGGTGCGTCCTCAATCCACTCTTGTACTTCCTGTATACCCATGCCTACGTGGCCTCACACAGTTCCAACTCCATCATCAAGTTTGCTGACGACACGACAGTAGTTGGCCTGATTTCCAACCCACGACGAGACGGCCTACAGGGTGGAGGTAGGCATTCTGATGGCATGGTGCCAGGTAAACAACCTCTTCCTCAATGTCAGCAAAACAAACGAGGTGATTGTGGACTTCAGGAGAAACCAAGCTGGGCATGCCTCCATCCTCATCAGCGGGGCTGCAGTGGAGACGTTAAAAAGTTCCTCTGCATACACATCTCAGAGGAGCTGAAATGGTAAAACCACCCGGACACCGTGGTGAAGAAGGCACAGGAAGGCCAAGAAGATCCTCAGGGACCTCAGCCATCTGGGCCACGGCCTGTTCTCCCCCGCTTCAATCACTCAATTGTGGGCAGTACAGGAGGATCAAGGGTAAAAACTGTCAGACTGGATAATAGCTTCTACCCCCAAACCGTCAGGTTGCTGAATAGCCAACACTAGTCAGCAACATGCTCCCCCTGTCCTTCTACAAATCAAATCAAATTTTATTTGTCACATACACATGGTTAGCAGATGTTAATGCGAGTGTAGCGAAATGCTTGTGCTTCTAGTTCCGACCATGCAGTAATATCTAACAAGTAATCTAACAATTTCACAACAGCTACCTTATACACACAAGCGTAAAGGAATTAATAAGAATATGGACATTAAAATATATGGATGAGCAATGGCCGAACGGCATAGGCAAGATGCAGTAGATGGTTAAGAGTACAGTATATACATATGAGATGAGTAACGTAGGGTTTGTAAACATTATATAAAGTGGCATTGTTTAAAGTGGCTAGTGAATCATTTATTACATCCAATTTTTAATTATTAAAGTGGCTAGAGATTTGAGTCAGTATGTTGGCAGCAGCCCCTCAATGTTAGTGATGGCTGTTTAACAGTCTGATGGTCTTGAGATAGAAGCTGTTTTTCAGTCTCTTGGTCCCAGCTTTGATGCACCTGTACTGACCTCGCCTTCTGGATGATAGCAGGGTGAACAGGCAGTGGCTCGGGTGGTTGTTGTCCTTGATGATCTTTTTGGCCTTCCTGTGACATTGGGTGGTGTAGGTGTCCTGGAGGGCAAGTAGTTTGCCCTCGGTGATGCGTTGTGCAGACCACACTACCCTCTGGAGAGCCTTACGGTTGTGGGCAGAGCAGTTGCCGTACCAGGCGGTGAGACAGCCCGACAGGATGCTCTTGATTGTGCATCTGTAAAAGTTTGTGAGTGTTTTTGGTGACAAGGCGAATTTCTTCAGCCTACTGAGGTTGAAAAGGCGCTGCTGTGCCTTCTTTATTGGGGCGGTAAGAAAATTGGAGTGGGTCTAAGGTGCCAGGTAGGGTGGAGGTGATATGGTCCTTGACTAGTCTCTCAAAGCACTTCATGATGACGGAAGTGAGTGCTCCGGGGCCATAGTCATTTAGCTCAGTTACCTTAGCTTTTTGGGAACAGGAACAATGGTGGCCCTCTTGAAGCATGTGGGAACAGCAGACTGGGATAAGGATTGATTGAATATGTCCGTAAACACACCAGCCAGCTGGCCTGCGCATGCTCTGAGGACGCGGCTAGGGATGCCGTCTGGGCCGGCAGCCTTGCGAGGGTTAACATGTTTAAATGTTTTACTCATGTTTGCTGCAGTGAAGGAGAGCCTGCAGGTTTTGGTAGCTGGCCCTGTCAGTGCCACTGTATTGTCCTCAAAGCGAGTAAAGAAGTTGTTTAGTTTGTCTGGAAGCAAGACATCGTAGTCTGCGACTGGGCTGGTTTTCTTTTTGTAGTCAGTGATTGACTGTAGACCCTGCCACATACCTCTCGTTTCTGAGCCGTTGAATTGCGACTCTACTTTGTCTCTATACTGACGTTTAGCTTGTTTGATTGCCTTGCGGAGGGAATAGCTACACTGTTTGTATTCGGTCATGTTTCCGGTCGCCTTGCCCTGATTAAAAGCAGTGGTTCGCGCTTTCAGTTTTGCGCGAATGCTGCCATCAATCCAAGGTTTCTGGTTGGGGAAGGTTTTAATAGTCAAAGTGGGTACAACATCACCGAAGAACTTGCTAATAAACTCGCTCATAGAATCAGCGTATTCATCAGTGTTATTGTCTGACGCTATGTGGAACATATCCCAGTCCACGTGATCGAAGCAATCTTGAAGCGTAGAATCCGATTGGTTGGACCAGCGTTGAACAGACCTGAGCACGGGCATTTCCTGTTTTAGTTTCTGTCTATTGGCTGGGAGCAACAAAATGGAGTCGTGGTCAGATTTTCCAAAAGGAGGGTGGGGGAGGGCTTTGTATGTGTCGCGGAAGTTAGAGTAAAAATGATCCAGGGTTTTACCAGCCCAGGTCGCGCATTTGATATGCGATAAAATTTAGGGAGCCTTGTTTTCAGATTAGCCTTGTTAAAATCCACAGCTACAATAAATGCAGCCTCAGGAAATGTGGTTTCCAGTTCACATGGATTCCAAGTTCTTTCAGGGCCGTCGTTGCGTCTGCTTGGGGGGGATATACACCACTGTGATTATAATCGAAGAGAATTCACTTGGTAGACAATGCGGTCGGCATTTGGTTGTAAGGAATTCTAGGTCAGGTGAACAAAAGGACTTGAGTTCCTGTATGTTATTATGATCACACCACTTCTTGTTAATCATAAGGCATACACCCCCGCCCTTCTTCTTACCGGAGAGATGTTTGTTTCTTTCGGCGCGATGCGTGAAGAAACCAGGTGGCTCTACTGACTCTGATAACCTGAGTGAGCCATGTTTCCGTGAAACAAAGAACATTACAATCTCTGATGTCTCTCTGGAAGGCAACCCTTGCTCGGACTTTGTCTATCTTGTTGTCAAGAGACAGGACATTGGCAAAAAGCGAGGCGGCCATCTCTGTCGGCGCCGGAACAGTTCAACGGGGGTACAACCCCCCCACGCTGCTCCCCCGCTGCTCCCCCTTTCGACATTCCCCCCCCTCAAAAGACATCTGGCCTGCTCCCTTTATTGACATTTTATTTTTCTCCCCCTCCCCTCAATGGACAATTACCCTGCCCACACTCCAATGGACATTTATATTTATCATTGTCACGGTTGTAAATATGTATATATGATTATTATTATATATTTTTTATTGTTTCATTCACACCTGCACTGCTGGAGCTCGCAGCTCAAGTATTTCACTATACACTGCAACTACATTTCTGCATGTGACTAAAATACAAATCTAATTTAAATGTATACATATTTTGTGTGAAGTGATGCATTTTGGTGTGAGTGTATGTGTGCGTGATGCATCTATCTTTCTTTCTCTTTCTATCTCTCTCTCTCTGTGTCTCTGTAAAATAGTGTGTAGACATCACACGTGTTGGAGCCAGAAAAGGTACAGCAGACAATATGAATTATCCATAACAAATCAGAGGTTGGCAGCATGCAGGTAGGGAATGGGGATGGGTTTATGGGTCGCAGCGTTGAGCATAAATCGTCCTTGATTAAACACAAGAACTACATTGTTTCTCATTGACTCATGAAACAATATCCATATTTCTTTATATTCTATTGAGTCACTAAGTCAATGGACTACATCTTCTGTAGGAAAGAGGGCCTAGCTATTTCTTCCTTGTCCTTTAAATACCCATACATTTGCGCTGTCGCTTTTGCCTCAGGCATTCTCTTAGGCTGCTCAGTACCGGGCCTATTCAGTGGCTCTGTCATCACAAACAGCAGTAGAGAGATATTGCTGGGCTGAAATGGGATTCATTATTATAATATGAAGTGTATTATCATTATCCTGATTAAAAATGGAGTGTAATAATGTAATATAATGGGGTGTAATGATGGCCTCTTTACAGTCCATCTCCACATGCTCTTTCACGTACTGGTGTGTAATCAGACCTAAGTCAGGCAAACCTCAGGGAGCAGAGGAGATCTGCTCGCTAATGATCCCTCTACTCTGTGATCTGTCTCTCTTGCTCTTGCTCTCTCTCTTGCTCTTTCCCATCTCTCGTTCTTCCTCTTCCTCTCTGATTTTCTCTGTCTCTCCTCTCCCTCTCTGTCACGACTTCCACCGAAGTCGTTTCCTCTCCTTGTTCGGGTGGTGTTCGGCGGTCGGCGTCACCGGTCTTCTAGCCATCGTCGATCCACTTTTCATTTTCCATCTGTTTTGTCTTGTTTTCTTACACACCTGGTTTCCATTTCCCTCATTAATTGTTGTGTATTTAACCCTCTGCTCCCCCCATGTCCTTGTGTGGAATTGTTTGTTTGTAAGTGTTTGTACTCTATGTTACTGGTGCGCGTCGGGTTTTGTACCCATGTGGGTTCTTTTTGTATTGCCGTGGGTTTTGTATTAAACTGCTCCGGCTATTACCTATTTCTGCTCTCCTGCGTCTGACTTCACAGCCACCAGTTCTGCAACCCTTAGAGAATTCCACACCAGCATATGGAGTCAGCAGGAGCAGGTGCCCCTGGTATAGGGGTCGAGGAGTGCGTCCTGGAGCAAGAGGCGATGATCCACCATCTCGGCGCCGTCGTGGACCGCGTTGTCCAAATCATGGACCGCTGGGAGAGACAGGGAGTTCCTCCAGCGCCTCCACCAGAACAACAGGGGCCTCCACTACTCACTCCCCCTGCACCCGGTTCCAGTGGGATTCGCCTCACCCTCCCCGGGGAGTACGATGGGATGGCTGCCCGCTGCCAGGGGTTCCTACTGCAGTTGGATTTATACCTGGCAACCGTCCACCCGGCTCCATCGGGCCGTGAGAGGGTGTACGCCCTCGTCTCATGCCTCTCGGGGAAAGCCCTGGAGTGGGCCAACACCGTGTGGGTAGAAGGAGATGCGGTGTTGGACCACTTTGGACCACTTTTCACCCGTTTTTTCCGGGCAGTCGTCGACCACCCGCCCGAGGGCAGAGCGGCGGGTGAACGTCTTTTCCACCTATGGCAGGGGACGAGGAGAGCACAGGAGTTCGCTTTGGACTTTCGGAACCTGGCCTCCGGAGCGGGATGGAATGACCGGGCCCTGATCTACCACTATCGCTGCAGTTTGCGCGAGGACGTCCGTCAAGAGTTGGCCTGCAGGAACACCACCCTGACCTTCTACCAGCATAACCTGCTGGCTACCCGTGGACGTCCAGATCGGGGTCTGTTGGTCCCATCCCCCAGCACCACTGCTCCGATGCCCATGGAGTTGGGAGGTGCTGCGCTCAGGGAGACCGGAGGAGGTTCCGTCTTGTGCACCATCTGTGGCCGCAGAGGTCACACTGCCGGTCGGTGCTGGGTTGGTTCCTCTGGGGGTCGAGGCAGCAGGCAGGGCACTCTGGCGCCACCCCAGGTGAGAAAGCATCATTCTCACCCAGAGCCCTCTGTTGCACATATGTTTTTGTTCGTCACTTTTCCTGAGTTTTCCCCGCATTCCCAGCATAATGCGCTCGTCGATTCAGGCGCAGCTGGGAATTTGATTGACAGTTCATTTGCCCATCATTTAGGGATCCCCATCGTTTCTGTGGTTACACCGTTCCCAGTTCACGCCTTAGATAGTCGACCATTAGGGTCAGGGTTGATTAGGGAAGCCACCGCTCCTCTGGGCATGGTGACGCAGGGGGATCACATGGAGAGAATCAGTCTCTTTCTCATTGACTCTCCTGCGTTTCCCGTGGTGTTAGGCCTACCCTGGTTAGCTTGTCATGACCCCACTGTTTCATGGCTACGGAGGGCTCTCACGGGGTGGTCGCAAGAGTGTTCAGGGGGGTGTTTAGGGGATTCCGTAGTTGCTACTACAGTGGAAAGTCCAGACCAGGTCTCCACCGTGCGCATTCCCCCGAATATACCGATTTGGCTCTCGCCTTCTCCAAAGAGAAGGCGACTCAATTACCACCCCATTGATGGGGGGATTGTGCGATAAATCTCCTGGTAGATGCTACACTCCCCAGGAGTCACGTGTATCTTCTGTCACAGGCGGAGACGGTGGCTATGGAAACATATGTCTCCGAATCCCTGTGTCAAGGTCCATTCGGTCCTCCACTTCCCCGACTCCTCGAGTTTCTTTTTTTTGAATAAGGAAGAGGGAGGTCTGCGTCTGTGTATTCATTATCGAGGTCTTAATCAGATAACTGTGTGGTACAGTAACCCGCTACCTCTTATCGCCACAGCGATTGAGTCAATGCACGGGGCGAGCTTCTTCACCAAACTTGATCTCAGGAGTGCTTACAACCTGGTGCGTATCTGGGAGGGAGACAAGTGGAAGACGGCGTTCAGTATGACCTCAGGGCATTATGAGTACCTCGTCATGCAGTACGGGTTGATGAATGCTCCATCAGTCTTCCAAGCCTTTGTTCACGAGATTTTCAGGGACCTGCACTGGCAGGGTGTAGTGGTGTATATTGATGACATTCTGATATACTCCGCTGCACGCGCCGAGCATGTGTCCCTAGTGCGCAAGGTGCTTGGTCGACTGTTGGAGCATGACCTGTATGCCAAGGCTGAGAAATGTCTGTTCTTCCAACAGTCCATCTCCTTCCTAGGGTACCGTATTTCCACCTCAGGGGTGGAGATGGAGAGTGACCGCATCTCAGCCATGTGTAATTGGCCGACTCCCACCACGGTAAAGGAGGTGCAGCGGTTTCTAGGGTTTGCCAATTATTACCGGAGGTTTATCCGGGGCTTTGGTCAGGTAGTGGCTCCCATTACCTCACTGCTGAAGGGGGGACCGGTACGGGCCTTTGGTCACCTTAGGGCGCTGTTTACCTCGGCTCCTGTGCTGGCCCATCCGGATCCCTCTTTGGCATTCATAGTGGAGGTGGACGCGTCCGAGGCTGGGATAGGAGCCGTGCTCTCTCAGCGCTCGGGTACGCCCCCGAAGCTCCGCCCCTGTGCCTTCTCGAGGAAGCTCAGCCCGGCGGAGAGAAACTATGATGTGGGGGACCGGGAGCTATTGGCTGTCGTCAAGGCTTTGAAGGCGTGGAGACATTGGCTTGAGGGGGCGAAACACCCTTTTCTCATCTGGACTGACCACTGCAATCTGGAGTACATCCGGGCGGTGTGGAGACTGAACCCTTGCCAGGCAAGGTGGGCCATGTTTTTCAACCGTTTTGTTTTCACCCTTTCTTACAGACCAGGTTCCTAGAACTGTAAGGCAGATGCACTGTCCCGGCTGTATGACACCGATGAGCAGCCCATGGATCCCACCCCCATACTCCCAGCCTACTGCCTGGTGGTGCCGGTAGTGTGGGAGCTGGACGTGGACATTGAGCAGGTGTTGCGTGCAGAGCCCGCTTCCCTCCAGTGTCCCGCTGGGCGTCTGTACGTTCCGTCTGCTGTCCGTGACCAGCTGATCTATTGGGCCCACACGTCACCTTCCTCTGGTCATCCAGGCATCGGTCAGACGGTGCGCTGTCTGAGTGGGAAGTACTGGTGGCCCACTTTAGCTAAGGAACGTGAGGGTGTATGTTTCCTCCTGCTCAGTGTGCGCCCAGTGTAAGGCTCCTAGGCACCTGCCCAGAGGTAAGCTACACCCCTTACCTGTTCCACAGCGGCCATGGTCACATCTGTCGATCGATTTCCTGACCGATCTTCCGTCATCACAGGGAAACACCACGATCCTGGTTGTTGTGGATCGTTTCTCTAAGTCCTGCCGTCTCCTCCCACTGCCCGGTCTCCCTACGGCCCTACAGAATGCGGAGGCCTTGTTTACACACGTCTTCTGGCACTACGGGGTGCCTGAGGACATAGTGTCTGATCGGGGTCCCCAGTTCACTTCAAGGGTCTGGAGGGCATTCATGGAACGTCTGGGGGTCTCAATCAGCCTTACCTCAGGTTTTCACCCCGAGAGTAATGGGCAGGTGGAGAGAGTAAACCAGGATGTGGGTAGGTTTCTGAGGTCTTATTGCCAGGACTGGCTGAGGGAGTGGGCAGCGTTCGTGCCCTGGGCAGAGATGGCCCAGAACTCGCTCCGCCACTCCTCAACTAACCTCTCCCCCTTCCAGTGCGTACTGGGGTATCGGCTGGTTCTGGCTCCTTGGCATCAGAGTCAGACCGAGGCTCCTGCGGTGGATGACTTTTTCAGCCAGAAAGCCGGTGCAGACCGTCACCGCAGTGAGGCCCCGGTGTTCACACCTGCTCCTCCGCCTGCCCTGCCGGAAGCTGGGTCCGCGGTTTGTGGGGCCATTTAAAGTCCTGAGGAGTCTGAATGAGGTGAATTACAGGTTACAACTTCCCCCAGATTACTGTATTAACCTGTTATGGCTAGGGGGCAGTATTTTCACGGCTGGATAAAAAACGTACCCGATTTAATCTGGTTACTACTCCTGCCCAGTAACTAGAATATGCATATAATTATTGGCTTTGGATAGAAAACACTCCAAAGTTTCTAAAACTGTTTGAATGGTGTCTGTGAGTATAACAGAACTCAAATGGCAGGTCAACATCTGAGAGATTCCTTTACAGGAAGTGGCCTGTCTGACCATTTCTTGAACTTCTTTGCCATCTCGATCTTTTACAAAGGATCTCTGCTCTAACGTGACACTTCCTACGTCTTCCATGGGCGCTCAGAGCCCGGGAAAAACCTGAATGTCGTCATCCCAGCCCCAGGCTGAAACACATTATCGCCTTTCTCAAGTGGCCGATCAAGTGACTGTGGGCTTAGGCGCGTGCCCTGGCCGCCCCCGTCTTTGTCATTTTTCCTCTGTTTGCCGAAAAGGAGATTCCCGGTCGGAATATTATCGCTTTTTAAAAACATTTTTTATTGATTTTAAACAGCGGTTGACATGCTTTGAAGTACGGTAATGGAATATTTTGATTTTTTTTGTCACGAATTGCGCCATGAGCGCGACCCTGATTTACCATTTCGGATAGTTTCTGGAATGCACGAACAAAACGCCGCTATTCGGATATAACGATGGATTATTTGGGACCAAACCAACATTTGTTATTGAAGTAGCAGTCCTGGGAGTGCATTCTGACGAAGACAACAAAGGTAATAACATTTTTGTTATAGTAAATCTGATTTTGGTGAAGGCTAAATTTGCCGGGTGTCTAAATAGCTAGCCCGTGATGGCTGGGCTATGTACTTAGAATATTGCAAAATGTGCTTTCACCAAAAAGCTATTTTAAAATCGGACATATCGAGTGCATAGAGGAGTTCTGTATCTATAATTCTTAAAATAATTGTTATGCTTTTTGTGAACGTTTATCGTGAGTAATTTAGTAAATTGTTAGTAAATTCCCCGGAAGTTTGCGGGGGGTATGCTAGTTCTGAACGTCACATGCTAATGTAAAAAGCTGTTTTTTGATATAAATATGAACTTGATTGAACAAAACATGCATGTATTGTATAACATAATGTCCTAGGGTTGTCATCTGATGAAGATCATCAAAGGTTAGTGCTGCATTTAGCTGTCTTCTGGGTTTTTGTGACATTATATGCTAGCTTGAAAAATGGGTGTCTGATTATTTCTGGCTGGGTACTCTGCTGACATAATCTAATGTTTTGCTTTTGCTGTAAAGCCCCGGCGTACTCCGTTTGATCCATACTGGATTCGAGACGTCGTGCGAGGAGCCTTCAGTACCTCGTGGACTGGGAGGGGTACGGTCTGGAGGAGAGATACTGGGTTCCGGTGGAAAACGTGTTGGACCCTTCAATGCTGCGGCAGTTCCATCGTCTCCGTCCGGATCGCCCTGCACTTCGCCTCCGGGTCGTCCCCGAGGCCGGTGTCGGCGCACTGCTGGAGCCGCGCGTCAAGGGGGGGTACTGTCACGACTTCCACCGAAGTCATTTCCTCTCCTTGTTCGGGCGGTGTTCGGCGATCGGTGTCACCGGTCTTCTAGCCATCGTCGATCCACTTTTCATTTTCCATTTGTTTTGTCTTGCTTTCTTACACACCTGGTTTCCATTTCCCTCATTAATTGTTGTGTATTTAACCCTCTGCTCCTCCCATGTCCTTGTGTGGAATTGTTTGTTTGTAAGTGCTTGTATTCTATGTTACTGGTGCGCGTCGGGTTTTGTACCCATGTAGGTTCTTATTGTATTGCCTTGGGTTTTGTATTAACCTCTTACATCTAGACGTTCCACTAGCGGAACACCACTCCAATATCCAATGATTGGGCGTGGCGCGAAATACAAACTCCTCGAAAATCCGAAAACTTCCATTTTTCAAACATATGACTATTTTACACCATTTTAAAGACAAGACTCTCCTTTATCTAACCACACTGTCCGATTTCAAAAAGGCTTTACAAGGAAAGGAAAACATTAGATTATGTCAGCAGAGTACCCAGCCAGAAATAATCAGACACCCATTTTTCAAGCTAGCATATAATGTCACAAAAACCAAAACCACAGATAAATGCAGCACTAACCTTTGATGATCTTCATCAGATGACACTCCTAGGACATTATGTTATACAATACATGCATGTTTTGTTCAATCAAGTACATATTTATATCAAAAACCAGCTTTTTACATTAGCATGTGACGTTCAGAACTAGCATTCCCACCGAACACTTCCGGTGAATTTACTAAATTACTCACGATAAACGTTCACAAAAAACATAACAATTATTTAAAGAATTATAGATACAGAACTCCTTTATGCAATCGCGGTGTCCGATTTTAAAATAGCTTTTCGGTGAAAGCACATTTTGCAATATTCTGAGTAGATAGCTCGCCATCACGGGCTAGCTAATTTGACACCCACCAAGTTTGGTACTCACCAAACTCAGATTTACTATAAGAACAATTGGATTACCTTTGCTGTTCTTCGTCAGAATGCAATCCCAGGACTTCTACTTTAACAACAAATGTTGGTTTGGTTCCAAATAATCCATAGTTATATCCAAATAGCGGCGTTTTGTTCGTGCGTTCAAGACACTATCCGAAGGGTAACGAAGGGTGACGCGCGGACGCGTATCGTGACAAAAAAATTCTAAATATTCCATTACCCTACTTCGAAGCATGTCAAACGCTGTTTAAAATCAATTTTTATGTGATTTTTCTCGTAAAGTAGCGATAATATTCCGACCAGGAGTCGTTGTTTTCGTTCAAAGACTGAAAAAGTAAAATGGACTCTTCACGTGCACGCGCGCACCCGTCTGATTGTTCTCAGATCGACCACTTACCAAATGCGCTACTGTTTTTCAGCCAGAGACTGCAAAGTCATCATTCAACGTTCTGGCACCTTCTGAGAGCCTATGGGAGCCTTAGAAAATGTCACGTTACAGCAGAGATCCTTTGTTTTGGATAGAGATGACAAAGAAGGCCAAGAAATGGTCAGACAGGGTACTTCCTGTACAGAATCTTCTCAGGTTTTGGCCTGCCATTTGAGTTCTGTTATACTCACAGACACCATTCAAACAGTTTTAGAAACTTTGGAGTGTTTTCTATCCAAAGCTACTAATTATATGCATATTCTCGTTTCTGGGCAGGAGTAATAACCAGATTAAATCGGGTACGTTTTTTATCCGGCTGTGAAAATACTGCCCCCTATCCATAACAAGTTAAACTGCTCCAGCTATTACCTATTTCTGCTCTCCTGCTTCTGACTTCAGTGCCACCAGTTCCGCAATACTTACACTCTCCGTCTGTCTCACTCTCTCTTGCTGTATGTTCTCTCTCTCTCTCCCACTCTTTCTATCTTAGGTGAGTACAGAATTATTAATCTCCTAGCCAATGATGGTCTTGATGAGCGTAACAGTATATGGTCACTGTGGGGTATTGGAGACTGCCCCCCCCCCCCCCACACACACACACAGTCACGCACACAAACCATGGATTATGAACAACTTTGTTTTTTGGGAGGTGAAATTCTTTGAACAGCTGTCATTTCATAAGAATTGTCGTTCTAGGAAACCAGAGCATGCTGTGCTTTCTCTCATTAGTGTTTCTGAGTGTATGTGTGTGTTTACCTGTCTATCTGTGTGTGTGTGTGTGTGTGTGTGTGTGTGTGTGTGTGTGTGTGTGTGTGTGACTGAATGTGTGTTAGAGACATACTTCCCAACACCTGGTATTCTCCTGCATTAGGTCCGCTCCTGCCTCTCATTACCTGGGCTTGGGCTGTGCAAACAGACTCTTAAAGGAGAAATCCACCAATACTGTCTTAAATAACACTAACAATAGTTTTTGTGAACAAATGTTTCATTTTGTTGTTATAATAAGGCTGGTAGTAACACGTAAAAATCGTTGTAGAAATCTGTTACTCAAGTCGGCTACAAAACCAAATGGAATGCTCTCTCTATGTGCTGGCTAGTTCGCTAGCATGGTAGCTAGTTAGAAAACATAGCTACACACAACAATACCAAAGTCAATATCAGCAGGTGAAGTAGCTAACTAACTGTAAAATCGGCTAACAAAATGCACTATGAATTTACGAGTCTACACTCCCACCATGTTTAACCCACAGATCGATGTGCTTAGCAGAGCGGAATCTGACATTCGTAACAGCAATAAAAAAAATGTAATAGGAGGAATATGCAGGACCCTCTTTCAAATTACACATTTCTCAAGGTAACAATATCGCTAAAATGGCTCATTCGAAAGAACACAACCTCATGCGTTATGACATCGGCCAGTATTGAAATCTGATATGTATGATAGATGTTCTCGCGATCTAAATATTAAAAATGTCTAATTATATTCCTATTAACTTTCAGTGAGAGACTCGTCATACCGGCTGTATTTCTGCCTGTATGAATGACAAGAGCTCACATTCACATTAACCCCTGTGCGGCGACATCCAGCGAAAAATCATATCGCCATTAGCATAACAAAATTTAATATTTTTTTTTTTTAAATTTTTTTTTCAAATTATATCGTTTTATAGATACACCTCTCCTGAATCGAACCACGTTGTCCGATTTCAAAAAGGCTTTACAGCAAAAGCAAAACATTAGATTATGTTAGAGGAGTATATCGTAAAAGCAGCCACATAGCCATTTTCCGACCAACCACATGCATCACAAATAACCAAAAAACAGCTAAATGCAGCACTAACCTTTGACAATCTTCATCAGATGACACACCTAGGACATCATGTAACACAATACATGCATTCTTTTGTTCGAAAAAAGTTCATATTTATATATAAAAACAGCATTTTACATCGGTGCGTAACGTTGACTAACTATTTTCCCTCAAATGCATCCGATGAAACAGAGCTACAATTTACTAAATTACTATTCGAAAACATTTTAAAATGTAATATTGTCATTCTAAGATTTATAGATGAATATCTCTTGAAAGCACCTGTAATGCCAGATTTAAAAATAACTTTACTGGGTAATCACACTTTGCGATAAAAGGGGATGCGATACTCAGAACAATAGGCTAGCAATAGCAATAGGCTAGCCATCTTGGAACAATCGCATATCACATCTAGTCTTGTATACTATTGTCAATAATCCCTTACCTTTGGTTGTCTTCATCAGAAAGCACTTCCAGAAATCCCAGGTCCACAACAAATGTATTTTCGTTCGAAAAAATGACTCCTTTATGTTCCAAGAGCTTGTTCTTGTTAGCGCGTCTGAAGGCTGATCCAAATGCTCCGTCGGCCGCGGGACAGCCATTTCGAGAAAATGCATTTTTTTCCCATTTAGGTTCGTTCAAACATGTCAAACGTTGTATAACATAAATCTTCAGGGCGTTTTTCAACAAGAGAGCCAATAAGATTTGAGGGGGACGATTGCATTGTGTTTCAAAACGTTTCGAAAGGGGAGGGTAACCACATCTAGTGGAAGCAATAGGAAGTGCTCAATGAACCATAGCTCACGGTGTGATTAATATGCAACGTGATGAAGTTGAGTTCGCAATTCAGAATTCCACTTCCTGTTTCCATCTGTCTCGGGGTTTTGACTGCCATATGAGTTCTGTTATACTCACAGACACCATTCAAACAGTTTTAGAAACTTTAGGGTGTTTTCTATCCACAAGTATTAATTATATGCATAACCTAGCTTCTGAGTTTGAATAGTAGGCCGTTTAAAATGGGCACAATTTTTTTTCAAAATGCGCTGTCAATACCCCTATCCTAGGCGACCGTCAAGAGGTTAAAACATGAAATGACCACGGGAATCGAAAGAACATCGCTCAGAGTTGCCCAAAAACAATATGACATTCAAAATGGTTGAATCTTTCCTTTAAGAAACATGATACAAATTGAATGTGCCTTCAGGCTAGGGTCTATTTTTCTCAATTTCCGCCTGACTTACGTGCCCAAAATAAACTGCCTGTTGCTCAGGCGCTCAAGCAAGGATATGCATATAATTGGTACCATTGGAAAGAAAACACTCTGAAGTTTGTAGAAATGTTAACATAATGTAGGAGACTATAACGCAATAGATATGGTAGGAGAAAATCCAAAGAAATATCCAAATTATTTTTTTCTTGAGAACCAATGCTCTTCCAGTGGAACGTATAGGGAAATAATTCAATCTGGCTCCCAGTATGCAATTCCTATGGCTTCCACTGGGTGTCAGTAGTCTTTTTTCAAGGTTTCAGGATTGTTTCTTCCAAAACGAGTAAGAAATATGAGTTTTACTACAGGGACACAGACTTGGAAATTTGTGTGTGAACGCGATGAAGAGGACGCGCACCTGCTAATATCGCTTTCCTATTGAACATACTTCTTTCCGTATTAAATATTATAGTTTAATTACATTTTAGGGTATCTAAGGATTAAATAGAACCATATTTTGACTTTTTGAAACAAAATTTAGCGGTACATTTTTGGATTTCTATCTTGGCATGTTGAATGAGTGGATTACTCAAACAGACTTTTTGGGATATAAAGAAGGATTTTATCTAACAAAACGACACTACATGTTTTAGCTGGGACCTTTTGGATGATAAATCAGAGGAATATTTTCAAAAAGTAAGTGAATATTTAATCGCTATTTGTGAATTTATGAAACCTATGCCGGTTGAAAAATATTTTGATGTGGGGCGCCGTCCTCATACAATCGCATGGCATGCTTTTGCTGTAAAGCCTACTGTAAATCGGACAGTACAGTTAGATTAACAAGAATTTAAGCTTTTAACTGATATAAGACACTTGTATGTACCTAAATGTTTAATATCCATAATTTTTATGATTATTTATTTGTTGCGCACCCTCCAATTTCACCGGAAGTTGTCCCGCTAGCGGGACGCCTAGCCTTAAGAAGTTTTAAATTTTAATAAAACACAGCCTCTTCCTTCACTGGTTTCTCTCTCTCTCGCTCTCTCTCACTCTCCCTCCCATGCGCTACCACAATGCAAGGACACTCCATGCCGTCACGCCATACTCAGGTGTTTCCTTATTCTGCTCACTCTCTCCACATTCCCTCTCACCCATTCTGCCTGTCTCCCAAATTGCCTGTAAGTTCACTTATTTTGACCAGGGACCATAGGGCTAAATGGTCACACAAACACAGAAATTGGGTGCAGGGAATTCATGCTAAGGGGGTACAAAGTACGTGAGGACGGTTGGGGGTGTCTGCCACCCGTCCGTAAGTTGGAGAATTTCACATTTTTCAAACACCAGAAAAAGCTTATTCCTGCAATCTAGAGACATAATCATTATGCTTAATTCTATGTCATACTGAAATGTAGCACCCACCTGGGTGATGCTTCAGCGACTGTAAAAGCACCAGTAAGACCACCACACCACAGCACTGGTCCGAAAAAGCCCCCGACAAAGTGAGTCTCTGCACCCCCTCACACCGGGGAACTGGGGCAGGGGCTAAAAGCAGATGCTGTTGATCTGGTGTTGCTGCATCATTTAAATCATATTCGCAAGCTAGCCAAGCCAAATATAAACTGGCTTGCCATTATCAGTCCTGCAATTCCGTAGGTCACCACTAGATATTACAGTTCATCTATCAACAAGTTATCCCCCCACAAAAAGAAAAAAAGAAAACACTATAAAAAACACTTAAAAACAATAAAATATGTACAATACTTATAGAGCTTCCTGTCTAGGCTACCTTACGGTGCCATGGCAACCACGTAACTCAGTTATGAGTTAAAATAACTTAGTTAGGGGTCAGGAGATTGGGAAACTATCTGGGCTAGCTAAATCCAACTTCATCAATTTGGGCATGACACCTCTAATGAGGCGTGTCTGAGAGGGTTGGGTAATGTCAACCTTTGTCCAATCGTGTTTTGTACTCATAAAACATTGTTATATGCAATGGCATCGCCCCATATTGGCCAACCCCAAACCCCCCCAACCCAATTTTTTTTTAAAATATGCACGATTTTGAATGGTAGGAATGAGATAAATCACTAAATTTGGCAAAAGATATTTAGTTGAGACACATCTTTTTTAGTAACCTTTTCTACTCTGGTGGAGCTGTAGCACGAAAAATGTGCGTGTGGGCACGTGTGCGCCGAAGTGCGCAGATGGAGCGAGTGACACAGTCAACGAGCCTCACTGGCTGTGCATGTTGTGATGGATTGTAAAATCATCATTGACTGCAGTTAGAGCTAGACCTCAGTACTAGATAATCATAATCTGATTCAGATTCTTGCTTTATCCTCCTCTCCTTATTAGACCCAAGCTACTATGCTTTGAAGGTAGGTTGAACATTGTTAGAATAACATATAAATAGGCCTAGGCCAGCTAGGCTACACATCATTTTCTTTCCTCAGCTTCCCTTAGCTGTAGCCTCAGCTTTCTTTAGACGTCTCGTTTGATTTTTCCATCTTGGTATTGTTTGCTCATTTTCACTTCTTGTGGCCTGAAATATTGATCATTCAAAATAAAGTTGTGATTGAGAATAGCAGCATTCAACTTACACAACTGTTCACATTTTAAAAGCAGCAACTTTAGGACAAACACTAGACAAGCACTAGAATATTTGGGAAATACTTTTCATAAGTTTAATTTGTCTTAATGGTTTTATGATATTTCACAGGGGCAAAACTTTGGTTTTAAAAGTGTGGGTGGGGGGGGGGGGGGAATATTCATATTAAGAACAATTATCCAGTCGGATAAACACTCCAAACAGCCTGCTCGGAGGTGTCCACATGGTCCAATAGCACACCGTTGCCACATTTTGTATCACATTCCAATGATAAAACTGTGGTGGGGGGGATGCCATTTCATATTGTGGGGGCCCCGTCCTCAGTGGAAGTTGCGCCCTTAATATTTAAATGAGTAGGATTGGCTTTAGGCCGTTTGGTTCACAACGGCAAGGAAGGATTGCACACGTCATTTCTGTCATATAATGCTTTGCTTAACTGTAAGGCTTGTTCAAATATCTCATTCGATTTTTCTATCGTGCTATTGCTTGTTCTATCTCTCACATTATTACCATATTTGTAGGTTATTCAAAAACAATTTCACACTTTCTGAGAACTCTGTTAGATGGAGTCATTGTTTAATCATTAAATAGCGTGGTGGGAGAAATCCTGCATTATTGGACTAGGCTATATTGAAATAGGCTATAGCAAAACGGAATATAGCTATTATAGTCAGAATGTCACCCATGCACTGCCCTGCGGTGTTCTGCCTGACTCCTCTTTACTGCGCTGTGCCAGTCAAGTTGAAATAGGTTAGCTATCATCTGTCACATATCCATGTCGTCACCATCGACGACGGCTGTCAATCATCCTCGATAGACGATTTCCGTGTGTGCGCGAGTGGGAGTGTTTGTGACGCATCTCTCGCTCTTATCTCTCTTTGTGCGTAGATACGTGTGTTTTTGTGCGTCTGAATCCCACAGGGCTGCATGGTGCTCAAAGCCCAGTAGTCTGACATGAGAGAGTGCTGAGGCTGCACTGAGACCACACCTCCCCTGTTTAACATGCACCACACGGCCTGCCTCTCCCTCTCTGTATTACTCAGACTGACAGCCACATCTCTGAACCCTGGGTTGGGGTGCACACACACTCACTTACACGCAGACACACACACTATAGCACATACTTAGGGACACACACACACACACACACACACACACACACACACACACACACACACACACACACACACACACACACACACACACCCCCCCCCCTACGCACACACACACACATACGCACACACACACACACACACACACACACACACACACACACACACACACACACACACACACACACACACACACACACACACACACCCCGTGCCCGTGCATTTGGTCATGTGAGGGTTAACCTCAGTAGAGTGATTTGAGTCTTGTGGAGCTTGGAGTCTTTAGAGGTGATGACAGCTCTGTCAATAGGGAAAATCACTAACCCATCATGATGAAAGGCTGCAATTAGGCTAAACAGTGTTCAAGCCTAATACACAGACTAATGCATGCACAGACAGACACACACACAGGAACGCATATAAGGCCCTCCCTCGTCCTCGCTTTGGCAAATCTAACGACTCTATTCTCCTGCTTCCTTTTTTTCAAATTAAAGCTCAAACAGGAGGTAACAGTGATGTGCTCAGGACGGAACTGGTCCGATGAAGCAGACGCTGGGTTACAAGACTGTTTTGCTAGTACAGACTGGGATATGTTCCAGGATTCATCCGATACCATCTAGGAGTTTACCACGTCAGTCATAGGCTTAATCAATAACGGCATAGACGTTGTCGTCTCCACAGTGACTATATGAATGTACTTTTTTTACCAAAAACCATGGATTACAGGCAACATCCAAACTGGGCTAAAGGCTAGAGTTACCGCTTACAAGGAACAGGACATGGACATGGATGCATACAAGAAAGCCTGCTATGACCCCCGATGAGACATCACACGTGCAATAGGACAATATAGGAGGAAGGTGGAATCCTACTACACCGGTTCTGATGCTCGTCGTATGTGGCAGGGCTTGCAGACGATAACGGATTACAAAGGGAAACCCAGCCATGAGATGCCCAGTGATGCGGAACTCCAAAACGCGCTAAGTGCCTTTTATGCCTCGAGTCTTGTGTGAAAGACCCTGTTGTTCCGGATGACTGTGGGATCTCACTCTCCGTGGCCGACGTGAGTCAAACTTTTCAACAGGTGAACAATCGCAAGGCCACCAGGCCAGATGGACAACTAGGGCGCTTTCTCAAAGCATACGCAGACCAGTAGTCAAGTGTCTTCAGACATTTTCAGTCTCTCCATGATCCTGTCTGTAACCCCCAACATGTTTCAAGCTGACCGCCATTGTCCCTGTTCCCAAGAACTCCAAGGTAACCTGCCTAAATGACCTTCACACAGAGCCCTCATGTCTGTAATTATGAAGTGCTTTCAAAGGCTGGTCATGACACAGATCAACGCCATCATCCCAGACACCCTGAACCCACTCCAATTCACATACCGGCCCAACAGATCCACAGTTTGCAATCTCAATTGCACGTCATGCTGCCCTCTCCCACCTGGACAAGAGGGGAAATAACTATGTCAGAATGCTGTTCATAGACTACAACTCAGCATTCAACATCATAGTCCCCTCCAAGCTCATTACCAAGCTGGGGACCCTGGGACTGAACTCCTCCCTCTGCAGCTGGATCCTGGACCTCCTGACAGGCCAGCCCCAGGTGGTGAGGGTAGGCAACAACACCTCTGCCACACTGACCCTCAACACCGGGGCCCCTCAGGGGTGCATGCTTAGTCCCCTCCTGTACTCCCTGTTCATCTAAGACTGCGTAGCCATGCACGACTCCAACACCATCATCAAGTTTGCTGACAACACAACAGTGGTAGACTTGATCACTGGCGGCGATGAGACAGCCTATAGGGAGAAGCTCAGAGACTTGGCAGTGTGGTGCCAAGACAACAACCTCTCCCTCAACGTCAGTAAGAGCAATGAGCTGATCGTGGACTACAGGAGAAAGAGTGGAGAGCATGCTCCCATCCACATCGACAGGGCTGTAGTGGAGAGGTTCGAGAGCTTCAAGTTCCTTGACGTTTACATCACTGAGGACTTAACATGGTCCATACACCCCCGCACAGTCATGAAAAGAGAACTACAGTGCCCCTTCCCCCTCATGAGGCTGAAAAAATTTGGCATGGGCCCTCGGATCCTCAAAAAGTTTGGCACAGATGTACCATCGAGAGCATCTTGACTGGCTGCATCACCGCCGTCTACTGCAAAGGCCTACAGAGGGTGGTGCGGACAGGCCAGTACATCGCTGGGGCTGAACTCCCTGCCATCCAGGACCTCTATATCAGTTGTCAAAGACTCCAGCCACCCAAGCCATAGAGCGTCCACTCTGCTACTGTCCAGCAAATGCTACCGGAACATTGGCTCTCTGACCAACAGGCTCCGAGAGACCTTCTACCCCCCAAGCCATAAGACTGCTAAATAGTTATTTAAATGGTTACCCAGACTATGTGCACTGACACTATCTTACACTGACTCTATGTACACTCCCAAGACTGTATACTCTGTACTCTATATTCACTCACACACACTACATTGACACTACATACACACACACAAACACACATACTGACACAACACACACACACACGCATACACACATGCATACCGACACAACACAAACACACATACACACCCACACGCACATATACACACACTTTTACACTGATCAAATGCTGCTGCTACTCTGTTCTTAATTTTACTCTTACAGTATTATTATTTATCCTGATGACTTTACCCTGCCTTCATGTACCTGTCTACCTCAATACCTTGTACCCCTGCACATTGATCTGCAACTGGATCCTGGACTTCTTTGAATTTTGTCATTTATTTTGTTGGGGGTGACAGGTAAAATACGTTGATTAATATATCATATATTGTCCCTGTGGGCTGAAAAAATATATATATACATGTGTGTGTACATATATATATATATATATATATATATATATATACACTGCTCAAAAAAATAAAGGGGACACTTAAACAACACAATGTAACTCCAAGTCAATCACACTTCTGTGAAATCAAACTGTCCACTTAGGAAGCAACACTGATTGACAATACATTTCACATGCTGTTGTGCAAATGGAATAGACAACAGGTGGAAATTATAGGCAATTAGCAAGACACCCCCAATAAAGGAGTGGTTCTGCAGGTGGTAACCACAGACCACTTCTCAGTTCCTATGCTTCCTGGCTGATGTTTTGGTCACTTTTGAATGCTGGCGGTGCTTTCACTCTAGTGGTAGCATGAGATGGAGTCTACAACCCACACAAGTGGCTCAGGTAGTGCAGCTCATCCAGGATGGCACATCAATGTGAGCTGTGGCAAGAAGCAGGAAGGGAGCAACAGGACAGGTACTTGGAGTCGTGGACGTGGGAGGAGATATTAGACGGGAAAGGACCCTGGAGGCAGGCTGGGGAGTATCGCCGACCGAAGGGGGAACTTGAGGCAGCGAAGGCTGAGTGGCGTTACTATGAGGCGCTGTTTAAGCCAAGAGGCAAGTGCGAGAGGAACCCCCAATTTTTTTGGAGGGGAGGGCACACCGGGAGTTGGGCAGAGTCAGGGTGGAGTCCTGAGCCAACTCCCCGTGCTTACCGTGGGGAGTGGGTGACGAGGAAAGCACCGAGCTATGTGGAAATGCGCACTGTATCGCACATACACACGCACTGTCCGGTGCGGTCAGTATGGGCTCCTCAGCGTTGCCGTGCGAGAGTTGGCCAGCAGCCAGGGAGAAGTGTGCCGGCACAACGTATCTGGTCTCCGTTGCGTCTCCTCGGCCCAGCTTACCCTGCGCCTGCTCTACGCACGGAAGCCCTCATTCTCCAGCACAGCCCAGTTCGCCCTGTGCCAGCGCTCCACCCATGCCGGGCTACAGTGACCATTCAGCCAGGACGGGGTGTGTCAGCCCTGACCTCCGGTGCACCTCCACGGCCCAGGGTGCCCTGTGCCTTCTCCGCGCAGCCAGTCTCCTGAAAGTCTCCCCAGTCCGGGGAGACTGGTCCCAGCTCCACGCGGGAGGCCTCCAGCGACGCTCCTCAGCCCGGAGCCTCCAGCGACGCCTCTCAGCCCGGGGCCTCCAGCGACGCCTCTCAGCCCGGGGCCTTCAGCGATGCCGCTCAGCCCGGGGCCTCCAGCGACGGTCTGCAGTCCAGAGCATCCAGCGGGGGTCGGCAGTGCAGAACAGGGGTTACGCCCGGAGCCAGAGCCACCTCCGTGGCTGGAGGATTGGCGAAGGGTGGGTGTAGCACAGGAACCGTCGTAGACGGTGGCCACACTCCCTTCCCTCCCTTTAGGTTTGGGGTTGTTTTTGTGTTTTTTTTTGACTGAGGGACCTTACTTATGTATGTATGGGGGACAGAAGAAGTGTTAGTCATTCAGAAATCATGTCAACCCCTATTATTTAACACAGAGTGAGTCTATGTAACTTATTTTGTGATTTGTTAGGCAACATTTTTCTCATGAACTATATTAGGCTTGCTTAAACAAAGGTGCTGAATACTTATGCAACGACTATATTTTAGTGATCAAATTTGTATTAATCTTTTAAAACGTTACAATTTTTCGTCCACTTTGACATTACAGAATATTTGTTAGTAGATTGTTTACAAAAAAATGACAATTAAATACATGTCTATCCCACTTTATAACACAATAATATGTGAAGAAATCCAAAGCACTGTATCTACCTCAATTACCTCGTACCACTGCACATCGACTCTGTACTGTTACCCAGTGTATATAGCCAAGTTATCATTACTCATTGTGTATGTATTCCTTGTGTTATTATCTTTCGATTGTTTTTATCAAAATGTTTCTCTGCATTGTTGGGAAAGGCCCGTAACTAAGCATTTTACTGTTAGTCTACATCTGCTGTTGACAAATAATGTTTTACTTGATTACTGGTACTTCCTGTACATAGCTCCATTCTTGTGTATTTTATTCCTCTTGTGTTAGTGTTTTTATTTATAATATTTTTATCTGCATCTTTAGGAAGGACTTGTAAGCAGGTATTTTATGTTAAAAACCTCTTAAGGATGCTCCCCTTTTTTTCATGCGTTTTTTTGTATTTTTTTTGTACCATCTTTGAAATGCAAGAGAAAGGTCATAATGTATTATTCCATCCCAGGTGCAATTTAGATTTTGGCCACTAGATGGCAGCAGTGTATGTGCAAAGTTTTACACTGATCCAAAGAACCATAGCATTTCTGTTCAAAATGTTTTTACAAGACTGTCCAAATTTGCCTAATTGGTTTATTAATAACTTTTCATGTTCATAACTGTGTACTCTCCTCAAACAATAGCATGGTATTCTTTCACTGCTAAAGCTACTGTAAATTGGACAGTGCAAGAATTTAAGCTTTCTGACAATATCAGCTATGTCTATGTCCTGGAAATGTTATTGTTACTTACAACCTCATGCTAATTGCAATAGCCTACGTTAGCTCAACCGTCCCGATGAGGACCCACCAATCCTGTAGAGGTTTAAAGCCTAAACCTGTTGTATTTGGCGCATACAAATACAATTTGACCAACACACACACACACACACGACGGTGGAATGCTACAATCAGATGACTGTATTATAGCACCCTCACAGACAACTCCAACCACAATGGTAATTCTAGTCAGTAGGGTGGAAGGTCACGGTAAAGGACCATATACTATCTGTCAATTAGTCATCCAATAATCAAATAGATTAGAGGCAGGCAGGAGGCAGGCAGTCAGAGGGCTAACTAGAAGTTAATTGAATTAGACTTCACAACATGCCTCTCTCTCTCTCTACCTTAATGAGGGGAAAAGCAATAATGAAAAAACACTGTCATACGAAGCAGAAGGCCAATTGAGTTCTCTCTTGTTCTTGTTCTTTCTCATTCTCTCTCTCTCTCTCTCTCTGTCTCTCTCTCTGCCATTTTCTCTTCCTGCTCTCTTTCGCTCTCTCTCGCTCCCTGTCTCTCTCTCTCTCTCTCTCTCTTAAATAAGCTTCATTAGAATGAAAGACAAAGCCACTGTTGCAAAAGCGAAGTGAGATAATGACATCGACATTAGCGAAAGGGGGAAAAAATATATATACAGTATAGCATATATAAATATATATATACAGTACCAGTCAAAAGTTTGGACCTACTCGTTCCAGGGTATTTTCTAGAATAATAGTGAAGATATAAAAACTATGAAACAACACATATGGAATCATGTAGTAACCAAATATGTGTTAAATATATTTTATATTTGAGATTCTTCAAAGTAGCCTCCCTTTGCCTTGATGAAAGCTTTGCACACTCTTGGCATTCTCTCAGCCAACGTCATGAGGTAGTCACCTGGAATTTCAATTAACAGGTGTGCCTTCTTAAAAGTGAATTTATTAAATTAATTTACTTCTTAATGTGTTTGGGCCAATCAGTTGTGTTGTGACAAGGTAGGAGTGATATACAGAAGATAGCCATATTTGGTAAAAGACCAAGAGAAACGACAGTCCATCATTACTTTAAGACATAATGGTCAGTCAATCTGGAAAAGTTCAAGAACTTCGAAAGTTTCTTCAAGCGAAGTCGCAAAAACCATCAAGCGCTATGATGAAACTGGCTCTCATGAGGACCGCCACAGGAAAGATAGACCAAGAGTTACCCCTGCTGCAGATGATAGGTTCATTGGAGTTACCAGCCTCAGAAATTGCAGCCCAAATAAGTGCTTCACAGAGTTCAAATAACAGACACATCTCAACATCAACTGTTCAGAGGAGACTGCATGAATCAGGCTCTCATGGTCCAATTGCTTCATAAAAAAAACTACTAAAGGACACCAATAAGAAGAAGAGACTTGCTTGGGCCAAGAAACACGAGCAATGGACATTAGACCGGTGGAAATCTGTCCTTTGGTCTGATTAGTCCAAATTTGAGATTTTTCGTTCCAACCACCTCAGAATAGGTGAACTGATGATCTCCGCATGTGTGGTTCCCCCCATGAAGCATGGAGGAGGAAGTGTGATGGTGTGGGGGTGCTTTGCTTGTGACACTGTCAGTGATTTATTTAGAATTCAAGGCATAATTAACCAGCATGGCTACCACAGCATTCTGCAGCGTTACGCCATCCCATCTGGTTTGCGATTAGTGGGACTATCATTTGTTTTTCAACAGGACAATGACCCAAAACATACCTCTAGGCTGTGTAAGGGCTATTTGACCAAGAAAGAGAGTGATGGAGTGCTCCATCAGATTACCTGCTCTCCACAATCACCCAACCTCAACCCAATTGAGATGGTTTGGGATGAGTTGGACCACAGAGTGAATGAAAAGCAGCCACCAAGTGCTCAGCATATAGAGGTGTGTTGGGTCATTGTCCTGTTGAAAAACCAATTATAGTATAACTAAGCTGGCTATCTTCTGTATTCCACCCCTACCTTGTCACAACACAACTGATTGGCTCAAACGCATTAACCTCTTACATCTAGACGTTCCGCTAGCGGAACACCTGCTCCAATATCCAATGATGGGCGTGGCGCGAAATACAAACTCCTCTAAAATCCTAAAACTTCCATTTTTCAAACATATGACTATTTTACAGCATTTTAAAGACAAGACTCTCGTTAATCTAACCACACTGTCCGATTTCAAAAAGGCTTTACAGCGAAAGCAAAACATTAGATTATGTCAGCAGAGTACCCAGACAGAAATAATCAGACACCCATTTTTCAAGCTAGCATATAATGTCACAAAAAACAAAACCACAGCTAAATGCAGCACTAACCTTTGATGATCTTCATCAGATGACAACCCTAGGACATTATGTTACGCACTGATATAAAATGCTGTTTTTATATATAAATATGAACTTTATCGAACAAAAGAATGCATGTATTGTGTAAAATGGCTATGTGGCTACTTTTACGATATACTCCTCTAACATAATCTAATGTTTTGCTTTTGCTGTAAAGCCTTTTTGAAATCGGACAACGTGGTTCGATTCAGGAGAGGTGTATCTATAAAATGATACAATAAAAAAAAAAAAAATGTTTTAAATTATTACATTTTGTTATGCTAATGGCGATATGATTTTTCGCTGGATGTCCGTCCCTCATACGGGACGGAGGCCGCACAGGGGTTAACCTGATTGGGATAGGGGGCAGTATTTTCACGGCCGGATAAAAAACGTACCCGATTTAATCTGGTTACTACTCCTGCCCTGAATGGCGTCTCTGCAGTCTCTGGGCGAAAAACAGGACCATTCAGCCAGGACGGGCTGTTTTTGTGAGTGTTCAGGCAGGGAACAATGACACTGGAGATGCGCGTCCACGAGATGACTCCATGTTTTTCTTTCAGTCTTTGAATGAATACAACGTCGCCCGGTTGGAATATTATTGCTATTTTACGAGAAAAATAGCATAAAAATGGATTTTAAACAGCGTTTGACATGCTTCGAAGTACGGTAATGGAATATTTTGACATTTTTTGTCACGAAATGCGCTCGCGCGTCACCCTTTGGATAGTGACCTCAACGCACGAACAAAACTTTTCAATATAACTATGGATTATTTCGAACCAAAACAACATTTGTTGTTCAAGTAGAAGTCCTGGGAGTGCATTCTGACGAAGAACAGCAAAGGTAATCCAATTTTTCTTATAGTAAATCTGAGTTTGGTGAGGGCCAAACTTGGTGGGTGTCAAATTAGCTAGCCTGTGATGGCCGAGCTATCCACTCAGAATATTGCAAAATGTGCTTTCGCCGAAAAGCTATTTTAAAATCGGACAATGCGATTGCATAAAGGAGTTCTGTATCTACAATTCTTAAAATAATTGTTATGTTTTTTGTGAACGTTTATCGTGAGTAATTTAGTATATTCACCGGAAGTTTGTGGTGGGTATGCTAGTTCTGAACATCACATGCTAATGTAAAAACTGGTTTTTGATATAAATATGAACTTGATTGAACAAAACATGCATGTATTGTATAACATAATGTCCTAGGAGTGTCATCTGATGAAGATCATCAAAGGTTAGTGCTGCATTTAGCTGTGGTTTTGGTTTTTGTGACATATATGCTTGCTTTGAAAATGGCTGTGTGATTATTTTTGGCAGGGTACTCTCCTGACATAATCTAATGTTTTGCTTTCGCTGTAAAGCCTTTTTGAAATCGGACAATGTGGTTAGATTAACGAGAGTCTTATCTTTAAAATGTTGCAAAATAGTCATATGTTTGAGAAATGTAAGTTATAGCATTTTTGAGGTATTTGTATTTTGCGCCACGCCCTACCATTGGATATTGGTGAGGCGTTCCGCTAGCGGAACGTCTGTCAAATTCCACAAATTACTTTTTAACAAGGAAGTGCATTTCAGGTGACTTGATGCTGGTTGAGAGAATGCCAAGACTATGCAAAGCTGTCATCAAGGCAAAGGGCGACTACTTTGAATAATCTCAAATATAAAATACATTTTGATTTGTTGAACACTTAATTGGTTACTACATGAATCCTTGTGTGTTATTTCATACTTTTGATGTCTTCACTAATATTTTACAATGTTGAAAATAGTAAAATAAACAAAAACCCTTGAATGAGTAGGTGTCCTAACTTTTGACTGGTACTGTACATTACTGCACTTAACATTTTACTGTAACAGCACATTGTAAAGGAGCAGTGACTCTTCATCGAATAAAATACTATGGCTCGGGGTGAACAAGGGAGAGATTCATTCGAAACAGCGAGAGATAAAGAAAATGAGTGTCTCTGCCTTCATCCTTTCTTCTCCATTTCCCTGTTTTCCTGTTATGTGTGTTTGTGAGGAATGTGTGTGTTGGGGTAATTGTATATTGGAAACGCCTCAAATGACCGCAGAGGAGGAGTGATGGTGTCATTACAGCAGGCCCTCCTCTCTAAAACAGCTTTTAGAAATATGTCTGGGATTTACAGTAGAAAAACAACACTAATGAAGACCGAAGAGATTGTTAAACTCTTGATCATCTCTATAACACACACACACACACACACACACAACAATTAAGATGACTCCCACCCAGCTAATGTGAATATAAATATTACATACAAAAAATATGTGTCTCAGGGTAGAAATCACATTTCCTCTGTTGGATTGAGGCCCTTATTTCCATGGCCCTGGCATTTCATAGTGAGGATATAACCAGACCTCTGGTTGACATGTTATAAGACGTTATAACTGGGGTTTATCAGCCAGTGATTCCAGGCTGACACACTCTCTCAGTCAGATAGGGATTACTGTGGCTTATTAGACTAGCTCTCTGTTGATGATACATCTTCGACAGTAGCTCTCTCTGTCGGAAAGGCTGTGAATAAATAGCAATTATCATAGCAGAATAGATGGAAGCTTATCATATCAGAGCTGTATCTCTGCCCATATTGTGAAGTGGAGCAGAGCATCCTGGGCGAACTCCAGCTCAGAAAGGAAGATCAGCTCCAGAGATGTCTAGTGAGAGAAAGTTCCAGCTCCTATGTTTTCCCACAAGTTAGCTTTCGTTGGGTTAGCCAAGGCCAGTGTGCATCCTTGCTGAATCAGCACACACACGCACATGCTACCCTAGCGTGTGCACAACATACGTTGTGCTGTGCTGTCCACACAACACATAGAGTAAAAGCCAACCTAAAGAATGTACAGTCCACCAAGTCCTCAGTTACACTCTCTCCTTCCTCCCTTAATCTACCTCTCCCCTCTCCCTCTATCTCTCTCCCTGTCTCTCTCTCCTTCCCTGTCTCGCTCTCTTTCTCTGTCTCTCTCTCGCTCTCTGTCTCGCTCGCTCTCTCCTATTGCTCCACAATTAATTTCAGATATTCAGCCTAATATTCCCCATTGGACCAGAGTTATGTCTGTGTGTCTTCCAGCCTTGTGAAAAGTAGGGGTCAGGTTAATCTCACAGGAATTAATACATTAGTCTGAAGAGGTATGATACAAATAGTTCATTATTTCATTCAGAAATAAATACATTTTAACAAATGCCTTGGTAAAATCTCGATTGAAATATTAAATGTTCACTGACATGACTGAGAATATTTAAGGCGTTGCTACTGATAAGAACATAGAGAGGTGTTGCATCATCATTGAAAGTCAGAAGCCATTTCCATTGCAAATGATGCAGAACAATTTGTTCACCAATTGAGAATATCAGCAGCGCATCAACCTTCAACCACCCTTATTCTCTCTCTCTCTCTCTCTCTCTCTCTCTCTCTCTCTCTCTCTCTCTCTCCCTCTCCCTCTCCCTCTGTTTTTTCTCTCACCCGCCCCTGTCTCTGCCTCTCCCTTCCTCTTATTCTCCCTCTCTTCATCCCATCATACCTCTCTGGCCCTGGGATGTGGTTGCCACAGCAACCGGGCCAACTATGCTGGAGTGGTGCTTCTGCTAAATGCCTTGAACGGAAACTGAGTGTGTGTGAGTACGTGTGTGAGTACGTGTGTGTGTGTGTGTGTGTGTGTGTGTGTGTGTGTGTGTGTGTGTGTGTGTGTGTGTGTGTGTGTGTGTGTGTGTGTGTGTGTGTGTGTGTGTCTGTGTCTGTGTCTGTGTGCGTGTGTGTGTGTGTGTGCGTGCGTGGTATGTGGTGTGTGTGTGTGAGAGAGAGAGCGAGAGAGAGAGAGAGAGAGAGAGAGAGAGAGAGAGAGAGAGGACCACGTCCACAGCACGGTTCATAGGGTAGCAGGTTGTAGATAGAAGGCTGAAGTGGTCTAATGATGTAAAGCTACCATCACAACAACCTCACATAATAATAATAACAAGAATAATAATAACAAGAATAATACGATATACATGATAATAATAATAATGACAATATGCCATTTAGCTAACACTTTTATCCAATGCGACTTGCATACAGCTCTATGTCCTAAAGCTGCTGGAACCAGAAGAAAAACACAATGCTTCCCACTCTATCTATATAATACCAAACCTACTATAGCAACACTATCAGCAATACAGAGTTCCGACCCAACTGTAGCAATACCTTTAGCTGTATACTTACCAGCATCTACAACAAGTATAGCATCACAATATCACGTGTCTACCCCACCATCCACAACAAAAACCCAGCTGTAGCAGATTCATCATCATCCTCACCATCCTCATCATCTTCATCTTCATCATCCACTCTCTTTATCACTAGAGCAACAATAGTGCTACTAAAATAATGAGTTGTTCTCTATTACTGGTTGTTCTCAGCATCACGGGCTCACAGTATTAGGTATCACAGTATGAATCATCCTCCCATCTCCCATCTCTCCCTCCCTCCCGCGCCTCTCCTCCCCCCCCCCCCCCCCCCCCCCCCAAAGCTAAAGTGGGAATCCTGTGAAATGTGCAGGAAACCCAGAGCTTCGGTCAACGCTTTACCCAGAATTCTCTGTGTGTTTAGGGACAACACAGGAGGCTTTAGGCTAGATATGAGGACACAGGTCCATACCTCTGTAATTCAAAAAAAGGAATAATATTGTCAAAGGCCCAGTGCAGTCAAAAATGTGATTTCCCTGTGTTTTATATATACTGCATTTCCACACTATGAGGTTGGAAAATTGTGCTGTGAAAAAAAAAAAGGATAATGCCCTTTTAATGTAAGTGTCACGTCCTGACCAGTAATAGGGGTTATTTGTATTGTAGTTTGGTCAGGACGTGGCAGAGGGTCTTTGTTTTAAGTGGTTTGGGGTGGTGGTTTGCTTAGAAGGGTGTTTGATTTATTATTTCCGGGTTTTGGGTTATGTTCTATGTTTTTTTGTATTTCTATGTTCTCTCTAGTTTAGTAATTCTATGTTAGGTAATTGGGTGTTGGACTCTCAATTGGAGGCAGGTGTTTGTAGTTGCCTTTGATTGAGAGTCCTATATATAGGTATGTGTTTTGTTTGTGTTTTGTGGGAGATTGTTCTGTGAATAGCCTTGTGCCTTACCAGACTGTTATTCGTCGTTGTGTCTTTTTTGGTGTACGTGTTTAATTAGTTTTTTCCTTCTTTGTCCTATTAATAAAGAAGATGAGTGCACATTTCCCCGCTGCGTCTTGGTCCGCTTTATCCGACGACAACCGTTAAAGAATCTCCCACCAAACAAGGACCAAGCAGCGGGGTAAGGAGCAAGGGAACAAATATATGGACTATCAGGGGAATTGGACATGTGTAACGACTGTCTGAGGAAGAAGTGGACCAAAATGCGGCGGAGTTAGGGTTTGTCATATTTAATCACACGAACACTTTACAACTACACAAAAACAAGGAAACTGACAGCCAACACAGTCCTGTCAGGTGCAACCACTGTGACAAGAACAATTACCCACCACCCCAAAGAAAAACACACACTACTATATAGGACTCCCAATCAAAGGCAACTCAACACACCTGCCTTCAATTGGGAGTCCAATCACCCACACAACATTTAACACACACAAACCCCCTGCCACATCCTGACCAAAACTAACACAATTACGCCCTCTGCTGGTCAGGACGTGACAGTACCCCCCCCTCAAGGTGCAGACCACGGAATGCACCTAAAAGAAAAAACAAACCCCCAAACAACAAAAAATATCCCCCTAAACAATAAGGGAGGGAAGGGAGGGTGGCTGCCGTCACCGACGGCACTGTGCTACACCCTCCCTCCCCAACCCACCTATCCTGGAGGTGGCTCAGGTGCAGGACGTGGACCTCGCTCCACCTGTGGCGTCGCCCACTTCGGTGGTGCCGATAGCTGTGCCGGGCAGACGGGCCACTCGGACTGACCCTGGCAGACGGACCACTCTGGCTGGGCCGGAAGACATGCGGGCCACTCGGGCTGGACCGGAGGACAGGCGCGACATTAGGGCTAGGCCGGAGGACAGGCAGGCCATTCGGGCTGGTCCGGAGGACAGGCGGGCCACTCGGGCTGGACCGGAGGACAGGCGGGCCACTCGGGCCACTCGGGCTGGGCCGGAGGACAGGCGGGCCACTCGGGCTGGGCCGGAATACAGGCGGGCCACTCGGGCTGGGCCGGAGGACAGGCTGGCCACTCGGGCTGGGCCGGAGGACAGGCGGGCCACTCGGGCTGGGCCGGAGGACAGGCGGGCCACTCGGGCTGGGCCGGAGGACAGGAGGGCCACTCGGGCTGGGCCGGAGGACAGGAGGGCCACTCGGGCTGGGCCGAGTGGCCCGTCTGGTAGGAGGATGCTCCCCGTGTTTTTTGGGATGAACGAATGGAGTGGAGGTCCCCGTGTTTTTTGGGATGAACGAATGGAGTGGAGGGCGCCATGGTATGCGGAAGTGTGCACGATCTCGCCCATACGCACGCACAGTCCAGTGCGAGTGATCCCAGCCCCTCACAAGTGCCGTGCTAGAGTGGGCATCCAGCCTGGTAGGAGGCTGCCTGCACAGCGCATCTGGTCACCGGTGCGCCTCCTAGGTCCAGGCTACCCTACACTCGCTCTACGCACGGCCACCATCAGGCCCCTGCATAGCCCAGTCTGCCCTGTACCAGCACTCCGCTCGTACAGGGCTACTAGTTCCATCCAGCCAGGACGGGTTGTGCAGGAGGTGCGATCGAGACCGCCAGTGCGCCTCCACGGCCCGATACCTCCAGTACCAGCACCACGGATCAGGCTTCCAGTGCGTCAGCCCAGTCCAACTCAGCCCGTTCCTGCTCCCCGCACTTGCCCTGAAGTGCGTGTCCCCAAACTGGCACATCCAGTACCAGTACCACGCATCAGGCTTCCAGTGCGTCAGTCCAGTCTCAAGCTTCCGGCAACAGTGTCCAGTCCAGAGTATCCGGCAACAGTGTCCAGTCCAGAGTATCCGGCAACAGTGTCCAGTCCAGAGTATCCGGCGACAGTGCCCCGTCCAGAGTGTCCGGAAACAGTGCCCCGTCCAGAGTGTCCGACGACAGTGCCCCATCCAGAGTATCCGACAACAGTGCCACGTCCAGAGTATCCGACAACAGTGCCACGTCCAGAGTATGCGACAACAGTACCCCGTCCAGAGTATCCGGTAAGAGTGTCTAGCCCGGAACCGAGTGAGACGGCCTACAGTTCGGAACCAAGGGAGACGGCCCACTGTTCAGAGCCGAGTGAGACGGCCCACAGTTCGGAGAGGAGTGAATGGGTCTACAGTCCGGAACCGAGCAAGACGGCCTACAGTCCGGAACCGAGTGAGTCTGCCTGCGGTCCGGAATCGAGTGAGTCTGCCTGCGGTCCGGAACCGAGTGAGTCTGCCTGCGGTCCGGAACCGAGTGAGTCGGCCTACAGTCCGGAGCCCCCAGAGACGCTCTGCAGCCCTGAGTATTCTGCAGGGGTGGACAGGTTGGGTGGGGGTAGTAGACCGGAACCTGAGCCACCTCCAGTATAGGTGGGTTGGGGAGGGGGGGTGTTGCACGAGTGCCGTCGGTGACGGCAGCCACCCTCCCTTCCCTCCCTTTAGTTTAGGGGGATTTTTTTTGTGTTGGGGGTATTTGTTTATTTATGTGAGGTGCATCCGGGGTCTCCACCTTTGGGGGGGGGTACTGTCACATCCTGACCAGTAATAGGGGTTATTTGTATTGTAGTTTGGTCAGGACGTGGCAGAGGGTATTTGTTTTATGTGGTTCAGGGTGGTGGTTTGCTTAGAAGGGTGTTTGATTTATTATTTCCGGGTTTTGGGTTATGTTCTATGTTCTCTCTAGTTTAGTAATTCTATGTTAGGTAATTGGGTGTTGGACTCTCAATTGGAGGCAGGTGTTTGTAGTTGCCTTTGATTGAGAGTCCTATATATAGGTATGTGTTAAGTTTGTGTTTTGTGGGAGATTGTTCTGTGTATAGCCTTACCAGACTTATTCGTCGTTGTGTCTTTTTTGGTGTACGTGTTTATTTTGGTTTTTCCTTCTTTGTCCTATTAATAAAGAAGATGAGTGCACATTTCCCTGCTGCGTCTTGGTCCGCTTTATCCGACGACAACCGTTACAGTAAGAGCTGTTTGAAATGAACCGCCTGAAATTTCAGCCTGTTTTGGTGGGATGGAGTTTTGGCCTACCTGGTGACATCATCAGGCGGTAAATTAGTTAATAGACCAATAAGAAAGAGAGTTCCAATCCTCTCTGGCAATAACAGCTAATTCATTTCCAATTTTCCCCTCCCCTCTCAAACCACTCCCAGGCAATCCTAGCAACTTACTTGAGAAATTGCACTTTGCTAAGAAACTAGTTTTGTATTTTTTCTTTTACAATTTTCATTGAAAATAATCACAGTAAGGTACTTAATTGTTACCCAGAAATGATTTGATATTGAGAAAAAAACATCTGCATTGGACATTTAACAATAAAGAAAATCACTTAAGGGTCAACATCAGAATATTAATGCTCTGAGTCTGGTGCCTCCTCTCTGTTCTCTGCTAACTGTCCATCTTTCCAAAATAAGAAAAATGATGCATTACTCACCTCACTGACAACTGGAGCTCACACCTAACAAAATAGTTCGATTTTTCACTGACACAAGCGCTCATATTGGCCTCATCATCATCATCATCATCATCCTGATCATTAAATTAATCAAACAAATGAAGAGGAAGAGGAGGAGAGTAACAAGCAGGGCTCAAATTGAAGGAGGTATGTGGGGGGTATGCCAAAAAGGAAAAAGCATATTCAGATTATATAAAGTGATCTATAATGACGCTTAACTCCGTGCTTGAGGCTAAACAACAAGCTGTAACTTTTGCGAGAAATATGTGATTCGGATGAACATGGGGTTGTCTTTGGTTCGTCTTTATGACATTCAGAGGCTGAGCTGCAATCTTCTAAAGTCTAGGACTCAAAACCTTATTTTGCTTGGGAAGTAATCCAATGTTTGCAGGCCCCTACTCTGTTGTGAGTTTATGACTTCCTGAAAAAGATGTTTCAATAAATGGATACTTGATATTTCATATAGATTCCTATATTATAACATATTTGTAAGCAGAAGAACATTTGTGAAAATAGCCTAGACTTGCTTTTCTCTATCCTCATTATAATGAACTAGCCTACCCAAAAGATGTAATGAGTAATTTTACACTACTGTCCATACAATTGCAGGAAATTGCTTTAGTGGTGTATTTAACGCTGCATATCTACAAAAGCATCTGGGCACCCCTTCAATTAGTGGATTTGGCTATTTCAGCCACACCCATTGCTAACAGGTGTATAAAATCAAGCACACCGCCATGCAACCTCCATAGAGAAACATTAGCAGTAGAATGGCCTTACTGAAGAGTTCAGTGATTTTCAACGTGACACCGTCATACGATGCCACCTTTCCAACAAGTCAGTTCAAATTTCTGCCCTGCTAGAGCTGCCCCGGTCAACTGTAAGTGCTGTTATTGTGAAGTGCAAAGATCTAGGAGCAACAACGGCTCAGCCGTGAAGTGGTAGGCCACACAAGCTCACAGAACTGGACCGCCGTCTGACGTCTGTTGCAACACTCACTACCGATTTCCAAACTGCCCCTGGAAGCAACATCAGCACAAGAACTGTTTGTCAGAAATTTCATGAAATGGTTTTCCATGGCCAAGCAGCCGCACAGAAGCCTAAGATCACCATGCACAATTCCAAGCGTTGGCTGGAGTGGTGTAAAGCTTGCCTCCACTGGACTCGGGAGCAATGGAAACACATTATCTGGACTTATGAATCACGCTTCACCATCTGGCGGACAAATCTGGGTTGGGAGAACACTACCTGCCCGAAAGCATAGTGTCAACTGTAAAGTTTGGTGGAGGAGGAATAAAGGTCTGGGGCTGTTTTTCATGGTTCGGGCTAGGTCCCTTAGTTCTAGTGATCTTAACGCTACAGCATACAAGGACATTCTGTGCTTCCAACTTTCTGCCAACAGTTTGGGAAAGGCCCTTTCCTGTTTCAGCATGACAATGCCCCCGGGCACAAAGCGAGGTCCATACAGAAATGGTTTGTTGAGATTGGTGTGGAAGAACTTGACTGGCCTGCACAGAGCCCTGACCTCAACCCCATCTAACACCTTTGGGATAAATTGGAACACTGACTGCGACCCAGGCCTATGTGCCCGACCTCACTAATGCTCTTGTGGCTGCATGGAAGCAAGTTCCCGCAGCAATGTTCCAACATCTAGTGGAAAGCTTTCCCAGAAGAGTGGAGGCTGTTATAGCAGCAAAGGGGGACCAACTACATATTAACACCCATGATTTTGGAATGAGATGTTCGACCAGCAAGTGTCCACATACTTTTGGTCATGTAGTGTATCTCAGTGATGAACAATAATTAAAGTAGGCCCAAATGCAGGCTCCAGTCAGCATTCTTGACTCCAACCTTAACCAACTAATATTTCACACGTATCGGTTGAACTTATTTGATCTATCACAATAGCTAGTGTAAGTCAGTGGAACTATGAGCTAAAATACTGTATAGGGTAATTCATGTTCTGATCCCAGAAATGTTCCAAACGCTCAAACAGCTATTTCTCTCAAATTTTGGGCACAGATTTGTTTACATCCCTGCTAGTGACCATTTGTCATTTGCCAAGATAATCCATCCACCTGACAGGTTTGGCATATCGAGAAGCTGATTATTGCTGATCATTCCACAGATGCACCTTTTTCTGGGGACAATTAAAGGCCACACTAAAATGTGCAGTTTTGTCACACAAAACAATGCCACAGATGTCTCAAGTCTTGAGGGAGCATGCAATTGGCATGCTGAGTGCAGGAATGTCCACCAGAGCTGTTGCTACAGTATTGAATGTTCATTTATCTACCATAAGTCTCACAACCGCAGACCACGTACGTGTATGTCGTCGTGTGGGTACGCGGTTTGCTGATGTCAACATTGTGAACAGAGTGCCCCATGTGGCAGTGGGGTTATGGTAGGGTCAGGCATAAACTACCGACAATGAACACAATTACATTTATCAATGGCAATTTGAACGCAGAGAGATACCGTGACGAGATCCTGAGGCCCATTGTTGTGCCATTTATCTTCCACCATCACCTTACGATTTAGCATGATAATGCACAGCCCCATGTCGCAAGGATCTGTACACAATTCCTGGAAGCTGAAAATGTCCCAGTTCTTCCATGGTCTGCATACTCACCAGACATGTCACCCATTGAGCATGTTTGGGATGCTCTGGATCAACGAGTACGACAGCATGTTCCAGTTCCCGCCAATTTCCAGCAACTTCGCACAGCCATTGAAGAGGATTGGACAATCTTCCACAGGCCACAATCAACAGCCTGATCAACTCTATGTGAAGGAGATGTATGAGGCAAATGGTGGACACACCAGATACTGACTGGTTTTCTGATTCACGCCCCTACTTTTTTAATGTATCTGTGACCAACAGATGCATATCTGTTTTCCCAGTCATGTGAAATCTATACATTAGAGCCAAAGATATTTATTTGAATTGACTGATTTCCTTATATGAACTGCAACTCAGTAAAATCGTAGAAAAGTTTTGTTCAGTATAGCTAGATGAGACAACCACATATTCCAGTCGAATATACAGGATGAAACATTCCATTCCACCTAAACAATATACATAGTGTTTTGCAAAAAAAACTTCATACACAACTAAAATCTATTAATAACAAATTTGAGAACAGTAATATTTAACACACACATGAAGGTAATCATAAGCAATCATATAGCATTTTGGAAATAGCAAGTGAAAAGACTGCTCTCTGAGGGCTGGAGGGCACTACATAATGACATAGATGTCTCCATTAAAGTTAATACAGCATACATTGACTTTATCATCTCCCTTACATCTGAATGAAAATACATAGTGCTTGTCTGTTCAGCTCTGTTCTGTTGGTTCAGGTCCATTACTGTGTGTGGCAGGCAGGGTTGGGTGAGAGGTAGGCAGACAGGGTTGGGTGAGAGGTAGGCAGGCAGGATTGGGTGAGTGGTAGGCAGACAGGGTTGGGTGAGAGGTAGGCTGGCAGAATTGGATGAGAGGTAGGCAGGCAGGGTTGGGTGAGAGGTAGGCAGGCAGGGTTGGGTGAGAGGTAGGCAGGCAGGGTTGGGTCCTGTTTGGCCCTGTCCGGGGGTATCATCGGATGGGGCCACAGTGTCTTCTGATCCCTCCTGTCTCAGCCTCCAGTATTTATGCTGCAGTAGTTTATGTGTCGGGGGGCTAGGGTCAGTCTGTTACATCTGGAGTATTTCTCTTGTTTTATCCGGTGTCCTGTGTGAATTTAAATATGCTCTCTCTAATTCTCTCTTTCTCTCTTTCTGTCTTTCTCTCGGAGGACCTGAGCCCTAGGACCATGCCTCAGGACTACCTGGTATGATGACTCCTTGCTGTCCCCAGTCCACCTGGCCGTGCTGCTGCTCCAGTTTCAACTGTTCTGCCTGCGGCTATGGAACCCTGACCTGTTCACCGGACGTGCTTGTTGCACCCTCGACAACTACTATGATTATTATTATTTGACCATGCTGGTCATTTATGAACATTTTAACATTTTAACATCTTGACCATGTTCTGTTATAATATCCACCCTGCACAGCCAGAAGAGGACTGGCCACCCCTCATAGCCTGGTTCCTCTCTAGGTTTCTTCCTAGGTTTTTGGCCTTTCTAGGGAGTTTTTCCTAGGGAGTTTTTCCTAGCCACCGTGCTTCTTTCACATGCTTTGCTTGCTGTTTGGGATTTTAGGCTGGGTTTCTGTACAGCACTTTGAGATATCAGCTGATGTACGAAGGGCTATATAAAAATAAATTTGATTTGATTTGATTTGATTTGGGTGAGAGGTAGGCAGGCAGGGTTGGGTGAGAGGTAAGCAGACAGGGTTGGGTAAGAGGTAGGCAGACAGGGTTGGATGAGAGGTAGGCAGGCAGGATTGGGTGAGGTAGGCAGACAGGGTTGGGTGAGAGGTAGGCAGACAGGGTTGGGTGAGAGGTAGGCTGGCAGAATTGGGTGAGAGGTAGGCAGGCAGGATTGGGTGAGAGGTAGACAGACAGGGTTGGGTGAGAGGTAGGCTGGCAGAATTGGGTGAGAGGTAGGCTGGCAGAATTGGGTGAGAGGTAGGCAGGCAGGGTTGGGTGAGAGGTAGGCTGGCAGAATTGGGTGAGAGGTAGGCAGGCGGGGTTGGGTGAGAGGTAGGCAGGCAGGGTTGGGTGAGAGGTAAGCAGACAGGGTTGGGTGAGAGGTAGGCAGGCAGGGTTGGGTGAGAGGTAGGCAGACAGGGTTGGATGAGAGGTAGGCAGGCAGGATTGGGTGAGAGGTAGGCGGACAGGGTTGGGTGAGAGGTAGGCAGACAGGGTTGGGTGAGAGGTAGGCTGGCAGAATTGGGTGAGAGGTAGGCAGGCAGGATTGGGTGAGAGGTAGGCAGACAGGGTTGGGTGAGAGGAAGGCTGGCAGAATTGGATGAGAGGTAGGCAGGCAGGGTTGGGTGAGAGGTAGGCTGGCAGAATTGGGTGAGAGGTAGGCAGGCAGGGTTGGGTGAGAGGTAGGCAGACAGGGTTGGGTGAGAGGTAGGCTGGCAGAATTGGGTGAGAGGTAGGCAGGCAGGATTGGGTGAGAGGTAGGCAGACAGGGTTGGGTGAGAGGAAGGCTGGCAGAATTGGGTGAGAGGTAGGCAGGCAGGGTTGGGTGAGAGGTAGGCTGGCAGAATTGGGTGAGAGGTAGGCAGGCAGGGTTGGGTGAGAGGTAAGCAGACAGGGTTGGGTGAGAGGTAGGCAGGCAGGGTTGGGTGAGAGGTAGGCAGACAGGGTTTGGTGAGAGGTAGGCAGGCAGGATTGGGTGAGAGGTAGGCGGACAGGGTTGGGTGAGAGGTAGGCAGGCAGGGTTGGGTGAGAGGTAGGCAGGCAGGGTTGGGTGAGAGGTAGGCAGGCAGGGTTGTAAGGAGAGGGAGGCAGCCAGGTAAAAATTTTCCCTTACACCTATCCCTAAACCTAACCCTAACCCTAACCCTAACCCTTACCCAGTGGTGGGAAAAGTGTCCAATTGTCATACTTGAGTAAAAGTAAAGATACCTTAGTAGAAAATGACTCAAGTAAAAGTAAAAGTCACCAAGTAAAATACTTGAGTAAAAATCAAAAAATATTTGGTTTTAAATACACTTAAATGCAGTTTGGGCTCCCAAGTGGCACAGTGGTCTAAGGCACTGTATCTCAGTGCTAGAGGTGTCCCTACAGACACCCTGGTTCAAATCTAGGCTGTATCACAACTGGCAGTGATTGTGAGTCCCATAGGGCGGTGCACAATTAGCCTATTGCTGTCCGGGTTTGGTGTTGTCACGTCCTGACCATATAGAGGATATTTTGTTATTGTAGTTAGGTCAGGATGTGGCAGAGGGTAGTTTATTTATGTATTATGGGGTTTTTGGTCACTGGTCTATGTTTGTATTTCTATGTGTATATTCTAGGGTAGTTTTTCTATGTGTAGGTTGGGTGCTGGACTCTCAATTGGAGGCAGGTGTTTCTAGTTGCCTCTGATTGGGAGTCCTATAAATAGGTGTGTGTTTTGTTTGTCACTTGTGGGTAGTTGTTTGAGAGCACTGCTTTTGTTGAGCCTGCTTCTCTGTTCCTGTTGTTAGTTTGTTTATTGTTTTTCCGTGGTGTTCTCATTGTTATAATAAATATGATGAACACTAACTCCGCTGCACCTTGGTCCCATTCTCTCTTCCACGACAGTTGTGACAGAACTACCCACCACAACAGGACCAAGCAGCGGAGGAAATCTGGCGAGGACCGGGGAAAACGGCTGGTAAGGGAGCCCGAGAGGCAGCCCCAATAATTTTTTTGGGGGGGGCACAAGGGCAGTTTGGCGGGGCGAGGATGGAGCCCCAGGCTAGCTCCCCGTACCATTTTTGGGCAGACACGAACTGGACAGGTCCCGTGCTTTGGGGTGATGGGTACTGTGACGAGGCTGAGCATTTTCAGGCCGGTATGCGCAGTGCCAGCGCCCCGCATGTGCCAGGGGAAAGTGGGCATCCAGCCAGTAGGGGTGATGCCAGCCCTGTGCTCGAGACCGCCAATGCGCCTCTACGGTCCAGTGTTTCCCGCTACACGCACTAGCCTTGAGGTGCGTGTCTCCAGGCTGGCACGTCCAGTACCAGCCCCACGCATCAGGCTTCTAGTGCGTCAGCCCAGCCTCGCTATTCTGGAGCCGCCAGAGCCGCCAGCCATTCTGGAGCCGCCAGAGACGCCAGCCAGTCTGGAGCCGCCAGAGCCGCCAGCCAGTCTGGAGCCGCCAGAGCCGCCAGCAAGTCTGGAGCTGCCAGCCAGTCTGGAGCCGCCAGCCAGTCTGGAGCCGCCAGAGCCGCCAGCCAGTCTGGAGCCGCCAGAGCTGCCAGCCAGGCCGGAGCCGCCAGGGACATCAGCCAGGCGAGCGCAGCAAGTGTCGCCCGCCAGCCGGGCGCAGCCAGGGTCGCCCGCCAGCCGGGCGCAGCAGGAATCGCCAGCCGGGCGCAGTCAGGGTCGCCCACCAGTCCTCCGACGCGGCCAGGGGCGCCACCTAAGTGGGCGACGCCGAGGGTGGAGCGGGGTCCACGTCCCGCACCTGATCCGCCTCCAATATAGGTGGGTTGGGGAGGGGGGGTGTAGCACAGTGCCGTCGTTGACGGCAGCCACCCTCCCTTCCCTCCCTTTAGTTTAGGGGGATTTTTCTGTTTGTTTTGGGGGTTTTCTGTGTTTTGTATAGGTGCATCCGGGGTCTGCACCTTTGGGGGGGGTACTGTCACGTCCTGACCAGTAGAGAGGATATTTTGTTATTGTAGTTTGGTCAGGACGTGGCAGAGGGTAGTTTATTTATGTATTACGGGGTTTTTGGTCACTGGTCTATGTTTGTATTTCTATGTGTATATTCTAGGGTAGTTTTTCTATGTGTAGGTTGGGTGCTGGACTCTCAATTGGAGGCAGGTGTTTCTAGTTGCCTCTGATTGGGAGTCCTATAAATAGGTGTGTGTTTTGTTTGTCACTTGTGGGTAGTTGTTTGAGAGCACTGCTTTTGTTGAGCCTGCTTCTCTGTTCCTGTCGTTAGTTTGTTTATTGTTTTTCCGTGGTGTTCTCATTGTTATAATAAATATGATGAACACTAACTCCGCTACACCTTGGTCCCATTCTCTCTTCCACGACAGTTGTGACAGAACTACTCACCACAACAGGACCAAGCAGCGGAGGAAATCTGGCGAGGACCGGGGAAAACGGCTGGTAAGGGAGCCCGAGAGGCAGCCCCAATAATTTTTTTTGGGGGGGCACAAGGGCAGTTTGGCAGGGCGAGGATGGAGCCCCAGGCCAGCTCCCCGTACCATTTTTGGGCAGACACGAACTGGACAGGTCCCGTGCTTTGGGGTGATGGGTACTGTGACGAGGCTGAGCATTTTCAGGCCGGTATGCGCAGTGCCAGCGCCCCGCATGTGCCAGGGGAAAGTGGGCATCCAGCCAGTAGGGGTGATGCCAGCCCTGTGCTTGAGACCGCCAGTGCGCCTCTACGGTCCAGTGTTTCCCGCTACACGCACTAGCCTTGAGGTGCGTGTCTCCAGGCTGGCATGTCCAGTACCAGCCCCACGCATCAGGCTTCTAGTGCGTCAGCCCAGCCTCGCTATTCTGGAGCCGCCAGAGCCGCCAGCCAGTCTGGAGCTGCCAGCCAGTCTGGAGCCGCCAGCCAGTCTGGAGCCGCCAGAGCCGCCAGCCAGTCTGGAGCCGCCAGAGCCGCCAGCCAGGCCGGAGCCGCCAGGGACATCAGCCAGGCGAGCGCAGCAAGTGTCGCCCGCCAGCCGGGCGCAGCCAGGGTCGCCCGCCAGCCGGGCGCAGCAGGAATCGCCAGCCTGGCGCAGTCAGGGTCGCCCACCAGTCCTCCGACGCGGCCAGGGGCGCCACCTAAGTGTGCGACGCTGAGGGTGGAGCGGGGTCCACGTCCCGCACCTGATCCGCCTCCAATATAGGTGGGTTGGGGAGGGGGGGTGTAGCACAGTGCCGTCGTTGACGGCAGCCACCCTCCCTTCCCTCCCTTTAGTTTAGGGGGATTTTTCTGTTTGTTTTGGGGGTTTTCTGTGTTTTGTATAGGTGCATCCGGGGTCTGCACCTTTGGGGGGGGTACTGTCACGTCCTGACCAGTAGAGAGGATATTTTGTTATTGTAGTTTGGTCAGGACGTGGCAGAGGGTAGTTTATTTATGTTTTACGGGGTTTTTGGTCACTGGTCTATGTTTGTATTTCTATGTGTATATTCTAGGGTAGTTTTTCTATGTGTAGGTTGGGTGCTGGACTCTCAATTGGAGGCAGGTGTTTCTAGTTGCCTCTGATTGGGAGTCCTATAAATAGGTGTGTGTTTTGTTTGTCACTTGTGGGTAGTTGTTTGAGAGCACTGCTTTTGTTGAGCCTGCTTCTCTGTTCCTGTCGTTAGTTTGTTTATTGTTTTTCCGTGGTGTTCTCATTGTTATAATAAATATGATGAACACTAACTCCGCTGCACCTTGATCCCATTCTCTCTTCCACGACAGTTGTGACAGGTGTAGGCAATCATTGTAAATAAGAATTTGTTCTGAACTGACTTGCCTAGTTAAATAAAGGTTACATTTAAGTAAATGTAATTGCTAAAATATACTTAAGTATCAAAAGTAAAAGTAAAAATAACTTGAAATTCCTTATATTAAGCAAACCAGACAGCACCATTTTATTTATTTATGGATAACCAGGGGTACACTCCAAAACTCCAACATCATTTCCAAACAAAGCATTTGTGTTTGATGAGTTCACCAGATCAGAGGCAGTAGGGAATGATGTGTGAATTGGACCATTTCCTGTCCATCTAAGCATTCAAAATGTAACGAGTACTTTTTGGTGTCAGAGAAAATGTATTGGGTAAAAAGTACATTATTTTCTTTAGGAATGTAATGAGGTAAAGTTATCAAAAATGTAAATAGTAAAGTAAAGTACAGTTACTTACACCAGTGCCCTTAACCTTACCATAACCCTAACCTTAACCTGTAGCCCTAAACCTAACTCCTAACGATAATCCTAAACCTAACCACTAACCCCTTACCCTCACCATAACCCTAATTGTAACCCTAACCTTAAACCTAACCCCTAAGCTTAAAATAGCCTTTGTGCTCATGGTGATGTGGGAAATGTCCCATGAGGGAGAATTGTCCTTGTTGTGGACTACACTGAGTATACAAAACACTAGGAACACCTGCTCTTTCCATGACATAGACTGACCAGGTGAATCCAGGTGAAAGCTATGATCACTTATTGATATCACTTCTTAAATCCACTTCAATCAGTGTGGATGAAGGGGAGGAGACAGGTTAAAGAAGGATGTTTAAGCCTTGAGACAACTGAGACATGGATTGTGTATGTGTGCCATTCAGAGGATGAATGGGCAAGACAGAAGATTTAAAGTGCCTTTGAATGGGGAAAGGTAGTAGGTGCCAGGCACATGGAAAGCATTGGAGTCAACATGGGCCAGAATCCCTGTTGAACGCTTTAAACAATTGAGGCTGTTCTCAGGGCAAAAGGATGTGCGACACAATATTTGGAAGGTGTTCCTAGTGTTTTGTACACTCAGTGTATTTCTGTGTGAAAGAGGAGGGTCTGTGAATGCCCAAATAGTTTGTTGTACTGATATATGGCATGAGTCATACTTGGGTCTACATCTCTATTTCTCACCCTCTCTCCCTCTATCTCTACCACCCCCCCTCAACAAAAGTGAAATAAACAATACAAATTAACAGAAAACATTACACTCGCAGAAGTTCCAAAAGAATAAAGACGTTTCAAATGTCATATTATGTTTATATACAGTGTTGTAACGATGTGCAAATAGTTCAAGTACAAAAGGAAAAAAATGTAATAAAAATGGGTTCTATTTAGAATGCTGTTTGTTATTCACTGGTTGCCCTTTTCTTGTGGCAACAGGTCACAAATCGTGCTGCTGTGATGGCACACTGTGGTATTTCACCTAGTAGCTATGGGAGTTTATCAAAATTGTTTTTGAATTCTTTGGGGATCTGTGTAATCTGAGGGAAATGTGTCTCTTATATGGTCATACATTTGGAAGGAGGTTAGGAAGTACAGGTCAGTTTCCACCTCATTTTGTGGGCAGTGTGCACATAGAATGTCTTCTCTTGATAGCCAGGTCTTCCTATGGTGACCTTTCTCAATAGCAAGGCTATTCTCACTGAGTCTGTACAAAGTCAAACCTTTCCTTAAATTTGGATCAGTTACAGTGGTCAGGTTATTCTGTCACTGTTTACTCTCTGTTTTTACTCTCTGCTAGGTCCATTTTCTCAATTTCCGCCTGAATGACGTGCCCAAAGTAAACTGCCTGTTGCTCAGGCCCTGAAGCCAGGATATGCATATAATTGGTACCATTGGAAAGGAAACACTTTGAAGTTTGTAGAAATGTTAAAATAAGGTATGAGAATATAACACAATAGATATCCTCTCTGGGCTAGGCGGGACGAATTCGTCCCACCTACGTAACAGCCAGTTGAATCCTGTGGCGCGATTTTTAAAACCTTTGAAATGCTATTACTTCAATTTCTCAAACATGACTATTTTACAGCTATTTAAAGACAAGACTCTCGTTAATCTAACCACACTGTCCGATTTCAAAAAGGCTTTACAACGAAAGAAAAACATTAGATTATGTCAGCAGAGTACCCAGCCAGAAATAATCAGACACCCATTTTTCAAGCTAGCATATAATGTCACAAAAACCCAGAAGACAGCTAAATGCAGCACTAACCTTTGATGATCTTCATCAGATGACAACCCTAGGACATTATGTTATACAATACATGCATGTTTTGTTCAATCAAGTTCATATTTATATCAAAAACCAGCTTTTTACATTAGCATGTGACGTTCAGAACTAGCATACCCCCCGCAAACTTCCGGGGAATTCGCTAAGAATTTACTAAATTACTCACGATAAACGTTCACAAAAAGCATAACAATTATTTTAAGAATTATAGATACAGAACTCCTCTATGCACTCGATATGTCCGATTTTAAAATAGCTTTTTGGTGAAAGCACATTTTGCAATATTCTAAGTACATAGCCCAGGCATCACGGGCTAGCTATTTAGACACCCGGCAAGTTTAGCACTCACCAATATCAGGTTTACTATTATAAAAGTTTGATTACCTTTTGTTGTCTTTGTCAGAATGCACTCCCAGGACTGCTACTTCAATAACAAATGTTGGTTTGGTCCAAAATAATCCATCGTTATATCCGAATAGCGGCGTTTTGTTCGTGCGTCCCAGACACTATCTGAAATGGTAAATCAGGGTCGTGCGCATGGCGCAATTCGTGACAAAAAAATTCTAAATATTCCATCACCGTACTTCGAAGCATGTCAACCGCTGTTTAAAAGTCCATTTAGCTAAACAGAGGAAAGTAAACAAAGCTTTCGGTCGACGCGGGCACGAGCCTGAGTCTCACAGTACTGTAACCAGCCACTACCCAAACGCGCTACTTTTTTTCAGCCAGAGCCTGCAAAGCCACGATTCAGCTTTTTACCGCCTTCTGAGACCCTATGGCAGCCGTAGGAAGTGTCACGGGACAGCTAAGATCCTCACTCTTCAATAAACAGAGACAAGAAGAACGACACCTTGTCAGACAGGCCACTTCCTGCATGAAACCTTCTCAGTTTTTTGCCTGCCAAATGAGTTCTGTTATACTCACAGACACCATTCAAACAGTTTTAGAAACTTTAGGGTATTTTCTATCCATATGTAATAAGTATATGCATATTCTAGTTACTGGGTAGGAGTGGTAACCAGATTAAATCGGGTACGTTTTTTATCCGGCGGTGTAAATACTGCCCCCTAGCCTTAACTGGTTAACCTGTTAGGGCTAGGGGGCAGCATTTGCACGTCTGGATAAAAAAAATGTACCCGATTTAATCTGGGTACTAATCCTACCCAGTAACTAGAATATGCATATACTTATTATATATGGATAGAAAACACTCTAAAGTTTCTAAAACTGTTTGAATGGTGTCTGTGAGTATAACAGAACTCATTTGGCAGGCAAAACCCTGAGACATTTTCTGACAGGAAGTGGATACCTGATGTGTTGTATTACCTTTAAACCTATCCCATTGAAAAACACAGGGGCTGAGGAATATTTTGGCACTTCCTATTGCTTCCACTAGATGTCACCAGCCTTTACAAAGTGTTTTGAGTCTTCTGGAGGGAGATCTGACCGAACAAGAGCCATGGAACGATGATGTCCCATTAGACACCTGGCGCGCAAGTTCATGTTGGGTACCCTCGTTCCAATACGTTATAAAAGAGTATGCATTCGTCCACCTTGAATATTATTCATGTTCTGGTTAAAAAAGGCCCTAATGATTTATGCTATACAACGTTTGACATGTTTGAACGAACGTAAATATATTTTTTTCCCCTCGTTCATGACGAGAAGTCCGGCTGGCTTAGATCATGTGCTAACAAGACGGAGATTTTTGGACATAAATGATGAGCTTTTTTGAACAAAACTACATTCGTTATGGACCTGTGATACCTGGAAGTGACATCTGATGAAGAGAATCAAAGGTAATGGATTATTTACATAGTATTTTCGATTTTAGATCTCCCCAACATGACGTCTAGTCTGTATCGCAACGCGTATTTTTCTGGGCGCAGTGCTCAGATTATTGCAAAGTGTGATTTCCCAGTAAGGTTATTTTTAAATCTGGCAAGTTGATTGCGTTCAAGAGATGTAAATCTATAATTCTTTAAATGACAATATAATATTTTACCAATGTTTTCTAATTTTAATTATTTAATTTGTGACACTGACTTGACTGCCGGTTACTGGAGGGAAACGATTTCCTCAACATCAATGCCATAGTAAAACGCTGTTTTTGGATATAAATATGAACTTGATAGAACTAAAAATGCATGCATTGTCTAACATAATGTCCTAGGAGTGTCATCTGATGGAGATTGTAAAAGGTTAGTGCATCATTTTAGCTGGTTTTATGGTTTTGGTGACCCTGTCTTTGACTTGACAAAACATTACACACAACTCTTGTAAATGTACTGTCCTAACATACTGTAAATTTATGCTTTCGCCGTAAAACCTTTTTGAAATCGTAAAACGTGGTTAGATTAAGGAGATGTTTATCTTTCAAAGGGTGTAAAATAGTTGTATGTTTGAAAAATTTGAATTTTGACATTTATTTGGATTCAAATTTGCCGCTCTTGAAATGCACCTGCTGTTGATGGAGTGCACCACGGGTGGCACGCTAGCGTCCCACCTAGCCCATAGAGGTTAACATCCTTATCATTTATCGCCTTCCAGGTTCCCTTGGAGAGTTCATCAATGAGCTTGACGCCTTGATAAGTTCCTTTCCTGAGGATGGCTCACCTCTCACAGTTCTGGGTGACTTTAACCTCCCCACGTCTACCTTTGACTCATTCCTCTCTGCCTCCTTCTTTCCACTCCTCTCCTCTTTTGACCTCACCCTCTCACCGTCCCCCCCTACTCACAAGGCTGGCAATACGCTTGACCTCATTTTTACTAGATGCTGTTCTTCCACTAATCTCATTGCAACTCCCCTCCAAATCTCCGACCACTACCTTGTATCCTTTACCTCTTGCTCTCATCCAACACTTCTCACTCTGCCCCTACTCGGATGGTATTGCGCCGTCCCAACCTTCGCTCTCTCTCTCCCGCTACTCTCTCCTCTTCCATCCTATCATCTCTTCCCTCTGCTCAAACCTTCTCCAACCTATCTCCTGATTCTGCCTCCTCAACCCTCCTCTCCTCCCTTTCTGCATCCTTTGATTTTCTCTGTCCCCTATCCTCCAGGCCGGCTCGGTCCTCCCCTCCTGCTCCGTGGCTCGACGACTCACTACGAGCTCACAGAACAGGGCTCCGGGCAGCCGAGCGGAAATGGAGGAAAACTCGCCTCCCTGCGGACCTGGCATCCTTTCACTCCCTCCTCTCTACATTCTCCTCTTCTGTCTCTGCTGCTAAAGCCACTTTCTACCACTCTAAATTCCAAGTATCTGCCTCTAACCCTAGGAAGCTCTTTGCTACCTTCTCCTCCCTCCTGAATCCTCCTCCCCCCCTCCCCCCCCCCCCTCCTCCCTCTCTGCGGATGACTTCGTCAACCATTTTGAAAAGAAGGCTGACGATATCCGATCCTCGTTTGCTAAGTCAAACGACATCGCTGGTCCTGCTCACACTGCCCTACCCTGTGCTTTGACCTCTTTCTCCCCTCTCTCTCCAGATGAAATCTCGCGTCTTGTGACGGCCGGCCACCCAACAACCTGCCCACTTGACCCTATCTTCTCCAGACCATTTCCGGAGACCTTCTCCCCTTCCTCACCTCGCTCATCAACTCATCCTTGACCGCTGGCTACGTCCCTTCCGTCTTCAAGAGAGCGAGAGTTGCACCCCTTCTGAAAAAACCTACACTCGATCCCTCCGATGTCAACAACTACAGACCAGTATCCCTTCTTTCTTTTCTCTCCAAAACTCTTGAACGTGCCGTCCTTGGCCAGCTCTCCTGCTATCTCTCTCAGAATGACCTTCTTGATCCTAATCAGTCAGGTTTCAAGACTGGGCATTCAACTGAGACTGCTCTTCTCTGTGTCACGGAGGCTCTCCGCACTGCTAAAGCTAACTCTCTCTCCTCTGCTCTCATCCTTCTAGACCTATCTGCTACCTTTGATACTGTGAACCATCAGATCCTCCTCTCCACCCTCTACGAGTTGGGCATCTCCGGGGCGGCCCACACTTGGATTGCGTCCTACCTGACAGGTCGCTCCTACCAGGTGGCGTGGCGAGAATCTGTCTCCGCACCATGCGCTCTCACCACTGGTGTCCCCCAGGGCTCTGTTCTAGGCCCTCTCATATTCTCACTATACACCAAGTCACTTGGCTCTGTCATATCCTCACATGGTCTCTCCTATCATTGCTATGCAGACGACACACAATTCATCTTCTCCTTTCCCCCTTCTGATAACCAGGCGGCGAATCGCATCTCTGCATGTCTGTCAGACATATCAGTGTGGATGACGGATCACCAGCTCAAGCTGAACCTCGGCAAGACGGAGCTGCTCTTCCTCCCGGGGAAGGACTGCCCGTTCCATGATCTCGCCATCACGGTTGACAACTCCCTTGTCCCCTCCTCCCAGAGTGCTAAGAACCTTGGCGTGATCCTGGACAACACCCTGTCGTTCTCCACTAACATCAAGGCGGTGACCCGATCCTGTAGGTTCATGCTCTACAACATTCGCAGAGTACGACCCTGCCTCACACAGGAAGCGGCGCAGGTCCTAATCCAGGCACTTGTCATCTCCCGTCTGGATTACTGCAACTCGCTGTTGGCTGGGCTCCCTGCCTGTGCCATTAAACCCCTACAATTCATCCAGAACGCCGCAGCCCGTCTGGTGTTCAACCTTCCCAAGTTCTCTCACGTCACCCCGCTCCTCCGCTCTCTCCACTGGCTTCCAGTTGAAGCTCGCGTCCGCTACAAGACCATGGTGATTGCCTACGGAGCTGTGAAGGGAACGGCACCTCCATACCTTCAGGCTCTGATCAGGCCCTACACCCAAACAAGGGCACTGCGTTCATCCACCTCTGGCCTGCTGGCCCCCCTACCTCTGAGGAAGCACAGTTCCCGCTCAGCCCAGTCAAAACTGTTCGCTGCTCTGGCACCCCAATGGTGGAACATGCTCCCTCACGACGCCAGGACAGCGGAGTCAATCACCACCTTCCGGAGACACCTGAAACCCCACCTCTTTAAGGAATACCTAGGATAGGATAAAGTAATCCTTCTAACCCCCCCCCCCCTTAAAAGATTTAGATGCACCATTGTAAAGTGGTTGTTCCACTGGATATCATAAGGTGAATGCACCAATTTGTAAGTCGCTCTGGATAAGAGCGTCTGCTAAATGACTTAAATGTAATGTAAATGTTTAATAGTTGATTCTAAGATTTGTATGTGTATTTGATAATGTATATGGTTTTGCTGTTCGTTCTTTGTTATAAGGCCAAAAAGATTGGAGAAGTGGTTTACCTATACATCTCCATTTTGGATAGATAACCCTTCGTGTTGTTGTTTGTTTATTGTTTTCCAATTTTCCCAGAAGTGGTTAATCTATGGATTCTTCAATTTCATTGAGCTGATTTCTGACGTGCTGTTCCTTCTTTTTCCGTAGTGTATTTCTGTATTGTTTTTGTGATTCACCATAGTGAAGACTCAGGTTTTCTAGGTCTGTATGTTTTTGGTTGGATAGGTTTCTAAAAATAATTCTTAGGTTTTGCATTCTTCATCAAATCTTTTGTCATTGCTGTTCATTTTCTTCATTTTTGTGTTTGACATTTTTAGATTTGATAGGGAAGCTGAGAGGTTAAATATAGTATTTAGATGTGATACTGCCAAGTTTACTCCTTCACTATTACAGTGAAACGTTTTATCCATGAAGTTGTCTAAAAGGGATTGAATTTGTTGTTGCCTAATTGTTTTTTGGTAGGTTTCCACACTGCATTCCTTCAATCTATTGCATTTCTTAATATTATTCAGTTCCTTTGGCTTTGACACCTCATTTTTTATGACATTTTTTTATTTAACCTTTATTTAACTAGGCATGACTGAGTATAGCTCTTTTCATGTTGATTTTGATTTTGCTGTGATCTGATAGGGGTTTCAGTGGGCTGACTGTGAACGCTCTGAGAGACTCTGGGTTGAGGTTAGTGATAAAGTAGTCTACAGTACTACTGGAGTCCCCTCGAAACCTGCCATTGACTATGTACATACCCAGTGTGTGAAAGAGCTGTAGGAGTTGTAACATGGTTTTGTTTGTTATGTTGTCGTAGTTGTGCCTAAGGGGGCATATTGGGGAAGGAATGCTGTCACCTCCAGGCATGTGTTTGTCCCCCTGTGTGCTGAGGGTGTCAGGTTCTTGTCCGGTTCTGGCATTTAGGTCGCCACAGACTAGTACATGTCCCTGGGCCTGGAAATGATTGATTTCCCCCTTCAGGATGGAGAAGCTGTCTTCATTAAAGTATGGGGATTCTAGTGGGGGGATATAGGTAGCACACAGGAGGACATTTTTCTCTGTTTTTGAATTTCTAGCCAAATGTAAAATGTTCCTGTTTTGATTAATTTAATAGTGCGAGTTAGGTCTGCTCTAGACCTAACTAGGTCTCACACACACACACACACACACACACACACACACACACACACACACACACACACACACACACACACACACACACACACACACACACACACACACACACACACACACACACACACACACCACACACCGAGAACAGCAAAGACATTCAGCGACCAGTTATTTTAGTGTATTGGCTCTGTGGTGCTGGGGAATGAGGCCATACGTATGTAGTTCTCTTTATGACCAGTAGATGGCAGTAAAAGTATGTGTGAGCTCTATTCTGGGCCACTGTGGCCAAGAACCCTGGTCATGCAGGGCTACATGAATTATGCTCTAAATGAATGATTCTCATATCAACATTAAGGAAGATTGAAATATACAATACCCACTTAACCCAAAAGAGGCAAGGGCATGTCTATAATATCCAATGTGTAACTCAATAAAGAGAAAAAGTATAGTTGAGAGCTTTGTCAAGAGGCTGTATCATTGAACCTGAAACTGCATTTTTTCCATGTTTGTTTATGGTACGGTTGTCGGCGTGTGTACAGCAGTCTCCATGACGACGTATGTTTACTCTAAGGTAGGTAACATTTACAAGGGGAGGCTGGAGGCAGTATTCTGCTCCTCCTATGATTAAAACATAAACAGACTGCTGCCAATCTGGACAACGTCAACAACCCACACACACTGCCTAGAACCGTATTCTACTCCAATGACGACTGTACACTTCAGCATACATGGTTTAAAGGTCTCCTGCTCGAATTTGAGTTGATGACCATCATGCTGAGGATAGGTAATGGATGGAACGGTGGAGGGAGGTTGCAGCAGCCTCGCCAGCAGATTATGCATCGGCCCGTGCCTGAGGCTGGTTGTGTCTGTTTGTACACTGTAGGATGACATTTTTTCTGCACCTGGAGGAACATGGTTTGGTTAGTGTTTTGCCCTCTAATCTGATTCAAACTACTATCTCTCTCTCTATGAGTGTCAGAGTGTGTGAGGGAGTGGGAGAAAAGGAGAGAGTGTTGTGCCTGTGGCGGCTAGCCCACAAAGCCATTAGCTGCAAAACTGTGCCCAGGTTCTCTGTGATCTGCTTAGCTTAGTAAAACCAACCCTTTCCCGCTCCTTGGCTCCCTCCTTCCATCGCTCCCCTTCTCCCCTCCCTCTTTTTCTCTTTTCCGAGTCATTTCAGCCTCACTGAGTGGTACCGGCAATCTGTGGAATCCACTATGCTGTCATAAAAAACACCTCTTTTGAAGACTGTACAGAAAGAGAGAGTGAGGGAAGAGGATGGAGGAGGAAGAGGAGGAAGAGGAGGAAAAGGAGGAGAAAAGAAGAAAAAGGGGCAAGAGGAGTAAAGCGAGGGAGCTATCTGTCTCTTCGTCTCTCTGTCAGTTCTCTCTCTCTTTCCCTCCCTGTCTATCTTTTATAGTACACACAAACCCAAGCGTCCAGTAAGTGAACTTGTCTGTACAATAGGCAGCTTGGTGAATGGATAATCATTCTAAAACCTTTAGAAACGTTGAGCCAGCAGAGGAGCAGAGGACCAGTTATAAACCAACTGCAGAGGATTATGTCTGGCCAAGAGGAGCAGATAACCAGATTACTGCCCAGCGGTCGGACACAGAGAGAGACAGAGAGACACACCAAACCCTGATACTATAGGGGGGGGGGGGGAATAGGGGGAGGGAGTAAGAGAAATAGAGAGAGGGGGAGATAAGGGGAGGGAGAGAGAGAGCGATAGGAGTAGAAAGAGGGAGAAAGTAAGAGAATGAGAGAGACAAAGGGACAGAGAACTCAGGCAGTGTTGGCTGTTGTGATCATGGTCCACCACAAACTGTAATGTTACAGTAAACCCTCCCCCTCCTCCCACCCCACCCCCACAATAACTCCATGGACTTGCTTTCGTGTGCAGGGCGCTATCCATTATGCTGATACAGCGCAGCGGAGACAGGCTACAGATATCGCGCCAAATCTATGGTCTATGGTGTGATAGAAGCCGAATTCAATATAATTCCAATGCAAGAACCGCCCAAAATTGTCCCCCTCACCGATATCAACTACACCCTTAGTCACTCTGGCCATGGCCTTCCTTCCAGCTCTGTGGCCGACCGGCAGCTTTATCCCACAGCCCTCTGAAGAGACAGGACACACTGATGGGATTAATTTCGGATCATCCGGACACAAGCCCCGGAAAGTCTGCCTGCCTAACACAGTCCAGCATGGCTATAAGAGCTCGGCATAAGTCTAACACAGCCCAGCCTTGTGAAGTCAGTGCTTAGTCACACAGCCCAACCAGGCTTCTGAACAGCCCAAAATAGCCCAGACAAACCAGGCTTTAGTCTATCAAAGCCCAGAAAGGCTACTGCCAACAGTGCACAGCCCAACGTAGTCCATGCAGCCCATCAGTAGGAGGGAGTAGATGATTGGGTTGCTCAGTGAGTGGAGGGGTGATTCATTGGTATGGTGAGTGTGTGCCTGGAAAAAAAGAGGGGGGAGAGAGAGAGAGATGCACATATGTGCACACTCAGTAGAGTAATCAAAGGACTGTCACACAAAATAAGAAATACAAACAGCCACATGCACACACTAAATGACAGCTATCTTTTCTTCACGGACTGCATATTCGCACTCGCTGAAGTATTTACAATTTACATAAAATATTTTCAATTAACTCGACTCTTGCACTCCTCCTCTTGTGAAATAAATGATATGAATTGATATTTAATGGTTTCTAATGATTTAATGATCACGGTTCTACATGTAGACGCAGTTTGTCTTGCATCTCAATTGACCCAGTCGATTAGTCTGCACTCAAAGCTCCACATCGAGAAAATTAAAAGAAAAACTAGCAATTCGAAATCCCACCCCGTTGCACCCGCATCTAAAGAAAAATCTCTCTCTCTCTCTCTCTCTCTCTCTCTCTCTCTCTCTCTCTCTCTCTCTCTCTCTCTCTCTCTCTCTCTCTCTCTCTCTCTCTCTCTCTCTCCTCTCTCTCTCCTCTCTCTCTCTCTCTCTCTCACTACTCAGTGCTCTCTCTCCCAGCCAGCTAGGAGGATCTCAGCCATTCAGTGACGCGAACGGGGGAAGAGGTAATAATCCATAATTTACAAATGCAATTACACCGGAGCAGCCTCTCTGATCGGGCATACATCCATACACTGCCATGTGGGTTAGGTTTAATGTTCACTGATGAGAAACCAAACGATATCAAATAACATGGAGGGATGTGACCTGGGGATGACCTTTCAGGTGTTCAGGCTAAATGATCCTGAGAACGTGAGAAAGAGGGGCGGGGGGCTGAATATCTAACTAAAACAACAGGCACTGTGACTAGTACTAGCATGTTTCCTTTTTCAAGCTGCTTGTAACTCCGAGAACTCAAAAGAGTAAAAGAGGTAGTGAAACTGAAATCGATAAGCAAATTGAAGGGGTCCTGAATATAAATGTTCCACCAGAGAGCCAGACTGAGGGAGTCCTGAAGATAAAATGTGACAGGCAGACTGTAGACGTCCCCTAAGCTGAGCTCTATAAGCAGACTGAGGGGGTCCTACAGCTCTAGTCTGACAGGCTGCAGCATTGGAAGCGGTGCTCTGTCCTACACTCAGGGCACACCAATCAGAGCAGCCATATTGGACTAATTAAGGCCTTAATGAGGCCCTTAACAAGGCCTCACTAACAAGGCTCTTGCAAACAGGCTGGGACCCCCTGGAGAGCCACAGGAACTCTCAGGTTGCTCGCTGTTCCAAGAACGTGTCACCTCTACTTTTCTATTTCATCCAGGAGGGCAAACGCCAGAGAGCGAGGATAGACTCTCACATCCATTTCTCTCTCTCTCTGACTGACTCATACACAGATCAGGGGTCAACTCTCTTGACATGTCTCACCCAGCAGCGTATCTGAGCTCTGGGCCTTCGAGGCATGCTGACTTCCTACAAAAATATACTAGAGTGAAGGGGGAAGTTGGCAGTTGTCCACTTCAAGGTTTGTGCAAATCTCTGACCAAAATACTCACTTAATTACCTCATTTAAGCTTAATAACATTTGTCATATTGCTACCTTTTTGTTGTTTCCAACATACAGTAAATTACTTCATTTTTAATTGGCAGCCAACAGTTTTAACTTGTTTAAATTCAGTTGGTTCACCAAAATAAGACATCCTCCCCAAATTCAAGGAATAATCAACATCCTTTCGCTAATAGCAATGGAGTTTTTTGTCATTGTATAACGTGTCATTTTCAACGTGTCACTACAATTTCATTGTAGTGTAAATAGCCTACATTTTGCAGTCCACATCTCCAGTCCACTGTAACTAGGCAAAAAATGACAGTATAGGGAAGTTTCTAAACAAGTCTCGCAGGGGCGTCAATTGGATATGGCATAGTATGGCAGTCGCCATACCCTAGCTCACCACTGACAATTTTAAATGGGCTACTAAAATCATTCCAATCCCAATTAAAAGGCAAATGCAGTTTATCGGGACCAGTTGGTTGGCTTTAGGACCTTGCAGATGGCTCAGAGCTGACAGGAAGGATATTTGCCCTGCTGCCCAGGCTGAGAGCACTGAGGTATGGCTGAGAACGCATCAAAAGAGCTGCAGTGAACAGTGCACCTTTTTTTTCTCACAGAGGTGGAAAATGGCTGTAGTAGATGTTCTATGACCAGTCATGTGTTTGTAGAATGTTAAGTCCCTTATCGACTGAGGTGAATGAAGCTCCAGCAGCCACAGTGATATCATGCCTAGAACATCTTTTGGCATCTTTTTGGCTGTTCTCCAAATTGCATGTTAGAGTTATTCAATTGTGTAAAAATGCAATAAATGAGCTTCAATGAGAATTTCAAAACAATCACCCCCTTTCCCTTCACCTTACCCAAGGTCTAGTTGAAATTATGCCCATGGAGTCTCGTCTTCCATGCCTAAATCTCACAAAGGGTGCTGAGGATGCATCATCGTTTGAATGTGGACCCCCCGAGAGGGAGACAAAATAAGTACGAGGGAAGTGAACATTAGAGGAGAAAAAGGGGGAGCAGGGAATGAACGGAAGAGGGGAAACAAATGTGAGAGCCGTCGTGCATGAAATTAAAAAGATACCTTAAAATATTCCTGCTTTATAGCCAGCCCTCCCAAAGCTCTCCCTCTTCTACTCTCCTTCTCCCCTCTCTCGCAATTCAATTCAGTTCAATTCAAGGGGCTTTATTGGCATGGGGAACATATGTTTACATAGCTAAAGCAACTGAAATGGATAAACAAAAGTGAAATAAACAATAAAAATATTTACTGTAAATATTACACTCACCCAAGTTCCGAAAGAATAAAGGCGTTTGAAGTGTCATAGTTCGTCTATATACGGTGTTGTAACGATGTGCAAAGAGTTGAAGTAAAAAAGGGAAAATAAATAAAGATAAATATGGGTTGTATTTACAATGCTGTTTGTTCTTCACTGGTTGCCCTTTTCTTGTTGCAACAGGTCACAAATCTTGCTGCTGTGATGGCACACTGTGGTCTCTCTCTCTCTCTCTATCTCCCTCTCCCCCTTCCCTCCTTTCCCTCTGTGTTGATCTGTGAGGAGGGGAGTGGGCAGGGTAGATCTGAGATGGTGTAACCTTTAAGGTATGTCCGAATCAATAAAGCTCTCCTGTTCCTTCTCAGCAGTCCACTGCCTTCAGCAAGTCTAGGGGACTCTGAATATTTGTTCAGTCTGCTTCTGCTTTGAAATGTCTGTCTTCTTATCAAAGGTGGAGGGATCCTTAGCGGTGTGTCTCTTTCTCTCTTGGTGCTATGTGGAATCCTGTAGTCTCTGGGCAGATAGCCTGTAGCCGTCGTCGACAAACACTCTATCTACCTCGTTACTTAAACCAGTGAGCTACATCAAAGCACATTAGGAGGCAGCGCACTGTACCTTTAAGGCTCAATCCAGCCTCAGTAGCAACGATCTCTGAATCGGAGTCTTTGAGATCCGCTTTCTCCTCACAGCAGACATCTGCCTGATACACACAAAGCAAAAGCACAAACACCAAAGGGTACAGAGATATTCCACCCTTTTTTAAACACATTTTGAATATTGTTAAGAGTCATAATCCCATATGTTCATATTCTTTCTGTTGCCATGCCTTAGGGAGGATAAAGGTAAATAGACTTTACCCAAAAGAGGAGGGATATTAGCATGTAAACAGACTGAAGGAAAATACTCTGTTGGATCTGACTGTTGCTGTGCTGTGCTGCACAGAACAGAACACAACACAACATACTGCTTTCAAAGCCATAGTCTGACTTGGAGCTGAGACTTAAAAATGTTCATTCTAAGAAAATCAATTTTTAATAATCCACTTTTTTTTATTAAAGCAGCGAGGACTCTGTGTATCTCTCCTCTGACCATCTTAACCTGTTGGGTCTAGGGGGCAGCATTTGCACGTCTGGATAAAAAAAATGTACCCGATTTAATCTGGTTACTAATCCTACCCAGTAACTAGAATATGCATATACTTATTATATATGGATAGAAAACACTCTAAAGTTTCCAAAACTGTTTGAATGGTGTCTGTGAGTATAACAGAACTCATTTGGCAGGCAAAACCCTGAGACATTTTCTGACAGGAAGTGGATACCTGATGTGTTGTATTGACTTTAAAGCTATCCCATTGAAAGACACAGGGGTTTAGGAATATTTTGGCACTTCCTATTGCTTCCACTAGATGTCACCAGCCTTTACAAAGTGTTTTGAGTCTTCTGGAGGGAGATCTGACCGAACAAGAGCCATGGAACGGTGATGTCCCATTAGACACCTGGCGCGCTACTTCATGTTGGGTACCCTCGTTCCAATACGTTATAAAAGGCTATGCATTCGTCCACCTTGAATATTATTCATGTTCTGGTTAAAAAAGGCCCTAATGATTTATGCTATACAACGTTTGACATGTTTGAACGAACGGAAATATATTTTTTCCCCTCGTTCATGACGAGAAGTCCGGCTGGCTTACATCATGTGCTAACGAGACGGAGATTTTTGGACATAAATGATGAGCTTTTTTGAACAAAACTACATTCGTTATGGACCTGTGATACCTGGAAGTGACATCTGATGAAGAGAATCAAAGGTAATGGATTATTTACATAGTATTTTCGATTTTAGATCTCCCCAACATGACGTCTAGTCTGTATCGCAACGCGTATTTTTCTGGGCACAGTGCTCAGATTATTGCAAAGTGTGATTTCCCAGTAAGGTTATTTTTAAATCTGGCAAGTTGATTGCGTTCAAAAGATGTAAATCTATAATTCTTTAAATGACAATATAATATTTTAACAATGTTTTCTAATTTTAATTATTTAATTTCTGACGCTGACTTGACTGCCGGTTATTGGAGGGAAACGATTTCCTCAACATCAATGCCATAGTAAAACGCTGTTTTTGTATATAAATATGAACTTGATAGAACTAAAAATGCATGCATTGTCTAACATAATGTCCTAGGAGTGTCATCTGATGGAGATTGTAAAAGGTTAGTGTATCATTTTAGCTGGTTTTATGGTTTTGGTGACCCTGTCTTTGACTTGACAAAACATTACACACAACTCTTGTAAATGTACTGTCCTAACATACTCTAAATTTATGCTTTCGCCGTAAAACCTTTTTGAAATCGTAAAACGTGGTTAGATTAAGGAGATGTTTATCTTTCAAATGGTGTAACATAGTTGTATTTTTGAAAAATTTGAATTTTGACATTTATTTGGATTCAAATTTGCCGCTCTTGAAATGCACCTGCTGTTGATGGAGTGCACCACAGGTGGCACGCTAGCGTCCCACCTAGCCCCAAGAGGTTAAGATAACCCTGCCGAGCTAACCCTGCCGAGTGTGTTTACCTTACCAACTCTATATTATCAGCAGCAGCACACTCCCGTGGTAGCCAATGCTTAATAGACATCACTTTCTAACCAGTCTCAATAGACTAGCTAATATGATCAGGCAAACATTTTCCTCAATGAAAAAACAGATAGTGAATACTAATCCAACACAGAAATGACCACTCCAATTTGGAGCTTATATAATCACAATAACCTCATGAGATATTCTATACCTAGGACCAGGATTTTTCCTGTACATGTTTTGTGACGTGACCAGTCTTAGTTATAGACAATAACAAGGTCCCACTCCAATTGGGACCTTGCATGAGATGAAATGGATGCATTCACTACTGTAAGTCGCTCTGGATAAGACCGTCTGCTAAATGACTAAAATGTAAATGTAGAAAACTCCTTGTATTAACTAATCATTGATGGTCTGTCTAGCTACCAGCCTACACTGATCATACAGCTGTGAGTTTGGGGAGAGAAAATGTCTTCCCCTCAGTCTCAGCCTCACTGAGCTCTGTGATCTCTCAAAGCCCCAATGTGTCAGTGACAAGATATTGACTTCCATCTTTATATGGAGTCAGTCCCTGAGGAAGTCCAGGGGACAGCAGCCCAGCTATCGATCCACAGGAGTGATATGAGCTATGGGCACACCTCCTATGATAAATCTATCGGCTGGGCGATATGAAGTATGCACATGCCACACGAGGTATGATGTATGTTTGGCTGGAGAGATTGATTAAATGACACTCTTCACCACACACATACAGGTTGGCTGAAATCTTGGCTTTCTAAATGTAAAACATCTTTGATAAACAGGGGACTTACTTCCCTCTCTCTCTTTCTCTGCCTCTCTTTCACTGTCTTTGTCTCTCTTTACCCTTTCGCTCTCTTTTGATCCGTTTCTATTTTTCTCTCTTTCTCCCTCTTCTGCCGTCTCCTTGTCTGGCTCCTCTCTGAACACTGTGTCAGATCGTGGCAAAGGATCAATGTGGGACACAGTTCTTTTTCACAGCAGGGCTTCTAAAGCAGGAGCCTCAGAAGGTCTTCTGGGGCTGTGTCTTCTCAGTGTAGTGATGTCATAATCTCTACGGTGGGGATAAGGCATTGATTGGTTTGGAGATAAAGTGTCTTGATCATGTGTCATGTCTAATGTTTGTCTCAGAACTGTGGATACCTGTGACAAACCTGTACATAAAACTATCCAGTGTTAAATCAACACAGAGAGTGTAAAATGTAACACATAAAATGTGGACCTGTATAGACACTGGGACAGTGTTAAATGAACACACTGCTTAGTGTAAGCATATGCCTTCGAGTGAATTGTAGGGTTTACCACCAATGGCTGTATTTGTTAGTGACAGAGACATGGGTGTTGCTTTCATCCATTTTCAGTCCTGTGGACTTCACCAAGTGAGATCTTAAGTTAATATGTTATCATTAAAATGTAATCCTGTAGCACAATACGTATTTCATAAGGCCTGATTTTGAGGGCCTAGTGCCAACCTAATACAGTGGCTTGAAACTCATGGTGAAAGGTCCACATCAGGTCTACAAGTCACGTTATGCAGGCTTGCAAAGGGATGTGTAATTCCAATTGGAATCCAGCCAGAGTGGGGATATCCAACCTTTGGAATGTTTAATCACCCCAACCTGCATTCAGAATGACTGCCAAGGATGGGAAGACTAAAGGCGTCAGCAAGCTTCAGTTCGGCTGGCACCTAGCCGAGCTCGGCTAGTGTGCTCGCATACTCCCTTAAAATAACTTTCCCTTCAAAAACAAGACAAAACCGTCAATAGTGCTGTTTCTCCAATTTGAGATGCCGAAGCCTGTGTACGCTTCCTCCAAATAGTCAGAATTAATCTAAGATAACTCAAGAAATATGTCATTAATTTTGACGTTTTTTTGCAGAGGAGATCTTAGTTGCGCAATTTTCATCTGATTAGGATGTTTGGTGCAGTGTTCTCAAGTTGACAAAATGGCATGAGGACGAGTTGTCTTTCGTGAATGAATACAGGCACTTCATTGAAGAATCCCTACTGTTGACCAATCGCTGACGAGGGGGGAGTAGACTTCGGCTACCGACTTCGGCTTGCCTCGAGAGATAAAAATGTGTGTGCTCGAACATCTGGAAAAAAACCTTGCCGAAGTCCAAAACTAACAAAAACGTATCAAATGGCAACATAATACACTGTAGATGAACAAACTGTTCCGTACGGTTTGGGCTGGGAAGCATGTGGGCACCTTAAGACGGCGACACACTTTTGGACTGGTAGGGACTGAAGCGCAGGGTTTCGTGCCTTCTATTGCTCTTCTCAGCGGGTCTGTCCGGTTGAATGTGAGGCTTGGCAAGGTACACGGGGGAGGGGTGGTGGGGTTCTCCTTTTGTCTTTCTCAACTTGATTTGATTAAAACTAACTTTATTGGATAAAAAATGTAAAGAAGAAAATTTAAGAAGAATATAAAATAAAATAGAGGTCGAGGGGTTGGGAAGAGGGAACCAACCTGGTTTAGGGTAAGGATTTAGGTTAAGTGGTAGGGTAGGGATTAGGATACAAATCCAGTTTACAGGAAGGTGTTTGGTTTGGGGGAGGGGGTAAGTAAATCTTGCTCTTCAGGGTATTGGGGAAGGGATATTTTTTGATTGTGAGTGGTGGGATGAGTGGTTGTTGATGTTGTTGTTGTAATGAGCTTTGTTTTCCTTTGTCCAACAGGAGCGAGCAGAGAGGATTAGGCAAATCAAATCAAATTTTATTTGTCACATACACATGGTTAGCAGATGTTAATGCAAGTGTAGCGAAATGCTTGTGCTTCTAGTTCCCGCCATGCAGCAGTATCTAACAAGTAATCTAACAATTTCACAACAACTACCTTATACACACAAGTGTAAAGGAATGAATAAGAATATGTACATAAAAATATATATGGCTGAGCGATGGCCGAACGGCATAGGCAAGATGCAGTAGATGGTATAGAGTACAGTATATACATATGAGATGAGTAGTATAGGGTATGTAAACATTATATCAGGTGGCATAGTTTAAAGTGACTAGCAATACATTTATTACATCCAATTTTTTATTATTAAAGTGGCTAGAGATTGAGTCAGTATGTTGGCAGCAGCCACTCAATGTTAGTGATGGCTGTTTAACAGTCTGATGGCCTTGAGGTAGAAGCTGTTTTTCAGTCTCTCGGTCCCAGCTTTGATGCACCTGTACTGACCTCGCCTTGTGGATGATAACGGGGTGAACAGGCAGTGGCTCGGGTGGTTTTTCGCCTTCCTGTGACATCGGGTGGTGTAGGTGTCCTGGAGAGCAGGTAGTTTGCCCCCGGTGATGCGGTGTGCAGACCTCACTACCCTCTGGAGAGCCTTACGGTTGTGGGCGGAGCAGTTGCCGTACCAGGCGGTGATACAGTCCGACAGGATGCGCTTGATTGTGCATCTGTAAAAGTTTGTGAGTGTTTTTGGTGACAAGCCAAATTTCTTCAGCCTCCTGAGGTTGAAGAGGCGCTGTTTGCGCCTTCTTCACCACGCTGTCTGTGTGGGTGGACCATTTCAGTTTATCTGTGATGTGTACGCCGAGGAACTTAAAACTTTCCAACTTCTCCACTACTGTCCCGTCGATGTGGATAGGGGGGTGCTCCCTCTGCTGTTTCCTGAAGTCCACGATCATCTCCTTTGTTTTATTGAGGTTGAGTGTGAGGTTATTTTCCTGACACCACACTCAGAGGGCCCTCACCTCCTCCCTGTAGGCCATCTCGTTGTTGTTGGTAATCAAGCCTACCACTGTAGTGTCGTCTGCAAACTTGATGATTGAGTTGGAGGCGTGCATGTCCATGCAGTCATGGGTGAACAGGGAGTACAGGAGAGGGCTGAGAACGCACCCTTGTGGGGCCCCAGTGTAGAGGATCAGCGGGGTGGAGATGTTGTTTCCTACCCTCACCACCTGGGGGCGGCCCGTCAGGAAGTCCAGGGTCCAGTTGCACAGGGCGGGGTTGAGACCCAGGGTCTCGAGCTTAATGACGAGTTTGGAGGGTACTATGGTGTTAAATGCTGAGCTGTAGTCGATGAACAGCATTCTTACATAGGTATCCCTGTTGTCCAGATGGGTTAGGGCAGTGTGCAGTGGGATTGCGGTTGCGTCGTCTGTGGACCTATTGGGGTGGTAAGCAAATTGGAGTGGGTCTAGGGTGTCAGATAGGGTGGAGGTGATATTATCCATGACTAGAATCTCAAAGCACTTCATGATGACGGAGGTGAGTGCTCCGGGGCGATAGTCATTTAGCTCAGTTACCTTAGCTTTCTTGGGAACTGGAACAATGGTGGCCCTCTTGAAGCATGTGGGAACAGCAGACTGGGATAAGGATTGATTGAATATGTCCGTAAACACACCAGCCAGCTGGTCTGCGCATGCTCTGAGGACGCGGCTAGGGATGCCGTCTGGGCCGGCAGCCTTGCGAGGGTTAACACGTTTAAATGCTTTACTCACGTTGGCTGCGGTGAAGGAGAGCCCGCTGGTTTTGGTAGCGGACCATGTCGTTTGCACTGTATTGTCCTCAAAGTGAGCAAAGAAGTTGTTTAGTTTGTCTGGGAGCAGGATATCGTGGTCCGCGATGCGGCTGGTTTTCTTTTTGTAGTCCGTGATTGACTGTAGACCCTGCCACATACCTCTCATGTCTGAGCCGTTGAATTGCGACTCTACTTTGTCTCTATACTGACGATTAGCTTGTTTGATTGCCTTGCGGAGGGAATAGCTACACTGTTTGTATTCGGACATGTGGTTTTAATAGTTCCTGTGGGTACAACATCACCGATGCACTTGCTAATAAACTCGCTTACCGAATCAGCGTATTTATCAATGTTATTGTCCAACGTTATGCGGAACATATCCCAGTCCACGTGATCGAAGCAATCTTGATGCATGGAATCAGATTGGTCGGACCAGCATTGAACAGACCTGAGCACGGGCGTTTCCTGTTTTAGTTTCTGTCTATAGGCTGGGAGCAACAAAATGGAGTCGTGGTCAGATTTTCCGAAAGGAGGGCGGGGTAGGGCTTTGTATGTGTCGCGGAAGTTAGAGTAACAACGGTCCAGGATTTTTTCCGCCCGGGTAGCGCTTTCGATATGCTGATAAAATTTAGGGAGTCTTGTTTTCAGATTAGCCTTGTTAAAATCCCCAGCTACAGTGAATGCAGCCTCAGGATATCTGGTTTCCTTTTCACATAGAGTCTAATGTAGTTAATTCAGGGCCATCGATGTGTCTTCTTGGGGGGGATATATACGGCTGTGATTATAATCGAAGATAATTCTCTTGGTAGATAATGCAGTCGACATTTGATTGTAAGGAATTCTAGCTCAGGTGAGCAAAAGGACTTGAGTTCCTGTATGTTGTTATGTCACACCACGTCTCGTTAATCATAAGGCATACCCCCCCGCCCTTCTTCTTACCAGAGAGATATTTGTTTCTGTCGGCACGATGCGTGAAGAAACCAGGTGGCTCTACCGACTCCGATAGCGTGTCTCGAGTGAGCCACATTTCCGTGAAACAAAGAACATTACAATCTCTGATGTCTCTCTGGAAGGCAACCCTTGCTCGGATTTCGTCTACCTTGTTGTCAAGAGACTGGACGTTGGCGAGTAGTAAACTCGGGAGCGGTGCGCGATGTGCCCGCCTACGGAGCCTGACCAGAAGACCGCTTCTTCTGCCCCTCCTGCGGCGCCTTTGTTTTGGGTCGCTGGCTGGGATCCGATCCATTATCCTGGGTGGGGTACCAAACAGAGTATCCGCTTCGGGAAAGTTGTATTCCTGGTCGTAATGTTGGTAAGTTGACGTTTATATCAATAGTTCCTCCTGGCTGTATGTAACAAAACTTAAGATTTCCTGGGGTAACAATGTAAGAAATAATACATAAAAAAACTAAATACTGCATAGTTTCCTGAGAATGTGAAGCGAGGTGGCCATCTCTGTCGGCGCCGGATGTACTGGCACAGGTCTGGTCTTCATCAGATGACTGCCCCTAAAAAGCAACTAATCCATTTGAAAATGGCCCGTGTGGCATCAATATGAGTCAGAAACATTTATTCTAGTGTCAAAATTGTCTACAAAGTGTAAATAGGATAATTTTGCTTATAAAGTCAGTCTTGTCTAATACAGAATGCGTCACAGCGAGTAAGTTAAGGTTGGTTTGGATTAAAATTGTCAACAAATCACGCCCCCTTTTGCCAAGCTCCACGTGAAATTCGTTTCCCTTCATTGAATGTGGCTCCGTTGTTTCATTGCCCCCAACACGTTCAAAGGACGACAGACTAACACTTGCTTGGTGTGCAACAACTGGTGGTGGTGAGTATAACCAGAGATACTAGAATATAATGACCTCTCTGGTATAACTTAGCTAACAACGTTAGATAACGTGATTTCTGATTATGTATCTAGCTATCTTTTGATAAAGCGAGGCATGCTAGCCAATGTTAGCTAGCGAGGCAGGCATACAAAACAGAACACATGTATTAACGAGAAAATACTAAAACATACAAAAAATATAAAGTAATAAAAAGATAAACAATTCTAGTGCAATTGTAATCACCTGGAAAAAAATGTATTATAATGATTCAGGAAAATGGCATTCTTGCTGTTATTCACTAGGGTAATGTTTTAAGAAAATTGTGAAATTCAATCAAAACAATTTGTAATTTTAGTATAGTATATATGGTATAGTATATTCATACAAGTTTATTGATTATTGTCCAGATACTAGTGGTTATGTAACATTATCATTTGACTATGTGAGCTAAGTAGGCTAGCTAGCTACGGGCTCGCTAACATTAGCCTACAAGTCAGATTTACGTTAGTTAGTTTTAACTTCTCTAGGCTTGGGGGCGCTATTTTCACATCCGGATGTAAAGTGTGCCCAAAGTAAACTGCCTGCTACTCAGGCCCAGAAGCTAGGATATGCATATAATTGGTAGATTTGGATAGAAAACACTCTAAAGTTTCTAAAACTGTTTGAATAATGTCTGTGAGTATAACAGAACTGATTGGCAGGCGAAACACCAAGCACAATCCATCCAGGGAAATTTGTTTTTGAGGTCAATCTGTTTTCCATTGGTTTCTATGGTAAGCCCATTTTAATAGAAATATGCTGGCAGTTCCTATAGCTTCCACTAGATGTCCACAGTCTTTAGAAATTGGTTGATGTTTTTCTTTAGAGAAATGAACAAGTACGGCTGTCCAGAACGAGGGTCCAGCCTAGGGCTCTCTAATGTTTTGATGCGCACGACCTGGAACGCACTTTCTTGTTTTCCTCCGCTATTGAACACAGTTTATCCCATCTTAAATTTGATCGATTATTTACATAAAAAAATACCTAAAGTTGTATTAGGAAAGTTGTTTGAAATGTTTGGATCAAGATTACAGGTAACTTAGAAGATTTTTTGTAGTCATGTTGCGCGAGTTGGAACCGGTGTTTTTCTGGATCAAACGCACCAAATAAATGGACATTTTGGAGATATAACGATTAAATTAATCGAACAAAAGGACCATTTGTGATGTTTATGGGACATATTGGAGTGCCAACAGAAGAAGTTCTTCAAAGGTAAGGCATGAATTAAATCGTTATTTATGACTTTTGTGTCGCGCCTGGTGGGATGAAATATGATTGTCTGTGTTTGTTTGATGGGGTGCTATCCTCAGATAATAGCATGGTTTGCTTTCGCCATAAAGGCTTTTTGAAATCTGACACAGTGGCTAGATTAACAAGAAGTTCAGCTTTAATTTGGTGTATTGCACTTGTGAATGTATGAAAGTTAAATATTTTTAATATATATTTTTTAATTTGGCGCTCTGCCATTTCACCGGATGCTGTCAAATTGATCCCGTTAACGGGATTTGAGCCATAAGAAGTTTTTTAATTAGTTCATAGCTCATACAAGTGTATTCTGTATTGTATTGGACACAACTGAATAATGGATGCAGCTATGGTGGTAGTTAACTCATGTCTGAGTCTGACTAATCATTGAACTAGGAGCAACAAATCGTCTCGCAGCGTCTGTCCTTACAAAAATAGTGTTTTTAAAGTAATCAAATTACTTAAATTATATTTAAGAAGCAAGGAGAGGGGGGTGCTAGATAAATATTTGGTCTGTTTTGCTGTGTGCTTGTGGTTGTGCTTTCTCCACTTGTAAGTAAATAGAGGTTGATTAGGGGGCTCACAAACAGTGTCCACACATTAGGTTAATTTCACAGATTTTCCATTTGGATAGCTGTTACCCTACTCCGTCCAAGAGTCCAAATGACATGTTTTATATCCTCCCGTCCTGCCAATTACTAATCTGGCATCAACAGTCCCTTGGTCCAAGTCTCAGCGCAATTGAAATGGGTCAAATGTTGCCCGTTACATAGAATGTTGTTGTCAGAATCACTCAAGGCAGTATAGATCCAAACTGCAGTAAGTACAAATGAGGACCTACAGGGATGTTAGGCCTATAGTGAGGACCCAAGGGGTAATGTTAGGCCTATAGTGAGGACCCACGGGGTCATGTTAGGTCTATGCAGGGACGGACTGAGATCAGGAATCGGCACAGGCATTTCTAACACACTGGCCCATTTTTTTCCTTGAGGCATTTGCCCGAACTGCCTTATGCCAGTCCGTTTCTGGGCCTATGTGTTGTGAGCGATATGGTATGCTGTTATTATGTAGAAGACAGTGGGGCCGTTTTCCTCTGATATGTTAGTAGTTAGAAGTTTCCAAAGGTTCCCTGCTGGAAGAGCCATTAACGCTTAGCGGGGTCTGTGTCACAGCTACAGAGAAGTGAAAGCCTGCCTGCTGCACTAAACCAGGCCCAACAAAACTCACAGTCACTCTGCCTATCCAATCAAATACAGTACCAGATCAGGTGTGTGTGTGGTTTGGGGGGAGTGCTGTGTGTGCGTGTGTGTGTGCGTGCGTGATGGCCGTGTGTGGATGACAGCTCATGGGCACAGCGTACCTTTCGTACTGCTACTTTTCTCACAAACATTTACACCTTCAGAAGATCCCTTCACTTTCTAATCAGAATGTCTCTCCTCATAAGCACATTATTATGTTCACATCCCCTGCTATGCAGTTAGACAAGGGGATGTTCGAAAACCTGCTTGATGATTTACAGTCATTTCAGAAACCCATCATATCTTTATGCTAAATCCATAGGCTTATGAGTGAGAGGGTGCCACGTTTTAACTCGGGGCTATGAAAATAGACCTCACGCTGCATCAATAACTTCTTTGAAGAAGTAGAATATTTCAAAGAAATTACGTGATGTCTCAATGTGCCTGGGAATAAACTTCAACATTAGATTACTAAAATAAAAAAAAACCCTGGTAGGAGAGAAAGAGTGAGCTACAGTGGCTTTTAACTGCTTGGTCTTGTTCTCCGTCATCTCCTTATTCAATTCCTTGTGTTTTTTTTCTTCCCTCTCTTTCAAGTGGACCTGGCTTTGATCCCAATCCTGTGGGATGTAGAACGGGCGAATCACAGATGTTTCGACTTTTAATAACACAAAAAGATTTAATACCAAATAATAAGGTTAAAAGACATGGTGTGAAAAGTCAAAAGAAAGAAATGAATAAAGAAACAGGTGTGGGAGTTGGTTGGTTCTACTTCCTTGGGAGTTGAGTCGAGTTCTCCATTTTGTATTTCTTAGTACCTGTACTGAGTTTAAACCAGCAGTCTTATATACATAACAGTAAATCCTATGAAAGCAGTTAGCCCTCCATTGGTAATGTTGTATATGGTCCCTACTCCCAGGCTGACAGCCATGGTGTTGTAGAGAGACTCCAACATAAGGTCAATTGATTCCTCTGAGGGGACGCCACTGAGCCTGGCGCCACAGAAACCTGTGCCAGGTGGTCAGTCCCTGTGCCGCTAAGGAGTCTGGGATAGGCGGAGGGACAATCGCTCCACGGGTGTGAAGGGACTGATATGGGCTCTGGCAAAAAGCTCACTGACATTTAAAGATGTTATTACCCTCAAGCCTCAAAGGAGAGGGCTGGGGAGGTTGTGTGTGCGAATTTGTGTGTATTTGTGTGTGTGCATGCGTGTATGTGTATTTGTGTGTGAGTGTGCATTTGTGTGTATGTGTGTGTGTGTGTGTGTGGGTGTGTGAAGGGAGTAGGAACACATGATGTGTTGAGGTAAAAGGCTAATGTAAATATGATACATCTCCTCTACCTATCATCAACTTGCTTTATTCCCCATCTGCAAGCTCTCTGGACTGGAGTTCCTTATAACATGGTTTGAGATAGCAGGGCCAGTACAAAGCAATGATCTGAGCTGCTTTTGACAACTCAACTAGCTTGAATCTCCTCTGAGATATCCTACCCAGCACTGGGAGAGACTCTGACAACATGGGGAGCTCAAATACATGAATAATGCAACATACTTTTTTTTATCACAACAGTGGGAATGAACAAAATCAGGAACACTTTTCCATCATTCTATAAACAGGCCATTAACCTTCACCCATTGACATATCTAACCTGTTCAATGATAAACAGGTATATACAGTTGAAGTTGGAAGTTTCATACACTTAGGTTGGAGTCAATAAACTTGGTTTTCAACCACTCCACACATGTCTTATTAACAAACTATAGTTTTGGCAAGTCGGTTAGGACATCTACTTTGTGCATGACACAAGTAATTTTTCCAACAATTGTTTACAGACAGATTATTTCACTTATAATTCACTGTGTCACAATTCCAGTGGGTCAGAAGTTAACATGCACTGAGTTGACTGTGCCTTTAAACACCTTGGAAAATTATGTCATGGCTTTAGAAGCTTCTGATAGGCTAATTGACATCATTTGAGTCATGTATGTAATTGAAGATGTACCTGGGGATGTATTTCAAGGCCTATCTTCAAACTCAGTGCCTCTTTGCTTGACATCATGGGAAAATCAAAAGAAATCAGCCAAGACCTCAGAAAGAAAAGTGTAGACCTCCACAAGTCTGGTTCATCCTTGGGAGCAATTTCCAAACACCTTGTACCACGTTCATATGTACAAACAATAGCATGCAATTATAAACACCATGGGACCACGCAGCCGTCATACCGCTCAGGAAGGAGACACATTCTGTCTCCTAGAGATGAACGTACTTTGGTGCGAAAAGTGCAAATCAATCCCAGAACAACAGCAAAGGTGCTTGTGAAGATGCTGGAAGAAACAGGTACAAAAGTATCTATATCCACAGTAAAATGAGTCCTATATCGACATAACCTCAATGGCCGCTCAGCAAGGAAGAAGCCACTGCTCCAAAACCGCCATAAAAAAGCCAGACTACGGTTTGCAACTGCACATGGGGACAAAGATTGTACTTTTTGGAGAAATGTCCTCTGGTCTGATGAAACAAAAATAGAACTGTTTGGCCATAATGACTATCGCTATGTTTGGAGGAAAAAGGGGGAGGCTTGCAAGCCGAAGACCACCATCCCAACTGTGAAGCACGGGGGTGGCAGCATCATGTTGTGGGGGTGCTTTGCTGCAAGAGTGCCTGGTGCACTTCACAAAATAGATGGCATCATGAGAAGGAAATTATGTGGATATACTGAAGCAACATCTCAAGACATCAGTCAGGAAGTTAAAGCTTGGTCGCAAATGGGTCTTCCAAATGGACAATGACCCCAAGCATACTTCCAAAGTTGTAGCAAAATGGCTTAAGGACAACAAAGTCAAGGTATTGGAGTGGCCATCACAAAGCCCTGACCTCAATCCTATAGAAAATGTGTGGGCAGAACTGAAAAAGTGTGTGCGAGCAAGGAGGCCTATAAACCTGACTCAGTTACACCAGCTCCGTCAGGAGGAATGGGCCAAAAACTTATTGTGGGAAGCTTCTGGAAGGCTAACTGAAAAGTTTGACCCAAGTTAAACAATTTAAAGGCAATGCTACCAAATACTTATTGAGTATATGTAAACGTTTGACCCACTGGGAATGTGAAGAAAGAAATAAAGAAATAAATATTATTCTGACATTTCACATCCTTAAAATAAAGTGGTGATCCTAACTGACCTAAGACAGGGAATTTTTACTAGGATTAAATATCAGGAATTGTAAAAAAAAAAAAAAAGAGTTTAAATGTATTTGGCTAAGGTGTATGTAAACTTCCAACTTCAACTGTAACTAACTACGAGGCTCTGCTTTCCTCTATCTTACTCTCTTTCAATTTTGTCTGTGTGTGTGTGTGTGTGTGTGTGTGTGTGTGTGTGTGGTGTGTGTGTGTGTGTGTGTGTGTGTGTGTGTAAGAGGATGATGACACCATATGGTATGTGCCCAGGTGAGATCGTAGTCATGGGCCTCACGGGTGTCTGTGTGTCTCATCAGTAGACCATCTGTACCTCCTTCACTTCAAAGAAGCCCTGTCCTCAGAACTACCTTCCAGACATATTCCATATTTAGTTGATGTTAACACATTTGCTGATGAGCATTGTGTTCCATGGCGGAACACTGAACCTTTCAGGAAATCGTGGTTAATGTTCTTCCACATAGATCTACTATCGATAGCTGAGAGAGGGAGAGGCAAACTCGCAAATGTATGGAGGAAGGTACACACTCACACACACACATACATAAACACACTGCCCCCCATTAAAACAGCTTGAGCTACGACTGAGTTACGAGGGTTTCAATTACTCATCAAATCTGACAGTGTTCCTCGGTTATGAGCAGTCAGGATGAATTTACAGTCTCGCTCCCCTCGCCAGGCAAAGGGAGATGTTTGAATTCAAAGTAGCTAGGGACTCTTTTAAGGTTTATCTGCGTGTTCGTGGCAGTGAGTCTCTGTGTGTGCGTGTGACAGAGAGAGTGAATCAGAGAGAGCGAGCGAGCGAGACGGATAGACTGAAAGAAACAGAAAGGATGAAAAAAAGAGGGATTTAGATGAACCTGTGCATGTTGAGGGTCTTCTCCACTCACACATAGAAACACAACAGTGGCGGTGGCCATGTTTTTTGTTTCAACCTCCTCATGTGTCAGTCTGCCCCCTCTGCTCCCACTCACAGGGATGGAATGCAGAGGCCTGGACAGTGGAGAGGGCTCCCTAGCAGCTCTCCAACATGTCCTTGACTTGACGATCAAACTGTAATGTCGCAGTGAAAAATGTACTGGACGCAATAAGTTCTGGGCCCTCGCACGGAGAAGGATGGGGGAGTAGCCAAAGGCATCTAATGGCACGGCTGCCTGAATGAAATGAAATGTGTTAATAAAGAGCTGCGTAAATGATGTGCTGATATGCTGTTGCCACACAGCCATGCATCACTCCTTATGGCTCAGGATCACAGCTTTGTTTTATATTAAATACCACACACATTGTACTTGGGAGCTGCCCGAGCCTTGGGGACTCTTTATAACAGATTTATAGTAGAATATAGTCTGTTAATCACTAGTTTTAACATGGTCTATAAATCAATAATAAACTGCTAGAACTCATTGGTTGAAATTGTATAATAGATCACTGTTTTGGTGCTAGCCAAATAGTAATTAAAAAGTCATCATAACCCAGTCTAGTAATGGTTAGGGTAATATTTTAGGACTGTAGTTATAACCGGAGGTAATATTCCAGGACACTCAAAATTCATCCATCCCAGTGGTTATGGGTGAACAACCTACTCCCTCCCTCCCTCCCTCCCTCCCTCCCTCCCTCCCTCCCTCCCTCCCTCCCTCCCTCCCTCCCTCCCTCCCTCCCTCCCTCCCTCCCTCCCTCCCTCCCTCCCTCCCTCCCTCCCTCCCTCCCATACTGTTAGCTCAGGGCTCTTCTTCTTGGCTAACCCCCTCCATCGCTGAGTACTAGCCTGGTACACTTCACGTCCTGATTAGTAAAGAAGCACCAGTTGGCCTTGTTAATCACAGAGTGGAACCCCTCCCCTGCTCCCCTCCCCAGAGGAACCGTGGAAGCAGCCTGCTGTGGAACTCCAAGATGCTCCTTCTGCCTCGCTGGGGAGGTGGGCGGGGGTTGGGGGGGAGGGAAAGTGTGAGAAAGAGAAGGACAGAGAGAGAGAGAGAGAGAGAGCGAGAGACCAAGAGAAAAAGGGGGTGATAGAGAGAAAGTGAGATCCAGACAGACAGACAGAGAGATTATGTTTTATAAACACCCCCTGGGATGACATCATGAGTGTAAATCTGCTGCTCTTCTCTCTCAGGCCTCCCAGAGCAGAGGCCCGGAAACAATACAATCCCCCTCATGGAGAACCTTCAAAGATAACTGCTAAACTCACCACAAAGTTTAGTCTTCTAAACTAAAGTTGGAAATTACAAACTAAAATACATTTCAGAAATCTTCCTGTGTATGTGGCATTACTCTGATCTGATTGTTTTAAGTCAATTCTTTCTACTACAAGATTACATTGCCCGTTCTTTGGTCAGAAAACACATGAAGTGAAACAAAATAAAGTCATAATTTAAAAAAAGGACCAAGCTCGCTGGGAGAGAGAAAGAGGGAGAGAGAAAGAGAAAGAGGGAGAGAGAACCAGAGGGTGAGATTGCAAATAATGTGTGTGGAAGTCTTTGTGTGAGAAATGGAGAAAGAGAGAACCATGGGTAGGTATAGAGAGAGACAGAGAAAGAAAGAGACAGAGCAAAATATACTTGAAGGGCATGGTATTGTTCTATGTATAGGTAAAGCTAAAGTAAATTATAAGTTCATAGCCCAGTATGTGTGAATGAACATTTGAATGCTGGAGGATCATGTGAATACTGGAGGAAATGTGAATGCTGGAGGAAATGTGAATGCTTGAGGAAATGTCAATGCAGAAGGAACATGTGAATGCAGAAGGAACATGTGAATGCTGGAGGATATGTGAATGCTGGAGGATATGTGAATGCTGGAGGAAATGTGAATGCTGGTGGAAATGTGAATGCAGGAGGAATATGTGAATGCAGGAGGAATATGTGAATGCAGGAGGAATATGTGATCGCTGCAGGAACGTGTGAATGCCGGGTCCGTCTCTCTGCTATAGCCACTAGTACTTCCACATGATTACAGTCTACAGCAACTTCTAAGGTAGACTCTAGACGAGTGGTTTGTCCTTCAACAAACTCTCAGTGAGGATTGAAAACATCTATGGTATTGTACGTGATTACATTCAGTGAAATGAATATAAAGATATGTATTGAAGCCTCAAATAAAGTGCATTACCGTACTGTACTGGAAGGTACATTACACACTTCATGCACTGTGATTTCTGTAAGAAGTGAATGAGTGTTTGTACGTAACCACCTTAAGAGTAGCTAATGACGATCATTTCCAGCACACTATACTGTTCATCTGATAAACAAGGAATACCATTTGATATAATAAATACAATATAATAATACAATATAATATAATACAAAGAAAATGTTTTTAATATGTTTTCTTATCCGTTGCCAATGTTTTCAATATTGAAGGAATATATTAAACAGCCATGCATGACAGCCCCTATGTAATTTCAAGTCTTGTCCACCATCTATCATATGGGTAAAATATATGCCAGGACAGAAATATACACCATTTACCAGCACATTTATAAAACATATTCTTTCGTAATAGTGTTCTGCAGACACCCTAATGTATTATTGAACAGATCTCATTTTCATTCAAACAACCTGTAAGCCCTTCACATGCACACGCACACGTGTACACACACACACACACACACACACACACACACACACACACACACACACACACACACACACACACACACACACACACACACACACACACACACACACACACACACACACACACACACACTCAGATGCACACACACACACCAAGCCCTAATAACATTTTGCGAGAGAATTAGTCACCCTGTCCTTTGCAGGCAATTTTCTCCTGGTTGCCGTGGCATTTATCAAGCACGGGTGTGCAGGTAAATGTGCACTTGTGATGCAATTTTATTGGGCTTTATTTTCTGGTGCGTTATTGAACATACCCTCGCCCATAAACACTGAACACACGCGGACGCATGCACACACACACGCACACACAGACACACACACCTCTGCATACACTGAGCTTCCTCTTTATGTTCTAGCTCAGGGTTAAACGATGCTGCCTCATCTCAGGTGCAGTCAGGTCATTACACTTTGTTCTCAGCTGCTCATTTGTGATACCACACTGTTGCCAAAGAAAAAAACGCTTCCCCCCCTTTCCTGTCTACCATCTCTTCATATTGCAAAAGTTCATGATTCAATGACTTGAACTATTCACTAGGTTATTAATAAATGGCCCTAATTATTTGGGATGTCTTATTGACCTAGTTGCTTAATGGAAAACCAAACGCCGAGATCTTGTTGCGTTTATTAATTCATGAATAACATCCAACTGCCTAATGATTTGATGCCTTCGGAATTAATTCCTCATGGTTCTCTCTCTCTCTCTCTCTCTCTCTCTCTCTCTCTCTCTCTCTCTCTCTCTCTCTCTCTCTCTCTCTCTCTCTCTCTCAGACAGACCCTTTTTCAAAGTGATTGGAGTGAGATCAACACGGTCTGGTTGATTAATTGATTAAACACAAGTGTTTCTATGGAATGCAGACATCTCCTACTGGATTAAAGAAACACAGAGCACGGTCTTAGTAGCATACACAGATGGAAAACAACTATATCGGGTAAAAGATAGAAACCGTTTGTCTTTAAATGTGTTACATTGTTATTAGATAATTTGCATACAAGTTAATAACCTACAGAAAAAGCACTGTTTCTCTATGACTGGCCAGTTTCTCTACGGCTGGCCATGCTTTCCTCCTGGCTACCCCAACCCCAGCCACTTGCCTCCCCAGCTTCTCCTTCACCCAAATCCAGATTGCAGATGTTCTGAAAGAGCTGCAAAACTTGGATCCGTACAAATCAACTGGGCTAGACAATCTGGACCCTCTCTTTCTAAAATTATCCGCCGCCATTGTTGCAACCACTATTACCAGTCTGTTCAACCTCTCTTTCGTATCGTCCTAGATCTCTAAAGATTGGAAAGCTGCTTCAAAGACCCAAACTGTTATAGACCTATATCCATCCTGCCTTGCCTTTCTAAAGTCTTTGAAAGCCAAATTAATAAACAGATCACTGACCATTTCGAATCCCACCGTACCTTCTCCGCTGTGCAATCCGGTTTCCGAGCTGGTCATGGCTGCACCTCAGCCACGCTCAAGGTACTAAACGATATCATAACCGCCATCGATAAAAGACAGTACTGTGCAGCCATCTTCATCGACCTGGCCAATGCTTTCGACTCTGTCAATCACCGTATTCTTATCGGCAGAATCAATAGCCTTGGTTTCTCAAATGACTGCCTCGCCTGGTTCACCAACTACTTCGCAGACAGAGTTCAGTGTGTCAAATCGGAGGGCCTATTGTTCGGACCTCTGGCAGTCTCTATGGCGGTGCCACAGGGTTCAATTCTCAGGCCGACTCATTTCTCTGTATATATCAACAATGTCGCTCTTTCTGCGGGTGATTCCCTGATCCACCTCTACACAGACAACACCATTCTGTATACATCTGGCCCTTCTTTGGACACTGTGTTAACCTGTTGGGGGTAGGGGGCAGTATTGACACGGCCGGATAAAAAACGTACCCGATTTAATCTGGGTACTACTCCTGCCCAGTAACTAGAATATGCATATAATTATTGGCTTTGATAGAAAACACCCTAAAGTTTCTAAAACTGTTTGAATGGTGTCTGTGAGTATAACAGAACTCATATGGCAGGCAAAAACCTGAGAAGATTCCTTACAGGAAGTGCCCTCTCTGACAAGATCTTGTTCTTCTTGTCTCTGTTTATTGAAGACTGAGGATCTTTGCTGTAACGTGACACTTCCTACGGCTCCCATAGGCTCTCAGAGCCCGGGAAAAAGCTGAATGATATCGAGGCAGCCCCAGGCTGAAACACATTTACGCTTTTGGCAAGTGGCCGATAAGAGGACAATGGGCTTAGGCGCGTGCACGAGTCGACCCCTTGTTTTATTTTCTTTCCACTTTTTAGTTAGACGCAAATTCCCGGTCGGAATATTATCGCTTTTTTACGAGAAAAATGGCATAAAAATTGATTTTAAACAGCGGTTGACATGTTTTGAAGTACGGTAATGGAATATTTAGAATTTTTTTGTCACGAAATGCGCCGTGCTCGTCACCCTTCTTTACCCTTTCGGATAGTGTCTTGAACGCATGAACAAAACGCCGCTGTTTGGATATAACTATGGATTATTTGGGACCAAACCAACATTTGTTATTGAAGTAGAAGTCCTGGGAGTGCATTCTGATGAAGAACACCAAAGGTAATAACATTTTTCTTATAGTAAATCTGATTTTGGTGAGTGCTAAACTTGCTGGGTGTCTAAATAGCTAGCCCTGTGATGCCGGGCTATCTACTTAGAATATTGCAAAATGTGCTTTCACCGAAAAGCTATTTTAAAATCGGACATATCGAGTGCATAGAGGAGTTCTGTATCTATAATTCTTAAAATAATTGTTATGCTTTTTGTGAACGTTTATCGTGAGTAATTTAGTAAATTTTTAGTAAATTCACCGGAAGTTTGCGGGGGTATGCTAGTTCTGAACTTCACATGCTAATGTAAAAAGCTGTTTTTTGATATAAATACGAACTTGATTGAACAAAACATGCATGTATTGTATAACATAATGTCCTAGGTGTGTCATCTGATGAAGATCATCAAAGGTTAGTGCTGCATTTAGCTGTCTTCTGGGTTTTTGTGACATTATATGCTAGCTTGAAAAATGGGTGTCTGATTATTTCTGGTTGGGTACTCTGCTGACATAATCTAATGTTTTGCTTTCGTTGTAAAGCCTTTTTGAAATCGGACAGTGTGGTTAGATTAACGAGAGTCTTGTCTTTAACCTCTTACATCTAGACGTTCCGCTAGCGGAACACCTGCTCCAATATCCAATGATGGGCGTGGCGCGAAATACAAACTCCTCTAAAATACAAAAACGTCAATTTTTCAAACATATGACTATTTCACAGCATTTTAAAGATAAGACTCTCCTTTATCTAACCACACTGTCCGATTTCAAAAAGGCTTTACAACGTAAAAAGGCTTTACTGTAGTAAAAAAAACGAATCAAAATATATTTTATATTTGAGATTCTTCAAAGTAGCCACCCTTTGCCTTGGCGACAGCTCTGCACACTCTTGGCATTCTCTTAACCAGCTTCACCTGAAATGCTTTTCGATCGGTCTTGAAGGAGTTCCCACATATACTGAGCACTTGCTGGCTGATTTTCCTTCACTCTGCGGTCCAACTTATTCCAAACCATCTCAATTGGGTTGAGGTCGGGTGACTGTGGAGGCAGGTCGTCTGATGCAGCACTCCATCCCTCTCCTTCTTGGTCAAATAGCCCTTACACAGCCTGGAGGTGTGCTTCACGGTGGGAACCACACATACGGAGATCATCGTTCACCTATTCTGCATCTCACAAAGATACGGCAGTTGGAACCAAAAAGAACAGATTTCCACCGGTCTGATGTCCATTGCTCATGTTTCTTGGCTCAAGCAAGTCTCTTATTATTATTGGCGTCCTTTAGCAGTGGTTTATTTGCAGCAATTTGACGATAAAGTCTCCTCTGAACAGTTGATGTTTAGACGTGTCTGTTACTTGAACTCTGTGATGCATTTATTTGGGTTGCAGTTTCTGAGGCTGGTAACTCTACTGAAATGATCCTCTGCAGCAGAAGTAACTAGGTCTTCCTTTCCTGTGGCAGTCTTCATGAGAGTCAGTTTCATCATAGTCCTTGACGGTTTTTGTGACTGCACTTGAAGAAACTTTCAAAGTTCTTGAAATCTTTCATATTGACTGACCTTCAGGTCTTAAAGTAACAATGGACTGTCATTTCTCTTTGCTTATTTAAGCTGTCCTTGCCATACTATGGACTTGGTCTTTTACCAAATAGAGCTATCTTCTGTATATCACCCCTACCTTGTCACATCACAACTGACTGGCTCAAACAAATTAAGGAGGGGGAAAAAAATCACAAATTAACTTTCAACAAGGCACACCTGTTAAATGAAATGCATTCCAGGTGACTTCCTCATGAAGCTGGTTGAGAGAATGCCAAGACTGTGCAAAGCTGTCATCAAGGCAAATGGTGGCAACTTTGAAGAATCTCAAATCTATAATAGATTTTAATTTGTTTAATTTGGTTACTACATGATTCCATATGTGTTATTTCATAGTTTTGATGTCTTCACTATTATTCTACAATGTAGAAAATAGTAAAAATATAGAAAAACCATTGAATGAGTAGGTGTGTCGAACATTTTGACTGGTACTGTATGTTTGTCAAAATTATTTAGTCACATATAATTGATCCTTAGATGGGTCTTCATTATGTCTGTGAAGTTAGATGTTTGAAAAAGTCAATATTAAGTGAAAAAAAAAATACAAAAGTTATATTGGCTTAAAACCATTTGAACTTGGCGCTATAAGGTTCTATCTGCAATCCAATCACAAGCCTGAAGAAATACAAACGGACCAATCGGAACACGTCTATGCCATCTCCTTCTAAGTATGGTCTAGACTAGTCTACCTAGCAATAATGGCACGCAAGCAAAAAACACCTGTCACATCGTTGTTCGGTGATGACAGTAATTAGTCTGATGATCAGAATACATGTCTTAATGTATTTGATGATATGCTCTCACTCTATCTTGGTAAAATGGTGTTATTCTATCATTTATGTAGGGTCATTTCCATGTAAAAGGACTCATGAGCACCAACATGGGAAGTTCATAGGAGCATATCAAATTGTTTTTCAAAATAAAAGCTAAGAGACTATCTTTTTTTTATGCAGGCATAAGCAAAGGTGTTGATTTCTGGTCGAACAGATGGAAAAGTGGTCTTAGAAAACATCTACCTGTCACAACCTGATCAGTTTCACCTGTCCTCGTTACTGTGCCAGTTCGTCTTGTATGTTTCCAAGTAAACCAGTGGTTTTCCCGTTCTCCTGCTTTTTGCATTCTCCTTTTTCTAGTCCTCCTGGTTTTGACCCTTGCCTGTTTCTGGACTTTGTACCCGCCTGCCTGACCATTCTGCCTGCCTTGACCACGAGCCTGTCTGCCACTCTGTACCTCCTGGACTCTGATCTGGTTTTGAACTTTTTGCCTGTCCACAACTATTCTCTTGCCTACCCCTTTGGATTAATAAACATTGTAAGACTCCAACCATCTGCCTCCTGTGTCTGCATTTGGGTCTCGCCTTGTGCCTACATACGACCAGAAAGTCTTAATGTTTTAGAAACACATCAAAACACAATCATGCTGTAAAGTAAAGACCCCTGCCAACTAACACATTTAGTTTTGGATAATTTATTCGGCCACCTGTAAATTTAAGAAACACTGTCTTGTGCCTTGAAATTCTGTTACCAAAAAATCCTTTAAGTGTTTACATTTTTATCACTCATGGGGAAGGAGGATAATGAAAGTTCACAGAAGTAACAAGTAAAATTATACCTATATATTAGTTGTAGTGTTTTTACTGCTATCCAGTTTGTTCATGAATCATTAAGAGATTAAAACATCGGTAACGGAATTTCCCAAACATTCGTAAAGGAATTTCAGCAATTGAATTGGCTACACTGGGAAATCATAGTAGTCACAAACCGCAGTTGAGTTCACAAGTTTGGACAGCACATACAGTTGTCACGGTTGTCGTAAGATGAAGCGGACCAAAGTGCAGCGTGATTATTGTTCCACATATTTTATTGAACTGTGAAACTATGCAATACATACAAAATAAACTGAATGACCAAACCGTGACGCAGAGTTATCATACACTTACTCAAAATCAATCTCCCACAAACCCAGGTGAGAAAAACACCTACTTAAGTATGATCTCCAATTAGAGACAACGATGACCAGCTGCCTCTAATTGGAGATCATCCCAAACACAGCCCAACATAGAATTACAAAACTAGAACATAACACCATAGAAAATCTAAACTAGAAAACCCCCCTGTCACGCCCTGACCTACTCTACCATAGAAAATAACAGCTTTCTATGGTCAGGACGTGACAATGGTATGGTAAAGAAAATGTGAGTATAGTTCAGTAGAGTACAGTAAACAAAGTTATAGTTTAGTAAAGTAGAGTTCAGTAAAGAAAAATATAGTTCAGTACTGTACAGTAGAGTAGAGTACAGTA